>NW_016107502.1:2324734-2345036 GCF_001604975.1 Cebus imitator
TCTCAAAAAAAAAAAAAAAATACAGCTTAGCTCTGGGGCCTACTAGCTTCGAGTTGAGGGAACAAAAATGAACACACAGAACAGCTAGAGAACAATGAAGCATCAGATTATATGGTCCCAGCTGTCTAAGTTTCCAAGCAGAACTCTCAACCTTGTGAGTGGGGTGGCCTGGGGGGAATGTTTCATGGAGGAAGGACTTGAGCTGGGGAGGTTTTAGATCCGTTGCCCCTAAGCTTCCCTCCCTCCCTCTCCTGATGGTGTCTCCTCTATCTGATTCTTCCCCAGGTGCTCCTGGTGCTGCTGGTGGGAGTATACCCCTCAGGGGTTATTGGACTGGTCCCTCACCTCGCGGACAAGGAGAAGAGAGATAGTGCGTGTCCCCAAGGAAAATATATCCACCCTCAAAATAATTCTGTTTGCTGTACCAAGTGCCACAAAGGTAGGAGAAAGCGGAAACGGTGAACGTCCTCAGGTCTGGGGCGCTGCTGCTTCTGCGTCTTTCAGCTGCTCTTCCCTAACTTTGCTTCCTCTCCTGGGCTGGGATTTTCTCCCTTCCTCCTCTCCTAGAGACTTCAGGGTGGAGCGATGAGAACTGCAGGGGGCGGTGCTGGAAGGAACTTGAGAGAGTGAGTTCCCAGCAGGAAGGGTTCTGCTGTTGTCCCTAGTGTGGGGCTCCTTCCCTGAGCTGTCACCCACAGCCTAACTCTGCCGCCCCGTTCACAGGAACCTACTTGTACAACGACTGTCCAGGCCCAGGGCAGGACACGGACTGCAGGGAGTGTGAGAGCGGCTCTTTCACTGCTTCAGAGAACCACCTCAGACACTGCCTCAGCTGCTCCAAATGCCGAGAGGGTGAGTGTGCACAGGCTGGAGAGTCAGGCGGGTCTTGAGCGGTGCGTGCCTGCCTGTCTGTGTGCAGGCAGGTGGGTGTGGGCATGTGTGTCAGTGGGACACTGCATGGATGTGAGTGTGTGTTAAGAGGCAGACACATACGTAGGGGCATGTCAGGAAGGGGATGCAGGGACAGGGGATGCAGGACTCACGCCCCATCTCCTCCCCGCATCAGAAGTGGGCCAGGTGGAGATCTCTCCTTGCACAGTGGACCGGGACACCGAGTGTGGCTGTGGGAAGAACCAGTACCGGCATTATTTTAATGAAAACTTTTTCCAGTGCGTCAACTGCAGCCTCTGCCTCAATGGCACCATACATATCCACTGTGAGTGCAGCTCTCCCGATCCCAAGCCCTCTCCCCACCCCAGGGGCTGGCCCCTTCCCCATGCCACGGCACTTCCTTTTCTTCCCCCTCCCATAGTCTGTGGATCTGACAACCAACTCCCCCACCCTGTCCCTCATCACTTCCTCTGTCCTGTGCAGTGGGGGTGCAAGGCGCTCCTCCTTTAGCTGTGCGGTACTTCTCCCCACAGGCCAGGAGAAACAGAACACCGTGTGCAACTGCCATGCAGGGTTCTTTCTAAGTGAAAACAAGTGCGTCTCCTGTAGTAAGTGAGTATCTCTGTGAGCTGCCGGGCACTGGATGGTAGCATGGGTTGGGATGGTGACTGTGGGGGGGGCACTAGCAGGGCAACGGATGCCAACGGATGCCAGGATGCCCGAGTGCTCAAGCTCCTACTGGCTGAGTGGAAGACACTTCGTTAAGACACCAGGCAGTCCTTCCCCTTGCTCTTCAACTCTTAAGAAGTCTTTGAGGGGAGAAGATCGTGCCCTAAGGACTTGTAGCCCTTCCAACTCAGATATGTAGATTCTTGGGTCATAGGATCTACCACAGTTCATTGATTCTAGGACATACACTCTCACCGCTCTGAAATCAGACTGCATCTTCCTATAATTGATGATTCATCGTGGTTTAATTGGCAGCTTTGTATGTGTCTGGGTGGTGATGTAAAGAAAGGCACCCTTTATTCTTGATGGCATCTTCGGTTTGGTGCAATATGGTATTTCCTCCTTAGTCACTTTGTCCAGGCCTCCTCACTCCTGGCTCTCCAGAGGCTGCTCTTGTCATTCACTTGCAAAGAATAAACTCTGAGCGCTCTCAGAGTTTGAACCACAGCATAGACACTGGCTGTGCGACCTTGGGCAAGTTTCTCAACATCTCTGAGCCTGACTTTTGTTTTCTTTTTTTTTGAGGCAGGGTTTCACTCTGTCACCCAGGCTGGAGTGCAGTGGTGCAGCCATGGCTCAGCCTCCACCTCCAGGGCTCAAGTCATCCTCTTGCCTCAATCTCCTGAGTAGCTGTGACTACAGGCGCGCATCACTATGCTGAGCTAATTTTTTATTTTTTGTAGAGACAGGATCCTACTATGTTGCCCAGGCTGGCCTTGGACTCCTGGGCTCAAGCGATCCTTTGCCTCAACCTCCCGAAGTGCTAGGATTACAGGCATGAGCCACCATGTCTGGCCTGGGCCTTACCTTTCTTATATTTAAAGTAAGCATAATGACATTCATTTAGTGAATTTGTGAGAACTAAAAACAAACAAACAAACAAAACCTACAACATGTCTGACACAAAACTATTTATTTTCCATTAATCTTCATCTCTTTTTTTTCTTTCTTTCTTTTTTTTGAGGCGGAGTCCCACTCCTTCACCCAGGCTGGAGTGCAGTGGCGCGATCTCGGCTCACTTCAACCTCTGCCTCCCAAGTTCAAGGGAGTCTTCTGCCTCAGCCTCCCGAGTACCTGGGATTATAGGCACGCATCACCATGCCCAGCTAATTTTTGCGTTTTTAGTAGAAACAGGGTTTCACCATGTTGGCCAGGCTGGTCTCAAACTCCTGACCACCCGCCTCTGCCTCCCAAAGTGCTGGGATTACAGGCGTGAGCCACTGCACCTGGCTTCATCTCTTTCTTGAAAGTACTTTTTTTTTTTTTTTGAGACGGAGTTTCGCTCTTGCTACCCAGGCTGGAGTGCAATGGCGCGATCTCGGCTCACCGCAACTTCCGCCTCCCAGGTTCAGGCAATTCTCCCGCCTCAGCCTCCTGAGTAGCTGGGATTACAGGCGTGCACCACCATGCCCAGCTAATTTTTTGTATTTTTAGTAGAGACGGGGTTTCACCATGTTGACCAGGATGGTCTCGATCTCTTGACCTTGTGATCCACCCGCCTCGGCCTCCCAAAGTGCTGGGATTACAGGCTTGAGCCACCGCGCCTGGCCCGAAAGTACTTTTATATACCATTCCATGTGGTTCTCACCATGAGCTTGAGAGGTGGGCTAAAGTGCCTCTTCCTGTTTTCAGCTTCCTGCTGGGAACTTACTCTCTCAAGTTCCTTCCAGCACCACCCCATATAGTTTTCATCGCTCCACACTGTCCAGTGACAACGCCCAATATGGAAGTTCTGCTGGTCCTGCAGGGTGTTCTCTGGCTGCCCCAGCGACATGTATTTTAAATTTTTCACATGCATGTTTGACCCCCCTCCCTGAAGTCAGGTATTGTAATTAGCAGTGTCATTTAAGAAAAAGCCCATTTGGCCGAGCGTGGTGGCTCACACCTGTAATCCTAGCACTTTGGGAAGCCGAGGTGGGCGGATCACCTGAGGTCAGGAGTTCGAGACCAGCCTGACCAATATGGAGAAACCCCATCTATACTAAAAATACAAAACTAGCTGGGCGTGGTGGTGCACGCCTGTAATCCCAGCCACTCGGGAGGCTGAGGCAGGAGGATTGCTTGAACCTGGGAGGCGGAGGTTGCGGTGAGGAGAGATCACACCATTGCACTCCAGCCTGGGGAACAAAATCGAAACTCTGTCTCAAAAGAAAAGAAAAGAAAAAGCCCTTTAACCGCTCTTTGCCAAAGGATTCTCATCAACAAAACAGTGATGAAACAGCAATGCCAAGCTAGCTAGTTACCTTCTCAAGCACTTATTAAATCGGGTATAACGATTTTGCTTAATCCTCAAGCCTGAGAGGGGGTTGATCCCTGCGGTGATGAGGAAACCGAGGCTTGGTGGTTAATGGCTTGCCTAGATTCATGCTGCTAGCCAAGGAATGGAGTGGAATTTACACCCTGACCCTGGCTGCTTTTCACATTTTCTACACAGCCTTTTCAAGATCCCTGCCAATTCTAAAATTAAATGACTTATGATCAACTGTGTTTCATTATTCTGCATCAGTTCTCAAAACAAACTATATCAAGAGACAGCAAAAATATTTGTAAAGAAAGGCTGTCCAACAGTCTGTGTTGTTGTTTTTCTGTGCTCCTCCAATGGTAGGGCCTCTATTGACCAGTGCCACCTCTTCTTTTAGCTGTAAGAAAGACCTGGACTGCACGAAGTTGTGCCTACCCCCGACTGAGGATGTTAAGCGCCCTGAGGACCCAGGTGAGGAGAAGTGTCCCGGTACCCATGCGTACCTGCCCTCTTTTCTTACTCCACACGTGCATCCATCCCACCCATCCATCTACCCCTGTGGCGTCCTTCTGCCCCTTCCTCTGACCGCCACCTGCTTTGTCTCCAGGCACCGCAGTGCTGTTGCCCCTGGTCATCTTCTTTGGTCTTTGCCTTTTATCCCTCCTCTTCATCGGTTTAATGTACCGTTATCAACGGTGGAAGCCAAAGCTCTACGCCATTGGTGAGTGGGCTTTGGGAGGGAGAGGGAGCTGGTGGGGGTGAGGGAGGAGGTGGGTGAGTGCGATAGACAGGTGTGGAGGGAGGTGAGGAGTGTCCCCTCAGTTCACACCACTGGGGACTCTGGGCAGGAGGCAGCCCTGGATGGCTGGGGAGAGGTCGAGCTGCATCAGTAGCTCTCTTGTCCCTGGGGCCACATAAGTCCTGAGGCATGTCACCACAATTCCCCACTGCCAGCTGAGTCCAGGGCGCAAGGGCTGAGAGAGGAAGTGAAATTTATGACACTTTGTTTCTTTTTTCTCAGTTTGTGGGAAATCAACACCTAAAAAAGAGGTGAGATGAAATCAGGGAGCTACTCCCAAATGTCCCTGACTGTTCCCCATAAGTGCCTATTCGGCTCCTCTGGAAACATCCTTCACCTCCTGGGGGCTTCCCTCATTCCCTCTAAGTCCCACCCCCCATCCAGAATAAAGAGGGGAGGGGCGGGGGCTGGGTTTTGCTCCCCCACTAATGCTGCCCCGCCTTCTCTCTTTCAGGGAGAGCTTGATGGAACTACTTCTAAGCCCCTGGCCCCAACCCCAAGCTTCAGTCCCACTCCAGACTGCATCTCCACCGTGGGCTTCACTCCCATGCCCAATTCCATCTTCACCTCCAGTTCCCTCTATACCCCTGGGGACTGTCCCAACCTCGCGGCTCCCCACAGAGAGGTGGCACCACCCTACCAGGGTGCTGACCCCATCTTGGCCCCAGCCCTCGCCTCTGCCCTCATCCCCACCGCGCTTCAGAAGTGGGAGGACAGCGCTCACAAGCCACAGAGCGTAGACAGTGAGTTTCTCCTGCGGCTGGAGATGGAGGTGGGGGATGGGGGGATTGGCCGGGGAGAGGTGGGAGGGTCACGGGCTGCGCTCCCGGAGAGGACTGGAAAAGGCGGACGGCGAGGGTGCGGGCGGGGTCTGGGGTTGCCTCCCACCCGAGGCTCACCAGCCCGCGCCCCCGCAGCCGACGACCCCGCGACGCTGTACGCCGTGGTGGACGGCGTGCCCCCGCTGCGCTGGAAGGAGTTCGTGCGGCGCCTGGGGCTGAGCGAACACGAGATCGAGCGGCTGGAGCTGCAGAACGGGCGCTGCCTGCGAGAAGCGCACTACAGCATGCTGGCTGCCTGGAGGCGGCGCACGCCGCGGCGCGAGGCCACGCTGGAGCTGCTGGGCCGCGTGCTCCGCGACATGGACCTGCTGGGCTGCCTGGAGGACATCGAGGAGGCGCTGTGCGGCCCCGCCACCCTCCCGCCCGCGCCCGATCTTCTCAGATGAGGCTGCGCCCCCGTGGGCAGCTCGAAGGACAGTCGCTGCGAAACCCCCTTCTGGAGAGGAGGGGTGCTGGAGGAGCAGGCAGGGGCCGGCGGCCGCCTGCTTGGTGCTACCCTCTAGATGTACATAGCTTTTCTCCGCTGTCTGAGCGTGGCCGGCAGTCAGCGCTGTGCGCTGCGCGCGTGGGGAGAGGTGTGCCGCGGGCTCAAGAGCCCGGGAAAGGCAGTGTGCCAAGAGCCTGAGTGGGAGTTTCGGGGACGAGGGGCGCGGTGCCTCGTGTCTGTTTTGGGTGTTCTCACCAGCAAGACTGCTCGGGGACCCCTGGTTCCTCCCTGAGCCTTTTTCATACATAAGCAGTCTTTTTTTTTTTTTTTTTAAAGCAATCATGTTACACTAATAGAAACTTGGCGCTCCTGTGCCCTCTGCCTAGACAAGCACAGAGCAGGATGAACTGTCCCAAGGCAGGGGTGAACACAGAACAATGGGGCCTTCAGTTGGAGCTGTGGACTTTTGTAAATGCACTAAATCTTGGAAATTAAAGCTCTGCTCTTGGAGAGAATGGTCTGTATGGATGGGAGGCGGGGCAGAGGCCCAGATCCTGAGGGGTGAGCTGGGAAAAGTCCTGCACTAGGGCCAGGTAGCCCATCACCGCCCCGCCAACTGACAGAGGAGCAGCAGGTTCTCTTTCTGTCCTCCCTTATCTGTTGCCCAAGCGGGAGTGCAGGGGCGCCACCAAGGCTCACTGCAGCCTCCAACTCTTGGACTCATGGGATCCTCCCACCTCAGCCTCCAGACATAGGCGCGCCACCACACCGGGCTAATTTAAAAAAATTTTTTTTCGTAAAGACAAGATTTCCCTCTATTGCCCAAAGCTCTGGGATTATAGGCAGGCATGCCCAGCCAGGGCAGCCATTTTTATGCACAAGGGGTCAAGTTTCTGCGGGGCTCAGGTGCACCTATGATACATAAATTTACAGTTCTTGATCCCCAAAGTCCTCAGAGCAGAAGGCAGGGTGCCTGTGCCAGGCTTCCTTTGGGAAATGTGGGCTTTGAGGTAGAGTCAAGGATGCCGGAGGGTGACCAGCACTGTTGGTGAGAGATTTCCTCTGGGAGAGATGCATGTCAAAGGTCCTCCGAGTTCCTCACACCTCTCTGAAAAGACAGGAGGGGGTGTTAAGTGACAGTCAGTGGCAGTGGCTGAGGGTCAGGTGAAAAGTGAAGCGGAGAGCCCTTCCTGCCCCGCTCCCTGCTCCTGTACTGCCCTCTTTGTATACTGCACGCCCCATACAGACGTCCCCGTGTGCCCCCTCCCAGGCCAGCTTCCCTCCAGCACTTACGATGTGGACAGCGGGGTGTCCAGCTGAATGATTTGGGTTCCCCGCATCCTCTGCAGCTGGGCCAGAGTCAGCTTCCGTGGCCTGCTATCCTGGGGCTCCATGGCCCCCTCAATCCTTTGGGTGGCCAGCTCCTCCCGGATCTCTCTGAGCATGTCCTCAGCCCGCAGCGGGCGCAGGGATCTGTCGCCGGCACCCAGGAAGAGAGGCCCCTCTTCTTCCTCCCCTGAGGACTCCCAGGGGCTCTCCCCGGCAGAGTCAGCATGGGTTGGGGAGGAGGGAAGCTGGTTCCGAAGCCAGGCCCTGTGCAGTGTTTCCACCACCACATTCCCTGACACGGAGGCCCCATCTTCTTCCTCAGACCAGGTTGGTGGGTCTCCCCGGGGAAGACTGCCTCCTTTTCGGATTCCTTCTGGCAGTTCGGGGGCACTTTGGCGTTGAGGAGCTTGGGAGTCGGGAGGCTGGGGACGCAGAGGGATGGCCCGGAGGTCCAGGGTGGAGAAGGTGAGGCGAGGGTCCCGCCGAAGGGCTCTTTGGCGTAGACGGCTCAGTGGGGAGCGGGACCCCGTGGGGGTGCCTGGGATCAAAGTGCTGTAGCCAGAGTCTGAGGTATCATCTGGCACAAAGGGAGCATCTTCATCCGTGTCTTCCGTCACCACCAGGTGGGGGATGATGGTCGAGATTTCAGGAGTCCTACAATTAGTGGCGAAGAGTCAGATGCATAGGGGTCAAGTTCAAGTCCAGGGAGGTTCCCTTGATCACTACATCCAGAAACAGCCCCTCCTCCAAGCTTATTTTGTTACTGTCTTTCCATGTCACTGTGATTGGTTTTCTCATCTGGCTCCCTAGATTTTAAGCTCCTAAGAGAGCAGGGACTGTCTGTAACTTGTCTTATCCATAGCACCTGGTCCAGGATCTTGTATGGAGTGGGTTGTCAGGTGTTTGCTGAGTGGTTCCTGAATTTACCTGATGTTATCCTCAGGGAACGATTCTTCTTTTCTCCTTAAGCATGCCGCCAAGCAGTGGTGCTATCCTAGGTGAACCTCTCATATTCCCTGGGGATTTGGCAGCTCTGATCTTCTGCAAATCCACACCCGAGCCTGCTACTCTTGGGGTGCTTCTGTGCGGCTCTGGGCTGGCTAACCCTGTAGGCTGTCCATGCCCTGCCCCCCACCCCCAACACAACTGGTACTGACCTTCCCTACCCTGCCCAATAGAACTGCGTTCCTCTGTCTATTCCCAATTCCACCAAAAGTGTACTGTAATGCCATTTCTCAGCCTATGGCTTCCTCCTCTTCCCCTCCCTGCCTGCAGCCCCCTACTCGGGGAGGCCTTGTAGTCCATGTGAGTCTTACCTCCCTTCTGCACTGTTCTGAGAGCCCTCCAGGGAAGGCGTGGAGGGCCTGGTGCTGGGGGACTCCCTGCCCTGGTCCCGATAGAGGGCCAGGAGCTCCCTCTTCTGTTGGACGTACTCCTCTTCCTTCAGCTTCTGTAGGGTGGCCTGGGAGAGGACACCTCATTATTAAGCGCTCCCATTTACTGAGCACTTGCTGTTTGCCAGGCACCCTGTTAAGTGCGTTACATATATCACCTTATTTAATCTTTACAAAACCCCATTAGCCAGATATTTTCACCCCTCCCTTATTACCAAAACTTGGAGACTCTAAGGTTGAGTAACTGCCCGAGGGGGTACTTCTTATAGTAAGAAAGTGGGATGGTGTGGGGATTTGGTGGCACCAAACTCTCGAGCTGGTGTTGGGGGTGAGCGGGGTGAACAGAATGCCCCTTTTCCTACCTGTATAGGTCTTGCTTCTCATGCCCCCTTGGTAGACCCTTTATCAGGCCTTCCCCCTCCTTCAGGAAGCCCTCCCTGGTTGGTGGTGATGGTAGAGTAAGTGTTCTGAATTGGTACTGGTTGTTCCTTCAAGAGCATCCCTCTCCTACCCCCTGGGCCTCTGCCCTGAAGCTGGGAGGAGCAGGAGGACAGAACATGGGCAGAGCTGGGCTTTGTCCCGGGCTGAGGCCTCTGCTGTCCTTCAGAGGGAGGAAAGTTCCTAGAAGGTTGAGGAGAGGATGCTTTGTATCGACTGTCTTCCTCCCTCCCTCAGCAATTTCATACAGGAAGCATCAGAATGAAATAGCGCCATCTGAATAAGTTTCAAAGATCTTTGCACATGTGGTCATTTGATACACACCATGGCCCTTTGGCGTGGAGGACATGAATGGTAGCCCATTTTACAGGTAAGAATCCTAGACCTAGAGAGGTGAAGTGACTTGCCCAAGGCCCCGCAGGTGTGGAGAAGCAGAGCTGGGACAGGGCCTTGCTCTTTGAGTCCCAGTTCAGTGACTGCAACACTTTCAAGGGCAGCCTTGAAGGGTAAAGAGTTACTGAAGGTCGTTAGCTTGGGGAGGGAGAGGGGAAGGGGAGGGAAGAGATGGCAGCAGAGCTGAGGTTGGAGGCAGAGACGAGCCTTGGCAAAGGGGAGGCACGGGTGGCTGCTGTGGGCAGCACTGATACCAGCACTTGCTGGTATGGCCGTATCATTGTTAAAATATCGAAGTCTTCCACGCTAGTAAGGAAATGGCTGCTGCCGGGGCCTCACCCACTTCCGCCATCCCCATGATCCAGCAACTAGGGGGTACGGTCTGGCACAGCAGAGGACCTCTAGTACAATGCTCCCTTCTGATTGGTTGATGCCCATACCATAGTAATTGTTCTCCCCAGCTTGAGGCATAGGAAGCAGCCCCTGGGCACCTGGATTTTCCCAAAGCCTCTCAAGAAAGCCAGGGGGCAGCTGGGTCAGGACGAGAGATGAAATGGATGAGCACGGATAGGAAAATGACATCAGGGTTATATTTCCAATTCCGTTTTTTCTGGCTCGCCAGTCACTTATTCTCAAGGGTGACAGCAGTCTTACAAGATGTGGTCTGTTGGCCAGAGCAGGGCAGGGTACCTGGGGACAGGAAACCTGCGAGGGCTAGGAGCTGGGGAGGATTCCCTCTTCCCCAGACCTTATATCCCAGCTCCATGTGAAGCAGGGAAGGAGTGAGAGAAGGGGGGGCGGAGGGGCTGGGCTGATCTGCTTGTCCTGGGGTGCCCTTTTGCCCTACAGGACCCAAATTCAGGTTTATGTGTGGGGTGCCAGGAGAGGGATGTTATGTGAAAGAAAAGAACTGGAAGGAAGCGGGCTTTCTGTAAGGGACATCCGATGCCAGCACCTCTGCTAAACTCCTTGGCTGACCCCAGGAAGAGGCTGGAGGTGGGTAGGGGGAGCCCCGAGCACAGGGGGACGGGGCTGTCTGAGGTGCCTCCCAGCAAGCCCAAAGCCTCTCCAGCAACCCCAGGAGTTTTTTCTCAGCTTGGATAACAGGAGAGACATACAGGGGGCAGAGGGGAGGACGGGGAAGGAAAAGGAAATTGGCACTTGAGCCAGAATGTGACACCCTTACAAACCTGAGCATAGGAAGGGAGGGCCCCCAGCAGGATTCTTCTTCCTTTGTCCCCTTGTAGAGGAAATGCCTCCTTTCCCTGCTGTCTCTGGGGTGGCTCCTAGATTCACCCACCCTCCTCCCAGAACTCCCCCATGCTGGCGTAAAACTGAACTCTGAAAGGCACCCACTGACTTCCCCAGCAACGGATGTGGATGCGTTTCCCCAGTCAGCAGCTGGCCCTACCCAGGTCCCATGGACCATCCCTTTCTTCTAATGATGACAATAGCAAACATTTATGGAGTGCCCATACAGTGCTAGGCCTTGTGGCAAGCCACTTACGGACGTAATTGTTTTGTCTGTCCTGTGTGCACTGAAGTTCCCCAGAAGAGGTGAAGTAACTCCCTGACAGCTTACGTGTCGGAGCTCAGGGGGAACTCGGGTCTCTCCTTCCAACCCTGGCCCTTAGCCTCCGCTGCCTCCTTCAGTCTCCCTGCTTTAAATTCTTGGTCGCCGTCTCTGACAGCTCTTTCTGTTCCTGTCACTGTTCCTTTTCCTCTTCTCAGTCCCTGGGCATTCCCCAAGATTCAGTCTCTTCTCCTGGCAGCTCATTTTCCCTAACAGTGTGAGCCATCACAGCTAGATGTGGTAGGAATAAATTTACAAGTCAACATTTCTGCCAGGGTGAGAAAACAATAGTCTGATCCCTGGGGATTGCTCTCTGAAAGAGACCAATAGAGATTCTACTGCCCTCTTCAGTTTATAAAGACTGATCGCTCCGGAGAGGATTCTCTAAGAATTTGGTGTGGGACAATAGCAGGAAAAGTAATTTCAAAGTTTCCGTTTTCTCTGCTCTGCTAAGGAAGGCAGGGAGCCTTGGTGCATATCTTGATTATAGATCTTTACAGGTCTTTCCTGTTAGCCTGGGGTGAGACTACCGGGGGCTGAATTGTTTTGCATAGTAAAATACCGGTATTTTTTAGTAGCCCTGGGGACTCTAGAGGGAGAAGGTGAGGGTCTGGCAGTTGTTCCATGACTAAAAATCAAAAAAAAAAAAAAAAAAAAAGGAGAAAGTTTTGAAGGTGGCAGTGACAAAGAAAAAAGGCAGGCTGTCATTCACCTCCACTAGCTGTCCTGGGGAGTTGGGGTTCTAGGAGCACAGAGGCCCTAGAACCCCAACTTTTGTGCTTGGGCTTTTGTCCTTGGGCTCCTCTTGAGCCTGTAGCCTTCAGGGTATTTTTTTTATTTGACTTTTTTTTTTTGAGACAAGGTCTCACTCTGTCACCCAGGTTGTAGTGCCGTGGTGCCATCACAGCTCACTGCAGGCTCTGCCTCCCGGGCTCAAGCGATCCTCCCACCTCAGCCTCCTGAGTAGCCACCCCCTCACCCAGCTAATTTTTGTATTTTTTGTAGAGACGGGGTTTTGCCATGTTGGCCAGGCTGGATCTTGACCTTCTGGGCTCAAGCCATCTGCCTGTCTCAGCCTCTCAAAGTGCTGGGATTACAGGAGTGAGCCACTGCACCCGGCCAAGAAAATCTGATTAACCAACAGAACAGTGTCACTTGCCAGTCAGTCCAGCCTAGTGGAAAGTGTGTTTAGGCCTAGGCAGAAGTGGTGGAGAGAAGTCCCTGCCTCATAGAGGGGACTGTGAACTGCACTGGAAGCAGGGGGCAGGGCAGATGGGAGGCCACTCTCAACACAAAACCCACCTGCCTCCCCTTGGGGTTTGTCTTTTGTCTTTATTTCTCACCTGAATTCCAGGTGTTTGTTTCTGTATTTCTCAAAGCTCCAAAGAGATCTCCACTTGGGTATATCTTGGTTGCCTCAGTTTCAAAGCGCGGCTGTTTAAAACTAAATATTCCTACTCTGACCCACTTCACTGAGGAAGCAATAACTAAATAAACACGTTTCCCTTTCCCTTTCTAATGAATGCATTTCTGTCTGGGGTCCCATTGCCCATGCGGTCTTCCAGACAGAAACTTCAGGAGGCCAATCGTGCTCTTTGCCCCTGGGTATCTGGAGTTCCTGGGCCTGTGCCCAGTGCTGGCGCCAGGCCGTGTGCCTAAGCTGAATGACAGCTTTGGATCTCCCTAGGAGGCAGGTACTGTTACTATCTGTTTTGCAGCTGAAGAAACTGAAGTTGAGGGAGGTCATATAACTTACCCAAAGTGTCACATGGCTAAGACCTGGTAGGACCGGTGTCTGAATGTGGATTTTTCTGAATTCAGTAAAGATTTTAACCACAGTATCCCTAAGGCTCCCCTGCCTCTTCCCTCTTTAGCTCCTTTCTTCGTTTTTGTCCTTTTCTGCAATATCTCCCTAAGGCTACGGCACTAAACCTTCAATGTTTTTCACTAGCACAATAAACTTCCTGCCACCAATTTCTCCCTCCTCCAGCCCACCTAGCATCCTGCCACCTGATTTCCCACACTGATTTCACCATGTCATTCCCTTGCTCAAGAATTCATGGCAGGACTATGCATGGTGATTTACGCCTGTAATCTCAGCACTTTGGGTGGCCGCGGTGTGCAGATCGTGTATAAGTTCAGGAGTTCAAGACCAGCCTGGGCAACATGGCAAGATCCTGTTTCTACAAAAAATGCAAAAAAGTAGCCAGGTGTCGTGGTGCGCACCTGTAGTCCCAGCTACTTGGGAGGCTAAGGTGGGAGAATCATCTGAGCCCAGGAAGTTGAGGCGGCAGTGAGCTGTGATCATGCCACTGCACTCTAACTGGGCTATGGAGTAAGACTCTGCCCCCTGACCAAAAAAAAAAAAAGAATTCACGGTGGCTGTCTCTTGTCAACCCTATTCAACTCAAGCCATCCAGGCCACAGGATGCTGCAGCTCTGAGGTTCTAAAGTATCTGGCCTCTTACCATGCACTCACAAACCCTGTGCTCCAGACTTAGGCAGATATGGTCATTATTCCAGAAATAAATCCAGCTCAGATGTTCCTCTGATTCTTCTGCCCATGGTCTTTCTCATCCTTCAAAGTCCAATCAAACACCCCCCTCTGGCCGTTCCACTCCTGTGGTGGGTTGAATAGTGGCCCCACAAAAGATATGTCTCATTCCTAACTTCTGAAACCCGTGAATGTGACCTGATTTCGAAAAAGCGTCTTTGCAGATTTGCAGAGATCCTAAGAGCTCAAGGTAAGCTCTTCCTGGATTTAGGGTGGGCTCTAAATCCAATACTTGTGTCTTTCTAAGAGAAAGGAGAGGGAGATTTGAACACAGGACACACAGAGAGGAAGGCCAGGGGAGGACAGAGAAACAGACCGGAATTCTGTTGCCACAAGCCACGAAACACCTGGGGCAACCCGGAGCTGGAAGAGGCAAGGATGGATTCTCCCCTAGGGCCTCCAGAGGAAACTCAGCTGTGCCAGCACCTTGGTTGGAAACTTCTGGCCTCCAGAACTGTGCGAGAGTAAGCTTCTGATGGATTTTAGGCCACCAAGTTTGTGGGACCTGATACAGCTCCATTTGTATCTCTCTCTTATTTTGAATTCCTCCTGCTTTATATCTGCTCACATCACTCCCCTACCTGACCGCTTCACTGGCCCTCTGTCATCTGTAGGACAAAGCTCACCTACAGGATGCCTTGTCATGACATCCAGAGACGGGCAGGACCTGGTGCCACTTACCCCGAGCCTCTCCCTGTTGCGTCTGCTCTTGCACTTTATACTGTAGCAATACCAACGGGAACAGTTCTCTCCCACACACAAGTGTTTCACGTTTCCAGCCTTTGCACTTTCTGCTCCTCCACGTGGAACGTCCTTCCCTCCCTCCCTTGACTCCCTGACACACTCCTAGGTATCCTCCCAACGGTGCTCAGACACCGGCTCCTCCATGTCCCTTCCCAACAGGCCCAGCAGACAATGCCTTGCTTCCTTCTCTGGGCTTTATTCTGCATACATCTTTCTATTATTTATGTGCTAATGACTCTAACTAGGCTGCAGCACCTATACCTTGAGGACAGGAACGGCGGTTTATTCTCTTCTGATTCCCTAGCACCTAGCCCTGGTGCCTGTACTCAGCAAGTGCCCCATAAATGTCTGCGAATGGAGGATGACTTCTAGAAGTTAATCGCTCCAGGCTGCACAAACCTTCAGAGGATGCCACGTCTTGGGCTTTCCCAGTGGCTGGCACAGTAGCTGGCCAACGGCTTTTTCCATCTTCTGATGGATGGTGGAGGCTCTGCCCCTCTCTTTGGGGCTCACCAGCTGGTCCAGTCTGAACCTGAAAGCACCCAGCCTCTCCTCCTCTTCCTCCCCTCTGTGCTCCCATTTCCTTCCTCCTTCCCTCCCTGCTTGCTTTCTTTTCTTTCCTTTCCTTTGCTTTTCTCTTTTCTTTTCTTTCTTTTTGAGACAGGGTCTCACTCTGTCACCCAGGCTGGAGTGCAGTGGCACGATCTCGGTTCACTGCAACCTCCGCCTCCCGGGCTCAAGTGATTCCCCTGCCTCAGCTTTCTGAGTAACTGGGACTACAGGTGTATACCACCATGCCCAGCTAATTTTTGTATTTTTAATGGAGATGGAGTTTCACCATGTTGGCCAGGCTGGTCTCAAACTCCTGACCTCAGATGATCCTCCCGCCTCAGCCTCTCAAAGTGCTGGGATTACAGGTGTGAGCAACTGCTGTGCTCCCATTTCTGAGCTCCGGACCCCTACCCATGCCTCCCCATTCCTGGCTTTCCCATACCTGAGCCTGCTGGGTCTTCTCCAGCCACTGGGCCCGGTCTGTAGAGCTGGGACAGTGCACAATGAGGGCGCTGGAGACACACTGGAATTCGGTGAGGTGGATGAGCAGGAAGCTGTCTGGATGGAGGAGACAACCGTCAAGAGGCCAGCCTTTATTTGATCCCCATCCCGACCCCTCCTTCCCCTAGCTAAAAGGAGGGAGGGGAAAAGGCTCCCAGCAGGAAGGACTTACGAGGGTCTCGCAGGGGTTGGCACACGAGCTTCTCCAGCATGAGAGGGGGGCGGATGACCTTGGCTTTGTCTGCCTTGCGTTGGGGCTTGGTCACGAGGAGCACATCAGAGAAGAGGAACAGGTATACGTCCAGCTGGGGGTGGGGGCGGGGGGGAAAGAGACATGGTCAGCTGGAGCCAGGGGCAGGGCTGGTTCTGGAGGAGGCTCAGGCGTGGTGCGCAGGCACACAGGGACACACGCAGAGCCCGAATGTGGGAGTGGGCGGGGCGTCGCTCTGGTCCCATCTCTTGCTTTACAGGCAGGGAAAATGGCTGGCTCAGGGTCACACAAATGACTGGAGCTTAGCCAGAACCACATCCTCTTCCCAACACCCCTCTTCTCCCACTTCCCCCCGGAAGTTTCTGCCTCTTACCTTCTCCCACCGTGCCCCATCCCCTCCACTCTGCCCGCAGCACCCTCACCTTCCCTTCTCGCCCTTCCTTCACTCGCACGGGTCCTTCCAGCAGCAGCTGTCTGGTGTACTCAGGGGCAACCCCCAACATGGGGGACATCAGGTCCAGGGTGGAGAAGGGACGCAGGTTCTGAGGGACACACAGGGGAGGGGTCAGGGCACCCGGCAGGCTGCCTGGACTTCCTGGCCAAGGGCGGCTCCTGGTTCTGCCACCAACACCTGTCTGTCTCTGTCCTTCCCCCACGGGCCAGAGGAAGCCTCCCAATGTCTCCTTTTTACTCTGCTACCTCTACCCGTCGGGCTGTCACTACTGGGAGGAATGATAGACACCCTTGTGGCACCCAAGTGTGGGGTGTTCTGGCCTCTCCAGGCCTCCCCTTCACCAGTATCGCTGGGAGGTTGCTTTTTCTGCATCCCTTCCCTCTGCCCTCTCACCTTCTCCACCTCATCACTGGGTGGCTCCAGCACCTCGTAGGGCCCGATGCGTTGGGCTGCAGCCATCAAGCTCTCTTGCTCTTCGCCCTGGCGGACCTGTCCATTGATGTGTCGCAGGAATGACTCCACAGCTTCGATCTAGGTGGAGTTGGCGGTGCGGGAGGAGGGACAGCTCAGCACCCCTCCCAACCGACACCAGCCACAGCAGAGCGCCACACTGTCACAGACACACTAAGAAAGAGACCTGTTTCCAGTCCCCAACTCATCAGAGTCCTGGCCCCCCTGGGGCACCTACCATGGCATTCAGGGCCTCTTGGGCTCGTGCCCTGGGGCTCCTCTTGAGCACAGCATGGAGCAGCAGTGGGTACTTGGTGATGCGTTGGTGGGGCTTGATGAGCAAGTCACCGAGCATCTGCCTCCCGGATCGCTTGTGCTTCTCACACCACTGCAGGGAAGGCGGGCAGGGCTCAGGGGTTTGCTTCCTCCTGCCCTGCCTAGTGGTGAACTCAGCCTCAGGCTCAGCTGGACACTGGCTGGCTAAGGGGCACCCGTCCCCCTCCCCAGTGCCCCCTCTCCCACCTGTACAAAGGTATGGAAGAGAGGGTTAGTTTCTTGCTGCTTTCGGGCGTAAGCCATGGTCTGTTTCACTCGAAGGCAGTACTGGACATAGGGCTGGAACCGCTGGCCAAACTGGAGAGACAGATACGGGAGGTGGCAGGGAGAAGGCCATGCACACAGGCTCTGGCTGCAGGACCCAGGAGCACGTGAAGAGACAGCCTCACAGAGGCCCTTGGCACAGCTCCTGCTGGTCCCTCCCTCCCAGGATTGTTCTGGAGCCCAGGCCCCTCTCTCTGGATTCCAGGGAGGAGCGGAGGTCCCCACACAGACCTAGAGCTCAGAGAGCTCTCTCTATCCACAGAGCTACTGGGCCCTGCTGCTCTGGACTTACTCCCCCACCATCAATAATTCAGCTGGGCCGTTTACAGAACGTTGTGGATCCCATTTCACCCGGGGCTGGGGTGGCGACCTAAGGGTTTGCTCAGAAGTCTTGCTCCCGTGGAGGGGGTGCCTAAGGCTCCCAGGAGACGTGCGCCTGCCTCTCTCTACCTCTGTACCCCACTGCAGCGTTCTCCTGCAGGGCCCATGTTTCCCTGGCTAGGTAACATCGTAGATGAAAGTTGGACTCCAGGCCCTCTAGCTTTCTCTTGTCACCCTTCTCCATGCCCCGAGCACCTCCTGTGGCCTTTTACATCTCCCCAAGTCATCCTAAGGGTCTCCTCACTTAGGCCCATCTGCTGCACCCAGCTTTTGTAGTTGATGGGAGCCGAGGTGTGACCCTTCCCTGAGACAACTGCATTTTCTTTTCTGTTTGTTTTGTTTTGTTTTTTTGAGACAGAGTCTCGCTCTGTCGCCCAGGCTGGAGTGCAGCGGTGCGATCTCGGCTCACTGCAACCTCCACCTCCCGGGTTTAAGCAATTCTCTGCCTCAGCCTCCTGACTAGCTGGGATTACAAGTGCCTGCCACCACACCCAGCTATTTTTTTTGTAGTTTTAGAAGAGACAGAGTTTCACCATCTGGCCAGGCTGGTCTTGAACTCCTGACCTCATGATCCACCTGCCTTAGCCTCCCAAAGTGCTGGGATTACAGGCATGAGCCACCGCACTCGGCCTGCAACAGCTGCATTTTCACTTCATAAGGGCCTCCAGAAGAACAAGAAGCCTTTGGCACAGAGGTCAGTCAGACTTGTGGCATGAAAGGTGGAGGTGAGGTGATATTAGGGGTAGGGGCTGTGTCCTGCAGCCCCTCAAATCACAGAGATTTGTGTACTGCAGGCATGCCCTACACACAGGATCCCCGAGGGCTCTCAGTTCTGTCCCATCCAGACACAGCCCTTCACAGGCCTCACCGTCAGGAAGCCACTTTGCAGGCCAATGGGGTCCAGGGGCTGGCCAGAGGCCCGAGTCTCCTCCAGGGTGGGCCCCAGCACCTCCTCCCAAAAGCTCTGGTGGGCTCGAATCAGGCTAGGGACATTTCCAAACAGGGTCTCAGCTGACACCTGGAGGAGGGAGCAGAACTGAGCAGCATGCCTTTGCCAGGTCACCAAGGGCAGCACTGGCCAAGGAAAGGTGAGAACCCTAAGCTTGGACAGCAGGGGTGGGGGTGGAGAAGGATGAACCTGGCATTGGGCCTGGAAGATCTCAAGGACACTGGTCTGGGAAATGGGGGGGGGCTGTGGCCTGCTTGTAGTAGGGGAGTAGGGCTGGCAAGGTGTCCCAAAAAATGGGCCAGTAGGAATTCAGACAGGGATGGCTGGAGGGCCCACCCTCATCCTCAGGCTCAGAGCTCAGGCTGTGCCAGGGTCCCCTCCTGAGTGCCCACTCACTTCCGTCAGCAGTCCCACTCGCTGCAAGTTGAGCAGGCCGGCGGCTAGGAGCTGCAGGGAGGGAAATAAGGATCTCAGCCCCCCCCCCAACCCTCAGGACCCAGCGCAGTCCTTCAGGATCAGCCCCCAGCCCCCAGCCCCCACCAACTTCAGTATTGCCAACCTCTCTCCCTGAATCCCAGACTGGCCGAAAATCCTGCTCCCCCTCCCCCAGTGACCTGCTTTCCAGTCTGAGAGGATGGGGGATCACACAGGGAAGATGGGGCCGGGGCTGGGGCAGAGGGAGGCTCACATCGGTCATGATCTTGAGCTTTCTCACGTAGATCAGCTCGGTGGTCAGGAGCTCCCACAGGGCTTCCTGTTGGTGGCAAAGCTCCCGGCTCATCTCCTGGGGTGGGGAGAGTGCTGCTTCAGCTGGGGAATGATGATTAGAATGGCAGGTACCAGCTGTTAAGTGCCACAGGATCCACTTCATAGGTTCTAGGTACTTTGTACATGACCATGACCTTTTCACCCTCAAACCAATGCTCCAGTGTATAGGTGGCATTATCCCCACTTTACATTTGTGCCAACTGAGGCTCAGAGAACTTTATTGTCTTCACCAAGGTCTCACTAGTAAGTGGCAGAGCTGGGATCTGAACCCAGATCGAGTTTCCAGATGCTTTTTCCACATGACCCCACTTCCCGAGGCCTTTCCCTCCTCCAGAGCAGAATCTGTGTGTGCATTCACACTGCGGGGACAGACTCACCTTGTGAGTTTCAGGCTCACCTTGTGTCCAGGCACCAGCTCCCTCCAGGACTTCTCGATGGTCAGGCTGCTGTCGCCAGCCTCTCCTATCTCCCAGTGCTGCCGGTCCTCAGGGGGCAGGCGGGGCATCCCAAACATGCTGAAAGTGTGCAGCCTCACCTCCAGCTCGTGGGCCTTGCTGACTTCCTGGGGAGCCAAGAAGGGCATCAGCTCTGGCCACATCCTTGGCACCCAGCCACAGGGTTCCGGGAGGGCTGCGCGAGTGTACGTGTGTTTAAGTGTGTGTGTGTGTGTGTGTGTGTGTCTCGGATGGGAGGGGGAAAGCAGCACTGAGTTGGGGGACATGGAGGCCTAGAGAATGGAGGTCGGCCCCAGCTGGAATTCCAGGGAAAAGTGCATTGCTGGAATATGGGTAAAGAGGCACGCTTGTCTGCAGAAAGGTCCCTGAAAGGGGTGCAGAAAGGGGTTTGGTATGGGCTCCCTGACAGGAAAGAGGTCCTCTGTGGGTCTCCTGATTCAGAATGACGTAGGGGAGAGACAGAAACAGATGCTTCAGAAGGACCTTCAAGTAAATCAGAACAAGACTTAGAGAACCAGTGGTCTCAGGCACTGTTTTGACATTTGCCTGTAAAATGGGCTTTTTAAATGAACAGTATGGCTTTTTACAGGTTTCTTTCTTTGCTCTCTGTTTTTTTTTTTTTTTTT
>NW_016107502.1:2345121-2347871 GCF_001604975.1 Cebus imitator
TTTGAGACGGAGTTTCGTTCTTGTTGCCCAGGCAAGAGTGCAGCGGTGTAATCCTGGCTCACCATAACCTCCACCTCCCGGGTTCCAGCAATTCTCCTGCCTCAGTCTCCTGAGTAGCTGGGGTTACAGGCATGCACCACTACGTACAGCTAATTTTTGTGTTTTTAGTAGAGATGGGGTTTCATCATGTTGTCCAGACTGGTCTCAAACTCCTGACCTCAGGTGATCCACCTGTCTCAGCCTCCCAAAGTGCTGGGATTACAGGCGTGAGCCTCTGTGCCCCGCCCCTTTTACAGGTTTCTTTGGTACCAAGTAATGTGGGCAATAGACACTCCTGACCCTCACTCACTCCATCCAGTTGTGGCTCGGGAGGAGGGGTGAGGCTCACCTCACTGCTGAAGGATGGCGTGGCCCTGAGGATGGAGGGAGCATACCTGACTGTCAGTGACTTGCTAATTTGACTTGCTAATTTTCAAAAGCTAAAAGCTCAATATCAGTTGTTTATCCACGTTTAAGCAAAGTGTCTCACGTCAAAGTCCCTGGTTGCAATCCACGGACCAAGGAGAAATGTATCCGTGAGACCTCCCAGGCAGAGCCACGTCTGACTGGCAGGCAGTAGCCTCCCAGACCTGTGCTCTCAGCCCCCAGGATTTGCTGGTCATCTGTGGAGCCATCACAATGGGGGCCGTATGCGTGGAGATGGGAGGAGAGGGACCCCCTTACCTTGAATTTGGGGGAGTGAAGCGGGCCGGCTCCCACGTGGCCCCCATGCCTCTTCTCAGGCTCTGGGTCTCGAAACCTCATGGGCGACAGGCCTCGGGCCTGGCCAGAACCCCTGGCAAAGGGGACATACTGCTGGAGGCGTCGGCGACTGGGATCCTGGGGGAGAAGCAGGGGAAGTTCTGGGGCTGCCTCCCTTTCCCCAGAAACCCAGTGAGGTCGTAGGGGCCAGGCTTGGCTCCGGATGTCATCCCCCACCCTGGGAAGTTGCGCTGGCTCACCTCTCACCGCAAACCAGTTTGGTGTGGGCTGTTCCTGCCCTGAGTCACGGCGGCCGCTGCCAGCAAGGCTAAGCTGAGTGGGCAGGGGCATGACAGTCTGCCTCCCCAGGGGGTCTGGGGCAGAAGAGGGGCCTCCTGCCAAGCAGGTGCACAGGCACATACATGCCTGAGCTCTGGTGAATGTGCCCCCACTGCCTCCTGCTCTCTGTACCATGAGCTGTGCATGGACAAGGTGTGGTGCACATGGCATTCTGGTCTCTCATAATTCTCCTTGTCTGTGACCAGCCTCCCTCACACATGGGGACAAGAGCACATACATGTGCAGCCTCTTCCCCAGGGGCATGCAGCCTGCATCCCATCCAGCTGGGAGTGGCTGCCTCTCTGTGTGAAAGGCTGCAGCCACAGCCACATGGCTCCTCCCAGGGCAGGCCTGGTCACATTCCTTCATTTGCCTGTGGCCTGAATTACCCCACATACTTCCTAGTCTCCCTTCTCACCCATTGCCTAGGAGAGTCCCATCTCCAAGGGTGAAATTCTCGTGCAGTGAGGCAGGGGATATCCCAGCCAGAAGCGGAACTGTCCTCAAGGTGGAGGGGAAGCCTGCAGGCTGAGGGGACAGACCTGGCTTCCACACCCCTCTCCGTGGTCAGGACTGGAGGAGGGCCAGGCAGGTGGAGCCAGGGGTGGAGCCAAGGCGGGCACCCTCCTGTTCCTACCCACCACGGGAGGAGCAGGGACATCCTGAACCTTTGCTCTTCTTCATCCTGACTCAGGGAGGCGCAGATGTCAGGAAGGCCTCAAATTCCTACCAAGGAGAGGTGGGAGCCTGGGAGGTGCCAGCTCAGGGTTTGATGACCTTACCCGCAGCTCTGTGCCTGAGACCTGTCTAACAGCACTCCTCTGTGGGCCTGGTTTCTCCTGGCTCTGCTTCTCCTGCCCAGCTGTCTGGGACTGGGGTGTGACATCCCTGGAGCCTGGCCTGGCACTGCCCTCCTCTCCCCCACAACCCAGAAAAGAAGAGTAGGGTAAGGCGCAGGAATAGCACAACCTCTGAACCTGTAAGGGGACAGAGACTCCGCAGCCCAGGTGTCCTCCCTCCTGCCCCACCAGGTCATTTTGGGGCACAGCCTAGACTTACCGGCACGGGGCCTCCTCGGGGATAGAGGCTGCCAGCAGTGCTCTGAGCAGAGGCTCGATGCCGGCCGCCATAAGTCTCGATGCGGGAGGCCACGAGTCCTTGTAGGGGGCCCTCATTTGGAGGACCCAAGGCCTGCATCCCTTCTTTCCTGGGTCACCTCCAAAGGGCCATAACTTCAGTGTTCAGGAGAAAGGGGTCCTCTGGGGCTGCAAGAGAGAAAAGAGGAATGAAGAGCCATCCCCAATCAGTGAATGGCACCAGGCGGGAGACAAGGCTGATGGGAGGCCTGGGCAGAGGGCGCAGTGGGAGAGGAGAGGGCTGGTCACTCGTTGGGGGGAAAATGGCTGCCTCATCTATGACTTGGTAGGAGTAGGGTAGGTCCAGGCACATACTGGGTAGAAAGCCCCTTGGAGATGTACCTCCTCTCTCACATATGTGCTTTTTTGGGGTACAAACTCCTGCACTGGCCTCAAATGGGAACAAGGGTCACAGACAGGTCTCAGGCTTTCTGGATACACCCACATGGGAGAGCTCTCCTTGCCCCTGGATATAACCCCATCCGCTTCCCCATACAAAGCCTGGGAAAAAGCTGGAGAGAGGCCATGGGTTGG
>NW_016107502.1:2348086-2357937 GCF_001604975.1 Cebus imitator
CTGCAGACAGCCCAGTCTGCCACCAGTTTTTGTACAGCCTGCAAGCTAAGAATGGTTTTTACATATTTACATAGGTGAAACAACTGCGACCCCATGGAGAAAAAAAAAAAACCACTAATATTTTGGGACAAGTAAAAATCACACGATATTCAAACTCAGTGCCCATAAATACAGTTTTGTTGGAATGCAGCCTCCTCCGCTGGTCTCCTAATAGTCCGTGACTGCTTTCTTGCTAGTTGGGACAGACGGTGTGGGCCGCAAAGTCTCTCGTATTTACTGTCTGGCCTTTACTGAAAGGCTCACTCATCTCTTACCTGAACCCTCCTGGCCACAGACGGGGAGGTGAGGGGGCCGGGAATGAGTGTCTGGCCACTGGCCTTACAACCAGCCAAACAGAAGAGTTTCTCTGCTCTTGGGCTATATTTGGTCCTTCCCAGCCTCTGGGAACACCACCACGGAGCTGGGGGCCAGGCGTGGGGCTCCATCCCTTCCCCCTAAACCTGAAGGGAGGGCCCGCCCTCCAGTGGGCAGGGCCTGGAGAGGAGAGGCCTCCTAAGGGGCGGTGGGCTCAGCGGCGAAGGTGCTCGTGCCCCCACCAGGTGGTCTGAGGTCCCTCCTCAGCCCTCCCCTTACTCTTCCTCCGATTTAGGAGTAAAGGAGGAAACGTTCACCGTCCCTCGTGCCGCCTCCCAAAAGTCCTCCCTCGGACGGCGCTGTCTCCCTGGCACTGCTCCCTACCCAGGGTCGTTTCTCAGCGTAGCCCCCGGCCGCCCCTCCTCCCGCCTTCGGGAGGCCAAGCCTTCCTTCCCCTGCGCCCGGGCTCCCAGGCCCCGGGTCCCCGCCGCCCCGCGCCTGGCCGCGCAGCCCTCCCGCCGCTCACCTGTGCCTGCAGGTGTCCCCGCGCCCGCTGCCCGCGCCGTCCTCCCCCCGGCGGGGCTCCGAGTAGCCGTCGGCTCCCCGGCGATGCCAGCCAGCCCAGCTGCCCGGCCTGGGACTGGGACCGAGCGGCCAGCGGGAGCCGGGCGGCGCGGGGCCGGGCGCGGAGAGGGGCGGGGACCGGGTGGCCCCTCCCTACCGCCCGCACCCCCCGGGCAGCGAGGCGTGGCCCTGGGGACCGAGCAGCCCCCGCCCTCGCGCGGCCGAGCCCTCCGTGCCCGCTTTCCGTCTCACCTGAGCTCTTCACCGGGCGGCAGGACTGGGACCGCGCGCCCTCCTCTCCCGGCCAGACCCCCGCGAGGCGCCGCAGTGCGAGGGCTGAGTGCGGCCGGGGAGGCGGCGAGGCTGACGACCTGTGGCAGGCACCCTCCTCTCCTGCGGGTCGCGGCGAGTGGCCGGCTCTCCCGTCCTTCCCCTCCCTCGGCCTAGATCCCTAAGCAAGCAGGGAGCCCTCCTGCCACCTGGAAGGGCCGCGGGGGGCCCCATCGCTGCTCTCCGGCTGTGGAGTCTAAAATGTGGGCCTTATCTCTCAGCGGGCCGGCTGGCCTTCCTGGTGGCAGGTGATGGTGGAAGACTATCCTGGACTTTGCCTTTGCTCCAGAGATAGGGCCCAGTGTCCGGCTTGAGACATATCACACTTCCCCTATGACCTGAGACTCATGTGGGGTCACCCTCCCACTTCACCTTCAAATAAGCCCACTCCCGGCTACACTAGGGCCACCCAGCCCCTGTGGTGGCTTCTAAAATAGATGCTGCGAGGCCAGGCATGGTGACTCTCGCCTGTAATCCCCGTCCACGAGGGCGCAGATCATGCGGACAGGAGTTTGAGACCAGTCTGGCCAATATGGTGAAACTCCGGCTCTACTAAAAATACAAAAATTAGCCCAGCGTGGAGGCGGGTGCCTGTAGTCCCAGTGACTTGGGAGGCTGAGGCAAGAGGATCACTTGAACCCAGAAGGCAGAGGTTGCAATGAGCAGAGATCGCACCACTGCACTCCAGCCTGGGCAGCAGAAGATGCTATGGAAGGACTGACACGTGCTGGGCATTGCATGAAAGGACCACACTTTATATGCTTTATTTTTTATTTTTAAATTTTATTTTTTAAAAAGAAAATAGAGACAGGATCTTGCTGTGTGGCCCAGGCTGGTCTCCAACTCCTGGGCTCAAGCAATCCTCCTGCTTCGGTTTCCCCACCTTTTCACTTCTCCAGATCACGGGCACCTCGTCTGATGGAAGCACTGGGTATTTGAGACAGAAGTGTCCTGTAGATGTGGGGTCATTATAATCTTACAACCATGAAGCTCAAGGTCCTGTAGTGAGCAGGTGGCAGGTCTGAGGCTCCCACTCCCTCACCTTGCCTGAGGTTTATTTCCTGCCAGTGAACTTGACAGTGATTGATTCGGCTCCTTACTTCTGCAGAGCATCCTGAAGTTCAGGAAACACTTTCAGAAGCAGAATGTCCTTGGGTTGCCAGGGGAAGGGGGTCTCTATTCCTCTCTCCTATCTAGCATATGAAACGCATACATGATCAGAGTGTTCTAGTCCTCACTTGGACTCTGGTGACTCTATTTCGCTTGGAGGAGGAATCTATATCATTGGACAGTTTCTAATTTTGTATTCCCCATGTCCATCCTCAAATCTGTCCTCCGGGCCGGGGTTCTCTTTCTCTGAGCTTGCTGTTGGATGATTGTCCTGCTGGTTCAGAAGCCTCTGTTCTTCCGGCTACCTGAACCAGCCTGTCTCCTGCTCCTGCCTCCTAGCTGGTGGTGCGACCAGTTTTCAGGGGTGAAGTCGGGTGAGACAGGAGAAACCAGAGTTTGCCCAGTTCCTAGCCCTTCCCTCTTCCCCATTCACTGTGTGTGTGTGTGTGTGTGTGTGTGTGTGTGTGTGCTAGACAGAGAGAGAAAGAGAGGGGAGAGAGAGAGAGAGGGAGGGGGAGAGAGAGAGAGAGAGAGAGAGAGATCCAGGAATGACAAGAGTAGCCATGAGGGAAAGAGTTAATAAGCCACGAGGTGGTGATTATGAACAGTATTAAATGACACCCCAAAGACAGTTGGTGTCAAGGGCCCCTAGCTTCTCCTCTCACTCCTCCCAGTGTCTCCCAGAAGGAGCGAGAAGGAGGATTGAGGAGTAAGAGGGAAGATGAACGTAAGAGAGCAGCAGACATGCCTGGGCTTACAGTGCTCTGGGGTGAGCTGGCTAGACTGGCCCAGTGGACTGGGGAGAGTTAACCCTTTCACTTCCCTCAAGGCGCTGAGGTCCAGTCTCCACCCACCACTGCCCCAGGGCCTATCTTCAGCCTCCCTGGGAGCAGAGGTTCCCAGGGAAAGCTAGAGTCTAGAAGCCAGAGGTGTGGCTGGGCACGAGTGTGGGCTGGGAGGCGGGCCTCCGTTGTTCTCTTTCTTCTCTTCTGTTGCTCTCACAGTCTCTGTTTCCATGATCCCTTCTGTGCTGTGGAGAGCACACTCCTGTGGCAGGCTGAGAGGAGCACTCTCAGAGAGCTGGATGAAGTCTAAAGAATTGGGAGGCTAGAGGCTTGGCCTCTACCAAGTGAGGCTAGGGGCCACCTGGTGGTCCTTGGACCAGAGTATGCCACCTGGATACTTCTCTCTATTCCTGGTGGTCCTAGCCTTTCCTCACATCTCCAGCTTGAGTCATATCCCTCACTTTCTCCCACGTAAGGTGCTCCTCATCAGGCCCCCCAGATTGACCCTGTAACTGATGGTAAAGTGTCTTTCCATGGTCAGAGCTCTGAGGATCAAATGCTTCTGCCCCATAGCAGCCTGAGGATAACTGCCTGGGCTTGGCATGGGGGGTCCCTATGGAGTTGGCATAAGGGGCTCACCAGGTAGGAAGATCAGGGCAGGAGTGGGGACCTTCTGGGCTAATGAGGTACTGGCAGGCACTAGCAACAGGAGACAGCTAATGGGAGCTGTGTCCTCCCTGTCCAGAGCGAGGGAGAAACTGAGGGCTCAAGCAGGGATGCCCCAGGTCACGTGAGGCAGGTGAATACCAGGAGACCAGCCGCAGGGCACAGCCGCGGACACCTTCGGTCGGAACTGCTGCCTCCTGCTTCTTCATTCCTCCCCTCCCTCCTTCCTTCCACATTTACTGGCAATGTGCAAGACAGTAGGAATATAGAAAAGAATCAGACAGGTCCTGACTTCTAGGGATTACAGACTAATGGGGAGGCAAATGGGTGAACAGAACATTGACATTTAAGTTAGACATAGAATGAGTAAGCCGGGAGCTGCGGGAACACTTTGAAGGGACCAGTTACCACATCCCACCAAGAATGGCTTCTAGAGGAGGCAAGCTTTGTGTTGGGACTTGAAGGATGAATAAGCAGTCAGCTGGCCTGAGAAGGAGGAAAGGACATTTCTGGAGCAGGGAAGAGCCTGTTTAAAAAGAAATTGAGGAGGGCAGACTTCCCTGAAGGCCTCCTGAGGGCCCACCCCATTGGCTCCCTGGGAACATTCCAGCTTCCAAGCCGGTGATCTCTGGGAAGTGGCTTAGGAGGATGAACCTTCTTGATGGCCTTTCAGGACCTCCACAGTTTGACCTCGGTAATACTTCCCTACTCAATCCCTAGATGTGTCCCCATTCCCTGGATCTGCCTCGGCTTTCCTGGCTCCATGCCTTTTGTTTGTTTGTTTGTTTGTTTTTGAGATGGAGTCTTGCTCCGTCGCCCAGGCTAGAGTGCAGTGGTTCGATCTCGGCTCACTGCAGCCTCTGCCTCCTGGGTTCCAGCCTCCCCGGCCTCCGCCTCCTGAGTAGCTGGGATTACAGGCACCTGCCACCACGCCTGGCTAATTTTTATATTTTTAGTAGAGACAGGGTTTCACCATGTTGGCCAGGCTGGTCTCAAACTCCTGACCTCAGGTGATCTGCCCGCCTCGGCCTCCCAAAGTGCTGGAATTACAGGCATGAGCCACTGCACCCCGCCGACTTCATGCCTTTGCTCAAGCTGTTCCCCTCAGCAGGGTGCCTTGCCCTCTCACTCCACTTACCTCCTTCAAGGTCTTTCCTGACTGCCTCCCTCAGGAAGCCTTTCTTAATAACCCCACAGTCAGCCTGATCACTTTCCTCCCTGCTTGCAACTGCTTTGGCCCCTGTGTTTCTTTAGAAGGCACCAGCCACTCTTGTTCTGCCTACTACTGTTGATATTTACATATACCACCTACGCCTGAGGGCGGGGACTAGCAAACACAGGACTGGCATAGCGTTTGGGAATTGAACTGAATTACTTGCTAGAGGACCCAGATCGAATGATTTCCAGATAGGCTTGCTTGTATTGTTCCATCCCTGCCCAAAGGAGCCACCTTTGCTGTTTAGATCCCTGGAATTCTTCCATAATTTCAGTTTGGCATTCCCGCTTGATTACTGTAGCATCAGCACATCTTTTATGCACCTAAAGGTTCCTCCCTGCTAGGAGACACATACCATGTAAGTTTACCTTGCAGGCCAATTCTTTTTTCTTTTTTTTTTTAAATTCCAAATTCTCCCAGATCCTGAATTGCAAGCCAATTCTGATAGGTGGTGGTTTCCTAGAATATTAACTTAAGAAGGATTCTGTGGCTGGCTCTGCAGAAAGAATGCTAAGATGGCTTAGCAATGTCTGCCCCAGGGGAAAGACGGCTCTTTCTGCCTTAGTGTGAAATATTTATCACTCACTTTTCTTGCACTGAGCCAAGAGTGGGACACTGAGCATGTCGGGCCTTTGCCTCTGGTGGGGCTTTTATGGTGGCTTACCTTCCAGTCAGATGCCTGGATCTCCAGGTCTGTGCTCTGACGCACCCTTTTGACATATGGCCCCAGGGCGGCTGTGGAATATTTTTCCTTTTTCTGAGACAGGGTCTCGCTCTGTCACCCAGACTGGAGTGCAGTAGGACCATCACAGCTCTCTGAGCCCAGACCTCTCCACCTCAGCCTCTCGAGCAGCTGGGACTACAGGAGCACGCCATCATGCCCCATAGTGAACAGAACACTGGGTGAACAGAATATTGACATTGAGGTTAGACACAGAAGGGAAAAACTGGGAGCTGCAGGAACACGTTGAAGGGACCAGTTACCACATAGGGGAGCCAGGGATGGCTTCTAGAGGAGGCGAGCTTTGTGCTGGGACTTGCGGGTTGAGTAGCAGTCGGCTGGGTGGAGAAGGAGAAAAAGGGCCTGGACCAAGGGCTATGGAACTTTTTTATTTTATTTTATTTTATTATTATCTTTTGAGATGGAGTCTCTCTTTGTCACCAGGCTGGAGTGCAGTGGCATGATCTCAGCTCACTGCAACCCTTGCTCCTGGGTTCAAGTGATTCTCCCGCTTCGGCCTCTCAAGTAGCTGGAACTACATACAGGTGTGCGCCCCCACGCCTAGCTAATTTTTGTATTTTTAGTAGAGACGGGGTTTCACTATGTTGGCCAGGCTGGTCTCGATATCTTGACCTCATGATCTGCCAGCCTCGGCCTCCCAAAGTGTTGGTATTACAGGCGTGAGCCACCCCGTCTAGCCAAGGGCTGTGGAATCTTTTTTTTTTTTTTTTAGGGGGAGAAAGGGAGAGGGAGGGTGGAGAGAGAAAGGGGGCCTCTTGAGAGAAGGAGAGAGAGAGAGAGAGGGAGAGGGAGTGGGAAGGAGGGAAGGAGGGAGGGAAAGAAGGAGGGAGGGAGAGAGGGGGGAGTGGGGAGAGAGAGGGAGGAGCGGGGAGAGAGAGGAGAGGAGGCAGAGGGATGGGGAGAGAAAGAGAGGGGCTGTGGAATCTTAATCAGACCTGTAGGGCCTTCGTGGCTCAGGGGTCCCAGCAGGCTCCTTAGCAGGTGACGCTGGGGTGATGTGACGGCACTAAATTTCCCCGCTGTGGGAATGTTCCCCATCCTTCTCTCTTTCCAGGCAGCTCAGGCCTTCAGGAATTACAAGGGCATATCCAAAGTGAATGGCGCCCAGAGGCGTTTTATTTCTTGGCTTTCTATCTTTGCCCCATGGCACCTGACGGCCATGGCCTCCCTTCGTAGCGCCCCCTGGAAATGCAATGAGATTTGTCTTGATCTTTGGGGCAGGAGCGTATAAGCCTCCAAGGCCTGGCCGTCCTGAATCGATGGGCCTCAAGTGGTCTCGCAGTCCCACGTGCCTCCCCACGCAGGAGTGCGGGCTAGTGCCTTGGCAAATGGCTCTGCCTGTGCCCGACACCTCTAGCAATGCTTCCTCCAGGGTCAATGGCTTTGTTCGGGTGGCTCTGCGCAGGGAGTGCGGTCACTTCCTTCAAGCCCCTTTCCCTCCAGTGGTCATTCGATTTCCTCCCTCGGGCCTGCACTGACACTGGGTCCTCTCAGGTTTCTTCCACCTGACGATGACTCAAACGTGCGTGCACTTAGGCAGTTTAAGGCTCGGGGTCAATCCTTGCCAGTGTCTTCAGAGCTAGAACAGCCCTTCCCCCATGGCCAACTTCTAACTCTGTGGCCCTTGTCACTTCGTCCAGCGTCACAGCCAGCCCTCGCCTGTGGCACATGTATTCTGAGGCCCATTTGCCCCGGGTGGCTGACTGTCTGGGCCCATCTCATTATGGCACACCTTGCCCAGCCCAAGAAGATGGGCTGGTTTTCCTCTTAGAGTAGACACTAGCAGCTCAACAGTCTTAAATCATCATTTCTAATTTAATTCGACAAACCTGACTTTCAGGAAGTTCTTTCTCATCTCTGACCCAAATACCTCCAGCTTAAATGTAATTTCCTCACGCTTTGCCAAATACCCTTCTCTGTATCATGAACCCCTCTTTGGGTAACTGAACCGCAGTTCTGGTCATTTTAGCAGGTTTAGAAGTCCTGGATCCTTTTACCTTCCTTCAGAGACCACGTTCTCAGTTCGGTTCATACAGACAGACAACAAGGTCTGAGGAACCATCCTGTGCCCCAGGCACTGGGTGGCATGCTCAGAAGACATCATTCCACATTTCTCCTTACAACCCAAGAGACGGGTGCTGCTGGGATCAACCCACTTAGTTGGTGCAAGACTGAATCTCGGAGGTAAAATAACTTGACCAAGGTCACAAAGCCAGGATGTGGAAGAGCTGGCTCAATTCCTACATCTGACAAGGCTTTAGAGCGGACACTTGGTCCAGCCACCAGCTGCCAAGCAGGAGACCACTGTGAGCATGTAGGACAGATGTCTGCTTCTGACTGCATCCATTTTGTGCTGGTTTCTACCTTAATTTTGCATTAGTCATTTCTGCCTGCCTAAATGACCTTCAGTTATGGATTTCTGCCTCCCGTAGTGCTCATGCACTTGTTGGTTTGTTGTTTTTAGAGTACAAATGCACCATGCAGGCCTCAGAGGCTTGGAGCCATCCCTGTCTCATGCCAGGGTCTTTGTTCATAGGGAAGCCCTCCATCAGGCTTTCAGGGCAGCTCGATTTGATTTGTCTATCTCGCCATCCTTGTATATAAAATGAGGATAAAATAACTAAATTTGGAGATCATTGGATCGTTGTCATAACAACAATAACTAACTTTTCTTTTTTTTTTTTGAGAAGGGTCTTGCTCTGTCATCCAGGCTGGAGTACAGTGGTGCAATCATGGCTGTCTGCAGCCTCAACATCCTGGGCTCAACTGATCCTCCCCCCTCAGCCTCCCAAGTAGCTGCGACCACAGGTGTGTGCCACCACACCTGGCTAATTTTTAATTTTTTGTAGAGAAGCAGGTCTCCCTGTCTGCTCAGGCTTGTCTTGAATTCCGGGCGTCAAGGGATCTTCCTGACTTGGACTCCCAAAGTGCTCAAATTATAGGCATGAGCCACTGCGCCCTGCCAGAGCTAACATTTTATTAAAGCAATAACTATGTGTAAGGCACATAGTTTCTATGTTTTATTTTATTTAACCTTCAAAAACAAAATCCTAGGAGATAGATACTATCGTACTCCTATCACAGAGGAGGAAACAGGCTCAGAGAGGTTATATGACATGTTCAAGATGACGAAGTTAGCAAGAAAAAAAGTCAAGGTTTGAACTCAATTGTCTCACTCCTGAGCTGGCTCCTTTAACTACTATCCAATAGGAAAATAAACGAGTTGCTCTAGGGTAAGCCTGGTGTATGGAAAGGAAACCAGATAAAGCCAGCTGGCTTGTTTCAGCCCTAAAGGTCACCTCAGCATTTAAATACACAAGAAATCTAACTCCTTAAAGCTTTGAGAAGTATTTACTGAAGGCTGCTGGCCAGGGCTGGTCTTTACTGAAGGCTGCTGCCTGGAGCCCGGATCCAGGGCTCTGCGGCTCACCATACAGTATTGTTTCCTAACAAGCATCTTCAATCTTCTCTTCCCCAAATATTTTTCCCAGTAGCATCTATTCAGTCCTCTTCTCTCCCACTCCCTCTTCTGTCTCCGTCCAAACCCTCTTCCTGATCTTCCTCCTCCCGTGGCTCCATTCCCTCTCCTTTATGGATCCATCTACCCTTGTCCTTCTTTTGGTAATCTTGTCTGACCTGCTCAGCAAAACAAAGATATCTTGCCCACGGTCCTCAAGAGGAGGATAGTAAATCCGTGTAATAATGAAATATGGTTGTCCTTGGCATGCTGGGCCCTCAATGCATGGCCAAGGCAGATAAAAGAAAACCCTAAGGGGCTGAGGGGACAACAGAGAGGGGATTTAGAAAACTACTTTCTGGCCAGCACGGTGGCTCACGCCTGTAATCCCAGCACTTTGGGAGGTGGATGAGTCATCTGAGCTCAGGAGACCGAGACCAGCCTGGGCAGCATGGTGAAACTCCATCTCTACTAAAAATAAAAAAAATTGCAGGGCGCGGTGGCTCAAGCCTATAATCCTAGCACTTTGGGAGGCCGAGGTGGGTGGATCACGAGGTCAAGAGATCGAGACCATCCTGGTCAACATGGTGAAACCCCGTCTCTACTAAAAATACAAAACATTAGCTG
>NW_016107502.1:2358122-2367874 GCF_001604975.1 Cebus imitator
GCCAGACATGGTGGCACATGCCTGTAATCCCAACTACTTGGGAGGCTGAGGCAGGAGAGTTGCTTGAACCTAGGAGGCAGAAGTTGCAGTGAGCCGAGATTGTGCCACTGCATTCAAGCCTGGGCTACAGAACAAGACCCTATCTCAAAAAAAAAAGAAAAGAAAGAAAGAAAAAGAAGAGAAAACTACTTTCCTCACAGGCCCTGCATTCTGTCTCTTTTCCTTCCCTTCCTTCCATCAGTACCTGGGGTAGGAGGAGGAGGAGGTGTGGGTATTAATCCCTCCTTACCATCTGACTCAACACTGCACATTCTCCAAGACCTGGATAAATCCCTGCCAGGCCCTCCTGGACCAACCTGGTCCATAGTCCCTTCGCTGCCCCTGATTCATGTGGACATTGGCCCCTCTTACCATTTGACTTGCCTTTCTTGTTAGCAGACTTTCAGGGTGTGTGATGCTTCACCTCATTCAGGCTGTAAACTCCCTAAAAGCAGGGCCTTGCTCTTTCAGGGTGCCCAGCTAGGTGAAACTTGACATAGATACTAATTAAAGCTTTGCTTGGGAAATGGCTGTGGAGTAAGACCTCTAGGAGTGAGGTCTCGAGTTTGCATTCGGGCTCCATCGCTGTGGTGGGTCGTCCCTGATTTTTCATGCTCTGAATGTCTATGCCATTTGGGAAGATCCTCTGCCAATGACTCTGCACTCGGCCTTGTGATTTGCTTTGGCCAATAGAATGTGGTAGAATGATGGACTTGTTCCAGTCTTGGGGCTCCAAAGGCTCTGCCCACGCTCGTTGTCTTGGAAGCTTCCCACCATGATGAGGAACAAGCTCAGGAGGACAAGAGACCACGTGCACGAGAGCAAGTCATCCTAGCTGATGCCATCCTAGACCCGGCAGAGGAAAGCTGGCCCATAGCCACAAACACACAGGGAGCCCAGCTGAAGTCTCACTAACTTGGACCAAATCAGCAGAATGACTTAGCCAACCTTACTGATTCATGTGTAAAAGTCCATTTCTATTGTTATCAGGCTGTCGGTAGATATTTTGTGGGTTTTTGTTACGCAGCACTTCTGTGGTGTTAAAGAATGGATACAACCATTTACTAGCTCTGTGATCTTGGGAAAGTTATTTAATTGCTATACTTTTTTTTTTTTTTTGAGACAGGGTCTTGCTCTGTTGCCCAGGATGGAGTTCAGTGGCATGATCTCAGCTCACTGCAACCTCCATCTCCTGGGTTCAGGCCATCCTTCTGCCTCAGCCTCCTGAGCTGCTGGGAGTATAGGCACATGAGATGGACAGAGCTTCCCCTGTACCCCAAAATTTTTTCAAGGAGAGGCAACATGTGTGGGGGTTTGGTTCATGTGTGGATTTAGGCAGCCTTGGTCTGAATCTTGGTTTTGCTACTTAGGGGCTGTGTGGTCTTGGACAGGTTATTTAGCCTCTTTGTGCCACGGAATCTTCACAATATTTCTGTCTATGTCATATGGCTGTAGTCAGGACCAAATGAGTTAGCATATAAAGTGCTTAGTTAGAACATTACCTGATATATTGTAAACATAGTTTATGTTTTTGATATAATAGAATGCACCAAATGGATGGACAATTATTTATTGCTAGAATAACTAGGGTTCAGAGCAAATTAACAAGAAAAGAAGATATTATATCTCTAGTAAGTTGGAGGTTTCTAAAAGATGTATTCATGATAATTGTTCAATGCATTAATTACAGCAAAATCATATCTCAGTGGTAAGTTAACCTAAGAACATGGTAGGAATAAATAAATGAGCAGAGAAGTAATTGATAAATCATAGCAAATTGGAGACACATTAAAAAAATTTTTTTAAATGACTGAAGCTAGGCTTCAGCAGGAGCGAAACTCCATCTCAAAAAAAGAAAAAAAAAAATTAGCTGGGTGTGGTGGCTCATGCCTGTGGTCCCAGCTACTTGGTGGGCTGAGGTGGAAGGATCACTTGAGCCTGGGAGGTAGAGGTTGCAGTGAGTCAGTATCATGCCACTGCACTCCAGCTTGGGTGACAGAGTGAGACCCTGTTTAAAAAAAAAATGTGACTTTCCAGTTATTCAATAATTTGGGAGCAAAAGGGAATGGAGATTTTTTTCCTACAGTCTTAGTAAATGTTTGCAAAAACATAGAACACTAAAGTGCCTTTGATATATGCTCCTTTATTGGAGGATGCAGTGTTTGTCTGTTGAAAGTAAATGTGCAGTTTTGCACCTCCCCCTTCCTGAAGCTGTGCAAATATTTGGAGGAGAGCAGCCCCTCCAGGATGGGGGACAGCCTGGCCCCGGGCTCTGTGTGAGGGTTCGGAAGCTGCTCTGTACAGATCTGCTTCAAGCTTCATAGGAGATCAGCATTGTCCCTGTGCCTTTAAGAATCTCGATGATCTTTAAGGTAAATAGATAAGACCTGGAGCTCTGCATCGAGCTTATCACGTGCACGACTAAGGTGCTATCAGTGTCAGTATTTTTTTTTTTTTTTTTTGAGAGGGAGTCTTGCTCTGTTGCCAGGCTGGAGTGCAGTCGCACGATTGGCTCACTGCAACCTCCGCCTCCGGGTTCAAGGTATTCCCTTGCTTCAGCCTCCCTAGTAACTGGGACGACAGGGGCACGCCACCATGCCTGAGCTAATTTTTTGTGTTTTAGTAGAGACGGGGTTTCACCATGTTGGCCAGAATGGTCTCCATCTCCTGACCTTGTGATTCACCTGCCTTGGCCTCCTAAAGTGCTGGGCTTGCAGGCATGAATCACTGCACCCAGCCCACTGTCAGTATTTACTGCCTGACTCTCCCTCAGCACTCCAGTATTCCTGGGCATGGGGTATGGAAATTAACACTGTCCCCCCTCCTGCTGCACCCTATCTGAACCCACAACATCCCAACACATCTTCCTAACTTCACATTTTGCCCTTTACAAAAATATATATAGGACAGAGAAGACACAAAGACGTACAAGACGTTTGTGGATTTCATTAAAAGTAGACTCGCCCACACCAATATTATGATTTATTATTTTTAAATTTTATTTCAATAGTTTTTGGGGAACAAGTGGTGTTTGGTTACATGGATAAGTTATTTAGTGGTGAATTCTGAGATTTTGGGGCACCCATCACCTGAGCAGTGTATGCTGTACCCCCGCATAATCTTTGATCTCTCACCCCCCTCCCACCCCTCCCCTGAGGCCCCAAAGTCTATTATCTCATTCTTATGCCTTTGCCTTCTCATAGCTTAGCCCCCCCACTTATAAGTGAGAACACACCGTGTTTGCTTTTCCATTCCTGAGTTACTTCACTTAGAATAATGGTCTCCAACTCAATAATATACAACACATCTTCTTTATCCATTTGTTGGCTCAACTCAAACCAATATTATGAAGCATCCTTTCTTCAGGGCCATGAAGCTTTTACACTCCAAGCATTCTCTCGTAAACTTTGGGAAAGGTGAGAGGTTGTGTGATGCCTGACGTGTTCTATGTGGCATGGGTTATTATTATGATTGCAGAGACAGGATCTTGTTATGCTCAAGAGATCCACCTGCCTGGCCTCCCAAAGTGCTGGGATTACAGGCATGAGCCACTGCGCCTGACCAACCTGGATCATTTCTTAACACCCTCTTCCTCTATTAGACAAAGTTATTTTCAGCAATAATCATGAATTGAAATTTTCATATTGGCCCTCATAAAACAAAAGTATTATAACTCATAATTTGCCTTCCTTTTCATTTTTTTTTTTTTTTTTTTTTGAGACAGAGTCTCTTGCTCTGTCACCCAGGCTGGAGTGTAATCTTGGCTCATTGCAATCTCTGCCTCCTGGGTTCAAATGGTTCTCATGCCTCAGTCTCCCGAGTAGCTGGGATTACAGGTGTGTGCCACCATGCCTGGCTAATTTTTGCATTTTTAGAACAGACAGGGTTTTGCCATGTGGGCCAGGCTGGTCTTGAACTCCTGGCCTCAAGTGATCCTCCCACCATGGTTTCCCAAAGTGCTGGCATTACAGGCATGAGCCACCACACCCAGCCTCCTTTTCACTGTTTTAATTTTTAACACAAGAAAGTCCAAGTAAGGGCGGGTGTGGTGGCTCACGCTTATAATCCCAGCACTTTGGGAGGCTGAGGTGGGCAGATCACGAGGTCAGGAGTTCAAGACCAGCCTGGCCAACATAGTGAAACCCCCACACTCTACTAAAATTACGAAAATTAGCCAGGCATAGTGGCACACGCCTGTAGTCCCAGCCACTTGGGAGACTTAGGCAGGAGAATTTGCTTGAACCCAGGAGGCAGAGGTTGCAGTGAGTCGAGATCCCGCCACTGCACTCCAGCCTGGGCAACAGAGTGAGACTCCATTTTAAGGAAAAAAAAAAAGTCCAAGTAGACTAGAGGAAAATAACTCAAGTTATTCCTTTGTCTTTACAATCACGGCACTATCATTGTTTCTTTGGAATCTACCTTTGAAGGGCAGAGATGTGTGGTTCTGTTATATATCTCTCATGTGGAAAAGGAGGCCTTGATCTAGAGCACAGAGGGAGTCTTGGAGCCCGCGCAGAAGTCACAGAGCGCAGTAGGAAGAGAGTGTACTGAAAGCTATTCTGTTACACAGTAGGAAATCCTCAGAAAACAAGCAGAGGAATGTCCCGGCTTTGTTTTAAGTATTTCTCATAATAGTCTTGCTTGTGTAAAGGCTAAACTAAGTTGTGTCTACATGTGGGTGAGCAGACTGCATCAGAGAGTTTATTACTCCGTTGATTTAAAGAAAACTTCCCTTGACGTTTCAGTGTGTACGTTTAAAAATTTTTTTTTTTTATTTTTTAGATGGAGTATTGCTCTGTCGCCCAGGCTGGAGTGCAATGGTACAATCTCGGCTCACTGCAACCTCCGACTCCCGGGTTTAAGCAATTCTCTGGCCTCAGCCTCCCAAGTAGTTGGGATTACAGGTGACCACCACCAAGCCCAGCTATTTTTTTTTGGTATTTTTTAGTAGAGATGGGGTTTCACCATGTTGGCTAGGCTGGTCTTGAACTCCTGACCTCAGGTGATCTGCCCACCTGGGCCTCCCAAAGTGCTGTGATTACAGGTGTGAGCCACTGCACCTGGCCCAGGATGTAGGTATTAATACATCAAGGTATAGCTATGATTATCTTCAGAGCATCTGCTGATATGGGTGTCGGGACATGCAGACTCTTCACTGTTGTCAGAGTGTGTCTTTGTAGGCATCTTTACACTGTTTCCTCAACTATAAACACCCCATGACTACAGACTGTGACCAGCAAGGTATGTGCCTTTCTAGTTTTCAGATGGAATTTATTGGCCAGGTGCCGTGGCTCATACCTATAATCCCAGCACTTTGGGAGGCCAAGGCGGGAGGATCACTTAAGACCAGGAGTTGAGACCAGCTGGGCAACATGGGGAGATCCTGTCTTTCAATTAAAAAAAAAAAAAAAAAAAGATGGAGTTGATTGTAAAATGGTGTCACTCTGGCTCTCCCAAGCTCCTGCTTCCATAGCAGTTCCACAGGAACGGAGGTGCTGGCCAGCCTGCAGGGAGCTAGGAGGACTCAGGAGGAAGGAACCCATGTGGCTGAGTCTGCAGGTGTCAGGGGCCCACTGTATAACCGGAGCTTTCAGCTTTAAATTCTGCATAGAAGAGAATGTTTTTTAAATGCTAAGTCATAAAAACAAGTTAACTTGAAGTTCACATGTTGTTTGTTTATTTATTTATTTATTTATTTATTTTTTAATTTTTTTTGAGACGGAGTTTCGCTCTTGTTACCCAGGCTGGAGTGCAATGGCGCGATCTCGGCTCACCGCAACCTCCGCCTCCTGGGTTCAGGCAATTCTCCTGCCTCAGCCTCCTGAGTAGCTGGGATTACAGGCACGTGCCACCATGCCCAGCTAATTTTTTGTACTTTTAGTAGAGACGGGGTTTCACCATGTTGACCAGGATGGTCTCGATCTCTTGACCTTGTGATCCACCTGCCTCGGCCTCCCAAAGTGCTGGGATTACAGGCTTGAGCCACCGCGCCCGGCGTTTATTTATTTTTGAGGCAGAGTCTCACTCTGTCCCCCAGGCTGGTGTGCAGTGGCGTCATCTTGGCTCACAGCAACCTCTGCTTCCCAGGCTCAAGTGATTCTCCTGCCTCAGCCTCCTAAGTAGCTGGGATTACAGGCATGCACCACCATGCCTGGCTACTTTTTTTATTTTTCAGCAGAGACAGGGTTTTACCATGTTGGCCAGACTGGTCTCGAACTCCTAACCTCAGGTGATCCACCTATCTCAGCCTCCCAAAGTGCTGGGATTGCAGGCGTGAGTCACTTCGCCCGGCCGAAGTTCACGCATTACTAAAACTCAGTGGTAATGACAGCATTTATTTACATTTAGAACTTGGACCAATAAAATCCTTTTTGAGGGAGGAATGTTTTATCACGGACATTGTTTAGGATTGCTGGCTGAGGGGATAACCAAGAGCTTTGGGTTGGTTACTCTTTTACAATTCTCTATGGACAATGTACCATCTATTCCCTGCCTTGGTGGTGGGCGGGGAAGAGTTTCTACTACCCTGCTCTTGCCTACCACCAATAGGAGAGAGGTCCACCTCTCTTTTATAAGGTAGCAGCAGGTGACTCCTGTCAAAAGGCTGGTGGGACGCCAGCCAGCTTCAGCCCTCGGCCCCTCCCTACTTTGTTCTTGTTCTGGTCTCTGTCCTACTGTTTGTCAGGAGACGCTGCAGTTCTGGACCTTGAGGCTGAGAGACTTGCCCTAGGGCTGGCACAGCAGGAAGGAGCCTAGGACCCCAGCACTGCATCAGCTCCATAGAAAGTGCTCCATCTTCCGTCTACGTGGGGGAGAAGTAAGATCCCATCTTTTCTAGGGTCTCACTCTGTCACCCAGACTGGAGTGCAGTGGTGAGATCTCGGCTCACTGCAACCTCCACCTCCTGGTTCAAGCAATTCTCCTGCCTCAACCTCCTGAGTGCCTGGGATTACAGGTGACTGCCGCCCCACCAAGCTCATTTTTGTATTTTTAGTAGAGACAGGATTTTGCCATGTTGGCCAGGCTGGTCTTGAACTTCTGACCTCAAGTGATCTGCCTGCCTCAGCCTCCCAAAGTGGTGGGATTACAGACGTGAGCCACCACACCTGGCCCTTTTTTCTGGGGTTTCTGACACATTCAGGGATCAGGGACATTTATGCTAGGGTCCTGACATTTAAGCTGAGTCTGGAGAATGAATAGGTATTTTCTGAGTAGGAAGAGGGAAGAGAATTTCAAGGAGTCGGGGCTTGGGTAGGAAAGCCAAGAGCCAAGAGACGGCGTGGTGAGTTTGAGGAATGGAAAGAAGTTCTGGATGGGGGAGCTTAGGGTGCCAGGGCCTCTGGAATAGGAACCCCAGAAGGACTTACCTGTACAAATGATTGATCTGTGCTTGTTAGCATTGCCTAATATTCTGTCTGGGAGTTCCGGTGTACTAGGAGGTTCTCAGAGACCAAACCATGGAACCCAGGGCCTCACCCTCCCAGGGTTGCCCTAGGCAAACTCTGTTTGTAAAGAGTCCTGTTTACCATCTGCTGACTCGGGTCATCTGTGGTTTCTATGGTTCCCACTAACAGTGAAGCATGAATCCATTCCTAGAAGGTGGAGTCTACAAGGCGGGGCGGTCCTCTCCCTTTTCTGCCTGCAGCACTGGGGGGTTGTGGGAGTGTCTTTGTCTATGGAATCTCAAATGTGGGGTTCCCTGGGAGGCTGGGACAAGGAGCTGAGTTTAGGGACAGATCTCTGCATTCAGGCCTGGGGCCACGTCCATTGAGTGGGAGAGAACTGGGCAACTCTAAGCTGACCGGAAGCCCCATTCCCTCTGCATAACTAGAGGAGGGGCCCAGGAGATGGAGAGCGAGGCTCCAGGAAGAGTTAGAGCAGGATTAGGAGACCCGGCCCCTTTCTTCACCAAGGGCGAGACGCGCTTGTTCCCCAAAGCGGTGACAAATGTAATAATGCAAAGCTGGGAGGAGCAGTTGTTTGGCAACTGGCAGAGACACACATAAAGGAACCAAGAGAAAGGGAAGCCAGAGGGAACAGGTGGACTTTCAAAGGAGTGTTTCATGTCACACATTCGCACAAAGCCTTATAGGTTACAAAGCATTTGTGCCTCTGTTTTTCTCATCTGCTTGTCACAGAAGCCCTGTGAGGAAGCCAGGACAAAAAACATCAACCCATTTTAAAATGAGGAAACTCGGCTGATGAAGGTCGCTTAACATAGCCAAGGTCAAAAACAGGACTAGAATCTAGAGCTTCTGGCTCACAGTTCAGTGCTTTCTTTTTTACTTTTTTTTTTTTTTTTGAGACGGAGTCTTGCTCTGTTGCCCAGGCCGTAGTGCAGTGGCATGATCTTGGCTCACCGCAACCTCCGCCTCCTGCGTTCAAGTGGTTCTCCTGCCTCAGCCTCCTGAGTAGCTGGGATTACAGGCACGTGCCACCATGCCCAGCTGATTTTTGTATTTTTAGTAGAGACGAGGTTTCCCCATGTTGACCAGGATGGTCTTGATCTCTTGACCTCGTGATCAAGAGGGATTACAAAGTGCTGGGATTACAGGCGTGAGCCACCGCACCCGGCACAATTCTCTTTCTATCAAATAAATGTCTCAAACTTGGGCCTCCCTGGGCCATTTTAATGGGTGTTTAATACACACGAAGTGCCAAAATTTTGGTCAACTTGAAAAATTGTCAGCTGGGCCCCCACCAGTGGCTCATGCCTGTAATCTAAGCACTTTGGGAGGCCAAGGTGGGGGAATCACTTGAGGTCGGGAGTTCGAGATCAGCCTGGCCAACATGGTGAAAGCCCATCTCTACTAAAAATACAAAAACTAGCTGGGCGTGGTGGCTGGCACCTGTAGTCCCAGCTACTTGAGAGGCTGAGGTGGAAGAACCACTTGAACCTGGAAGGCGAAGGTTGCAGTGAACCAAGATCGTGCCACTGCACTGCAGCCTGGGTGATAGAGTGGGACCCTGTCTTGGAAAAGAAAACATTGTCACTGCTGGTGTGGCGGTGCACTACCTGAGGTCCCAGTTGCCTGCGGAGGCTGACGTGGTCGGATCGCTTGAGCCAGGGAGGTCGAGGCTGCAGTAAGCTATGATCACACCCCTGTAGTCCAGCCTGGGTGACAGAGCAAGACCCTGCCTCAAAAAAAATTTGTCTCAAATTTTAAAATAATGCATTAAAACACTAAAAAAGTAACAACAGTGTCTCGTTTTAAATCAAGGAGAAGGACATCGTCATCTTCACTAGGTTGTTTATATTCAGCCTGATGTCAGACTCTAGGAATGACATCCAGGGCTCTGTGGCTGTTAGTCCTAGATGAGCCCATGAAACTTGAACTCAGAACCGTGGTGGACATTCTCAGGGAAGGCGATTTGCCATACCGCCAGGACCTGCATCTGTAAGCACACGACACTCCAGATTTGGAAGACTGTCTTAACCCCAAATAGATTTCTTATCCAACCCTTGGCTTCATTGGAAAGTACTTCATGTTCTGATGATGAATTTCAACTTTTTTTTATTGTGGTAAAATAGACATAACATGAAGTTTACCTTGCAATCTCAGTGGTTTTAAAATATACCCAAGTTCCTTTCCAGCCCCAGCCCCGGCCCCTACAGCTGCCGAGATGTTGATGGTGAATAACAGGACTGGGCCGGGCGCGGTGGCTCAAGCCTGTAATCCCAGCACTTTGGGAGGCCGAGGCGGGTGGATCAC
>NW_016107502.1:2369488-2370752 GCF_001604975.1 Cebus imitator
GGAGTTTCGCTCTTGGTACCCAGGCTGGAGTGCAATGGCACGATCTTGGCTCACTGCAACCTCCACCTCCTGGGTTTAGGCAATTCTCCTGCCTCAGCCTCCTGAGTAGCTGGGACAACAGGCACGCGCCACCACGCCCAGCTAATTTTTGTATTTTTAGTAGAGACGGGGTTTCACCATGCTGACCAGGATGGTCTCGATCTCTTGACCTCGTGATCTACCCGCCTCGTATTTATTTCTAAAAAAACCTCAAATGTTGGGAAATAGCAAAGCTTTGGTGATGCAGCTGTGCCAGAGTTCTAAGTTTAAGAAATTCTGATGTTTTATTTCTAACATTAAGGTTGTAAAATACTGGTCCTGAGTAATAGGTTCTAGTATGTCACTAAGATACACTACCTGAACAAACCCTTTGCAATTAGACAAATGCTATTCATTAGCATATCAATGTCACAAAGTGTCGTCCTCCATTTAAAAAAACTCCTGTGATGGAAAGGAAGAGGTAAAACTATCTCTGTTTGTAAATGACATGATATTATATATGGAAAACCCTAAGGAATATAATTAGAATCCACAAAAAATAATTTGCGCCATAAACCAGTTCAGCAGAGTTGCGGGATACAAGATCAGCTCATCACTAGCTCCATGATTTTCTATACACAAAATGCAGTTGGATTTTTATGCACTAGCAGTGAACAACCTGAAAATGAAATCAAGAAGACTGTCTGCTCAGAATAATATCAAAATGAATAAAATATTTAGGAATACATTTGACCAAAGAAATGCAAGAACTGTAAACTGAAAAATATTGTTGAAAGAAATTAAACAATGTCTGAATAAAATCAAAGACAGCCTGTGTTTATTGTCTAAAAACTTAATATTGTTAAGATGGTGATACCCAATTTATTTACAGATTCAATGAGATCCCTATTGAAACGGTCCCCCCCAGCCCCAGAAATGGACACACTGATTGTAAAATTCATATAGAATTGCACCAGGACCTAAAATAAACAAAACTATCTTGAAAATGAACAAAGTTGAAGGATACATTCTTCCAACTTTTCAAAACTAACTACAAAGCTACTATAATTAAGAATGTTGGCATAAGGAAAGATAAATAGACGGATGGAATAGAATCCAGTCCACACATCTCTGGTCAATTGACTTTTGCCAGTGTTGCCAAAACCGTTCATCGGGGGAAAGAGCAGCCTTTTCAACAAATGATGCTGAAACAAATAGATGTCCACATGCAAAAGAATGAATTTGG
>NW_016107502.1:2371492-2375941 GCF_001604975.1 Cebus imitator
AAAGAAAAAGAAAGGAAGGGGTGAAAATCTCTGTGAACTTGGGTTAGGAAATGGTTTCTTAGAAATGATACCAAAAGCACAAGAATCAAAGAAAAATTAAGAGAAATCAAACTTTACCAAAATTAAAAACATTGTGGATTGAAAGATACCAACAAGAAAGTGAAAAGACAATCCACAGAATAGAAGACTGTATTTGTAAAATATCTGTCTGATAAGGGCCTGGCATCCAGAATATGCAAAGCACGCTTACAACTCAACAATCAGGACAACCCAATTTAAAAAATGGGCAAAGCATCTGAATAGGAGTATCTTCAAAGAAGACGTGGAAATGGCTAATGAACACGAGAGGATGGTCAACATCGTTAGTTATTAGGGAAATGTCAATCAAAACCACAATGAGCTATCCCTTCACATCCACTAGGATAGCTATACAATTAAAAAAAGGAAAACAGCTGGGCTTGGTGGCTCTTGCCTGTAATCCCAGCACTTTGGGAGGTCAAGGCGGGCCGATCATGAGGTCAGAAGTTCAAGACCAGCCTGGCCAATATGGTGAAACCCTGTCTCTACTAAAAATACAAAAATTAGCTGGATGTGGTGGCATGCACCTGTAATCACAGCTACTCAGGAGGCTGAGGCAGGGGAATCACTTGAACCTGGGAGACGGAGGTTGCAGTGAGCCAAGACTGCGCCACTGCACTCCAGCCTGGGCGACACAGTGAGACTCCATCCTGTTGGTATGAATGCAGAGATCAGAACCCTCATGCATTGGTGGTGGGAATGTAAAATGATTCAGCTGCTGTGGAATACCGTTTGGCAGCCCCTCAAAAAGTTAAATAGAGAATCACCCTATAACTCAGCAATTGTTGGTATGTATCTGAGAGAAAAGAAAATATGATTACACAAATACTTGTTAGTGGTGGTTTTTTTTTTTTTTGATATGGAGTTTTGCTCTTGTTGCCCAGGCTGGAGTGCAATGGCATGGTTTTGGCTCACCACAACATCTGCCTCCTGGGTTCTAGTGATTCTCCTGCCTCAGCCTCCCAAGTAGCTGGGATTACAGGCATGCGCCACCACACCTGGCTAATTTTGTATTTTTAGTAGAAACGGGGTTTCTCCATGTTGGTCAGGCTGTTCTTGAACTCCCAACCTCAGATGATCCGCCTGCCTTGGCTTCCTAAAGTGTTGGGATTACAGGCGTGAGCCACCGCGCCCAGCCACAAAGACTTGTATATACACGTTCATAGCAGCATTATTCATAATACCAAAAAGGAGAAACAACCTCAATGTCCATCAAGCAATGTGATGATGACGAATGGATGAACAAAATGTGGCATGAGCAGTCCCAGCTATTTGAGAGGCTGAGGCGGGAGGATCTCTTAGCCCAGTAGGTTGAAGCTGCAGTGAGCCGAGATCACACCACTGCACTCCAGCCTGAGCAACAGAGTAAGAACCTGTCTCCCCCGGCCAGGAAAAAAAAAAAAAGATTAGCTAAGGTAATTCAGTTGTCCATCCAGCGATATGATTAATGGAGGAACAAAATGTGGCGTAGCCATACAATGGAATGTTATTCAGCCATAAAGAGGAATGAAGTTCTGTTGCATGCTATGACACGCATGAAGATTGAAAACATTTTGCTAAGTGAAGAAGCCAGTCACATACTGTATGATTCCATCTGTATAAAAAGTCCAGAATAGTGACAGAAAATAGATTAGCAGTTGCCAGGGGATGACATAAGGAGGGAATTGGGACTAACTGTTAATATGTATGGGATTTCTTTTTGGAATGATAAAAATGTTCTGGAATGGACTGGGCAAGGTGGCTCACGCCTGTAATCCCAGCACTTTGGGAGGCCAAGGCAGACAGATCACGAGGTCAAGAGTTCAAGACCAGCCTGACCCATATGGTGAAACCCTGTCTCTACTAAGAACACAAAAATTAGCTGGGTGTGGTGGCACGTGCCTGTAATCCCAGGTATCCGGGAGGCTGAGGCAGGAGAATCGCTTGAATCTGGGAGGCGGAGGTTGCAGGGAGCCAAGATTACACCACTGCACTCCAGTCTGGGTGACAGAGCAAGGCTTGGTCTCAAAAAAAAAAAAAAAAAAAAAAAAAAATTCTGGAATTAGATAGTGGTGATGGTTGCTCAAACTAGTGAAGATGCTAAAAACCACTCCACTTCAAAATGGTGATTTTTTTTTTTTTTTAAATATGATCTCACTCTGTTGCTCAGGCTGGACTGCGGTGGTACAATCATAGCTCACTGCAGCCTCAACCTCCCGGGCTCAAGTGATCCTCCCACCTCAGCCTCCTCAGTAGCTGGGACTGCAGATGCACACCACCACACCAGGCTAATTATTTTATTTTTTTGTAGAGACAGGGTTTTGACATCTTGTCCAGGCTGGCCTCAAACCCCTGAGCTCAAGCGATCTGCTCACCTCATTCTCCCAAAGTGTTGGGATTACAGGTATGAGCCACTGTGTCTGGTCTTTAAAATGATGACTTTTATATTATGTGAATTGTATCTCAATAAAAATGCCAAATCAAAACAAAATGCAGTTCACCTTTGCCCTCTAGGGTCAGAGTACTTCATGGTGTGTGTGTGGGGTGGGGTGCCGGGGTGACAGGGAAGCATTTCCTTGTACATGCTGCCTGTTTCTATATGACCACATTGAAAGGAATGTGTCCTTAGTGACTTCAGTTTGAGTCACATGAAAGCCATTTCAGTCTGTACATCAGGAGTTCAGCCAACCATAACGAGGACTCTCTGCCAGCACATGCACATCATGGCGATTGCCCTGGTGTGCTGTTTGCCACTGTGATGTGACATCATTTTACATTTGGTAAAATGCTTCTAAGTATTAATGTCATTAACCTCCCCGCTGGTTTGCCTGGCTTCTTTGCTATCAGTGACTTGCAGCTGTAGGAGTGAAGGCAGTTTTGAATGATATGCTATATTCGTGCACAAAATGAAATTTTTATTCTGGGAAATGTTGCTTTGTGCTTATTCTGGAAAAAAAAGATATCAGAAGACTCTGATTGCAACTGACACAAAAGATCTGATGAGTTCAAGCCAAGATCTGACATTCCACAGCATAATTCACTGGGGACAAGGAGCGAGTAGCCAGTAAAACCGTTTCCAGATAATCTCTGAGGTAGCCCTTCTCTCCAGTTTCTCTTTGCTGCTTGGGCTAAAGAATCATTTACATTTTCCTTCTTCCCAGCACATATAGCTATTTTATATTCCCACTGAAATCCGGTTCACTATCTGCATGATATTATTCTGAGCTGTCAGATGTATATTTTCATCTTCATTGCTCCTCTGATGAGTCAATGAAGCACTTTTGAGCCATTTAATCATTTTTGTGATTTGGAGATATAGCACGACCATATGAATACATAAAGCACATTTTAAAATACAAACAAAAACATGCATAGGATGGAAAATAAGATTAGCCCAGGTGTCTGGGCACAGTGGCTCATGCCTGTAATCCCAGGACTTTGGGAGGCTGAGGTAAGAGCCCAGGAGTTGGAGACCAGCCTGGGAAACATAGTGAGACCTTGTCCCCACAAAAAATAAAATTAGCCATGCATAGTGGTACATGCCTGTGGTCCCGGCTACTTGGGAGGCTGAGGTGGGAGGATCTCTTGAGCCCTGGAGGCTGAGGCTGCAGTGAGCTGAGATTGTGCCACTGCACTCCAGCCTGGGCAACAGAGGGAGACTCTGTTTCAAAAAACAAACAAACCAACAAAAACATTAGCCAAGGTAATTCAAGCAGTCCTGCAAACCCCTTGTGCACGTTTTAAGGTTGCGATAATTATTAAAAACATAATCATTATTAGAACGTAATGATATTTCTGTGACCGCCATAACCACTGTCAGTTTTCAGGTGGGAAAAGTAGGGGAACAAAATTGTTGATGACTTTGTCCTCTGAAACTGTCCACCTGAGGACCTGCTGAGTCAACTGTCCTTGGGCCTCACTCTGAGAAACGTTTCACCGCTTCAAGAGATACCAAATTCCTAAGAGATGAGCTGTGGGGAGGATGACTAACGGACAGATGGGTGGACAGAGGCCATCTGGAGGCCTGACGGGAGACAGAGTGGACTTGGGCATTTTCCCAGAGTCCTCCATTTTTGACTCTGGCCTGGAAGTACTCTGCAATAATTATGATCCACCACCAGAGGGCACTGTGGCACTAGGGACACCAGCCTTGAACCCTCTGTATCTGGAGTTCCTATTCTCCACGTGTTTTTGATGGCTACCCACCTTTCAACACTAACCACATCCATTTCGTTTCTCTCCTTATATTCGGGGTTCTTACCCTGGCAACCATGCTAGGATTTTTTATGGTCAGTGAACCTCAGAATTTATAGATATGTATGATTAAGTGTTTATACCTCTATCTAGGTAGTTTGTATAGTTTTATTTTTTTTTGAGACAGAGTTTCATTCT
>NW_016107502.1:2376211-2388077 GCF_001604975.1 Cebus imitator
CCACCACGCCCAGCCAGTTTTTATAGTTTTAATCAAGTTCTCAAGGGTACATGTCATCCTCTCCTCCCACCAGAAGTCAAGAACTATTGCCTAAGCAGCAGTATGCCCTTGAAGGGGTAGAATACAGTGATATTAGGGACCAATTGGTTGGCAAGGGGCAAACACTTAAAATCCTCAAACTACCTTGCAAGATGTCCCCATGTTACCAATGAAGAGCCTGAAGTGCAAAGAAGCTAAAGACTTTGCCCAGGTCACACGGCTAGGAAGTAGTGAGGCTGGGGCTCAGTTCCTGGAGTGTTCAACTCTGCGCTGTTCTATGCTGAGAGAAAGCCTCACCCATTCATCAGCAAAGATGTGGAAGGCCCTGAGGACATGCCCAGAACTGTGTTGGGCGCTGGGGATAGAGCGGCGACAAAACAGCCTCAGTTCCTGCCTTCCTGAGCTTCACGGCTGGAGGAGGTGGTGACAGCGGTCGTGGAGGTGGGAGGTACACACTAAACACACCGGCATGTAGCTACACACTGGGAACTGTGCTCCGAAGGAAACGAACAGGGAGAAGAAGAGACCATGGGGAAACATACAGGTACACTGGCCAGGGGAGGCCTGTCAGAGGAATCAGCATATTAGCTCAGGGTGAAGCATGGGACAGAGCCTTTAGGGAGGGAGAGCCGGCCTGGATGAGCAGGGGAGTGTAGTCGGCAGGGGAGTGTAGTCAGCAGGGCTTTCTAGGCCGGGTCAGCAATTCAGATTTTATTCTAAATGAAACAGGACACCATCATGGGGTTTAAAGCAAGGGAGAGGCTGGGCATGGTGGCTCAAGCCTGTAATCCAGCACTTTGGGAGGTCAAGGCGGGTGGATCACCTGAGGTCAGGAGTTCGAGACCAGCCTGATTGACATGTTGAAAGCTGAGGCAGTAGAGTCACTTAAACCCAGGAGGCGAAGGTTGCAGTGAGCCAAGATGACGCCATTACACTCCAGACTGGGCAACAGAGGAAGACTTCATTTCAGAAAAACAAAAGCTAACACTAAAATTTATGGGTTTCTTATTTTTTGTCATCATGGCAAAAAGCCACATAACATGTACCACCTTAACTATCGTTAAGGGTAGATTTCAGTTGTGTTAAATGCATTCACACTGCAGTGCAGAGTCTTTCCAGAACTCTCTGCACCTTTGCCAAGCTGAAACCCTGAACCCACTAAACAATAATTCCCCTATTCTCCTCTCCCCGGGGGAACTGCCATTCTACTTCCGTCTCTGTGATCTTGAGATGCTAAGTCGAATCGTACAGTACTTGTCCTTTTGTGACTGGCTTATTTCACTTAGCATGTCCTCGCTGTTCATTCATGTTATAGCATGTGTCAGAATTTCCTTCCTTTTTTTAAGTTTTTGTTCTTTTTTTATTCTTCTCCTTAATAAAGAATTTTCTTCCTTTTTAAGACTGAACAATATTCCACTATCCGTAGCATTTTGTTTATCTGCTCATCTGCTGATGGACGGTGGGAATGTTCCTTTTTTTTTTTTTTTTGTGTTTTATCACTTCATTATATTTATTTACAATTACAGATAATTTTGTTCTTACTTTTTCGTGGCAGTCTCTCTCTGTTGCCCAGGCTGGAATGCCGTGGCACAAACATAGCTCACTGCATCCTCAACCTCCTGGGCTCAAGTGATCCTCCTGCATCAGCCTCCAGAGGAGCTGGGACTACAGGCAAGCGCCACCACACCAAGCTAATTTTAAAGAAATTTAAAATTCTTTGTATAGACAGCGCCTTGCCGTGTTGCCCAGGCTGGTCTTGAACTCCTGGGCTCAAGTCATCCTCCTGCCTTGGCCTCCCAAAGTGCTGGGATTACGGGTGTGAGCCCCTGTACCCGGACCCGTTTCATCTTTTGGCTATCAATAATGCCGCTATAAACATGGGTGTGCAGGTATCTCTTTGACACTCTGCTTTCAAGGTTTTCTTCTTTTTAATTTATGTTTAGGAAATTATAAAATACATGAACTTGGTTCAGATTTCAAAATCACTCTGGCTAGGATAAAGGAGAGATTGGAGGGCAGTGAAAAGTGCAAAGGGGTTTTGTGGTCCGGGGCAGAGTTGGGACGGCCTGTCGTGTGGTATGGGCCAGCTGATGGGGACAGGTGGACAGCGAGGCTCTGTCTGAAGGTGCTGGAGGCTTTCAGATGGTGAGGTCAAGTATGCGTCTTGAGCTGACTGGAGAGAGAGACTTCTGGAGTCAACGTGCTGGCGACAGTCTCTAAGGTAAGCGGTGGCCTAGGCCTGGGCGGAGTGCAAATGGAGAGGAAGGGGACAGAGACCAGCCCCTGATTATTAGAGTCAGGTGGAGGAGGCACAGAGCAGGCGGAAAAGCAGGAGGCTCAGCCTCAGGAGCTGACCGATCGGGGAGTGGCCCACAGTGGAGGCGTCCCCTGGGAAGGCTGATGCAGACAGGACCAGGCACCCAGTGTGCTGGGCAGCGCGGAGGCTGTTGGTGACTTGGACAAGAGCCGGGAGGGAGCGGCAGGGGCTACACAAGAGAGAATGGAGGTGAGGGAGCATGGCCTCGGGAGCAGACAGCTACAGAGAAGCTGGGCTCTGACGGACAGCTGAGAAATGGGGCAGTCGTGAGCAAGGTGGGAAGAAGGGAGCTTTGAGTGATGGTTTTGGCTTTTTAAGATGCCTGTGGTACCAAATGCATATTTGTGTTTGTTTTGTTTTGCTTTGAGAGCGTCTCACTCCTTCACCCAGGCTGCAGTGCAGTAGCATGATCAAGTTCCCTGCAACCTCTGCCTCCCTGGTTCAAGCAATTCTCTTGCCTCAGCCTCCCAAGTGGCTGGGATTACAGGCGCGCCCCACAACACCGGTTAATTTTTGTGTTCTTAGTAGAGATGGGGTTTCCCCGTGTTGGCCAGGCTGGTCTTGAATCTCTGACCTCAGGTGATCTGCCCACCTTGGCCCACCAAAGTGCTGGGATTACAGGTGTGAGCCATTGCGTCCAGCCCCCAAATGCATGCTTTGATGCTGAAGGGAAGACCCGGCAGGGAGAGGGTGAAGATGCAGTCCGCAGGGTGGGGACACATGAGAGGACAGAGCCCAGGGCGCCTGTGGACGGCTGGTTTTGGGGGCCCCTCTTCTGTGGTATCGGGAGAGAAATAGGAGGAGGGGGCTCATGTAAGTGGTGAATTTGGCCTTGGGAAGTTAAGAAAGGTCTTGTCTGACGATGCTCCATTCCCTGCAAAGGGAGAGGTGTGTCAGGTGAAATCAGGGCCAAGGTTTTGGGGAGAGTTCTAGGCCGATGGAGACTGTGCATGGTGACCACGGCGGAGAGCAGGCGAGAACCGACTTCACAAACATCTTGGGTCTGTTGGTGCCATTGGGAGCCCACTGGAGGGTGGTGAGCAAGAAGTTACAGTGCCATCATCTGCTCAGGTTGCTTGCTGTGTTTCCTCCCCCAATGCTGGGTGCTGTTGGCGTGGCCTGGAGCGGTTCATGGGGCAAGGCTTTGTCAGGAGAGTATGATGGGAGGGAGAGAGAGGGGAGGGAATGGGGGACTTTTGCAAAGGAGTGGCTCTCCTGAGGAACCCTTGACTCTCTGCTGGTTGAAGTGAGAAGCCAGAGGAGGGATGGCCTTGGGGGACAGGTGGGCAGAGAGGGAGATGGAGCAGGGCCTCGGAGTAGGTCAGTTTCAGGTAAATGACAAGGTCAGGGTGTGGCCCAGTAGTGGGAGGCTGGGGTGGAGGAAGTGGTCATCAAAGAGGAAGAGGACAAGGAACAAGAATGGCCAGTGGCGTACGGGTCCCCAACGCAGACGTGGAGGCTGCCTGGAATAATGAGAGGAAGGGGTGCAGAGCAAGACACGAGCCGGGGCTGAGCCTTCGGGAAAAGAGGGGGTGAGCAGGAGGCCAGCGGAAGACAGCGAGGAGGAGAGGGCGCTGGAGCGGGATGCCCTGCGTCTCCAAAGATGTTCAGAAGGAGGGGAGGGTGGGGTGGGGGCGGGGCATAATTTCTGGAGGCTGCCATGGGGAGCCAGAAGGACACCAACCTCACTTCCTGCTCCTAAGATGTGTGGGGAATGTGAGGATACTAAGATCGAGGCTAGATGTGAGGAAGAATGTTCTGACCACACAGGACATGAGGCATGAAGACTGGCCATGAAGGGAGCCCTAGGAAGTATCTCTTTTCTTTCCGGGAGGTTTAGGAGCAGAACTGACCCCCACCCACCCTCCTTCACTTCCCTCTCCCCCAGGCTTTTTGAGGTCTGGTAGGCACTGCCTGGCGTCCTTTGATGTGGGTTTCATTCACTCTGCAAACCCGTTGAGCCCCAGGAGCTGGAGACCCGCGGGGAACAAAACAGAAGGAGGAGATCACTTCCCAGCAGGAGGGGTTGTTTAGGTCTGTTGTTGGTGCAAAGCTGTGAGAAGGAAGAGTTACTCAGGGGTGCTGGAACTGGAATGTGGAGTGAGTTCAGGGGGTGAGTCACTCTTGCTGCTCAGGGGTGGGGAAAGGTGGGGTGGCAGTGGCGGGAAATGGGAAAAGGCCGGGACTTGATGTTTGAGGACAGGGGCTGTGTGGTCTTGAGCAAATCATGTGTTTTTTCTGTCCCTGACTCGGAAATCAGGGAAGAATCCCTCATTCCCTCATCGTTGTGGAATTAATTGAATGTGTTGTCCAAATAACGAAGAGCTATGCAAATGATCCTTATGCCATTCCTTAAGTAGCAGGCCCCCCACCCCCCACGGTAGATGTATTAAATACAAGACTATGTGTCAAAGCCCCAGCACAGTGGTAGGTGGCACTGGGTAAGTGCTGGGCACCCCCGTTAGTCCAGTCTCCGTTCAACGCCAGTGAATTTGCCGCCATCTCAGGACCCTTGAGCTCCGCCGGGAAGGAGAAACGGGTAACTGTCCCAGGCAGAGGGCTGCAGTCAGGGTGCTGGGGCCAGCCATGGATCTGCCGGGCACTCACATTCAGGACCTTAGTCCCTTGGGGATGAGAGTGGAGCAGGAAGCCCCCTGATGAGGAAGGATTTCTGCCTGCTTCCTTCTCTCTTGCACCCCAGAGCCCTCATCCCTCCATTCATTGCGTACATTTCTCTTGAGGGGCTACTGTGGGCAAAAGGGGCTTACAAGTCGGGATGGGGTGGAGAGCAAGGCAGAGGGGCATTTCCGGTCTCTCCTCTTGTGGGCTGGGTGGGTAGATGGGCCGTCCCGGCTTCCAGTTTCCACTTGGACTTGGCTTAGGCTACCAGGACGGGGCCCAGAAACTCATTATTTTAAAAGCAGAAGTGGGTGCAGGGGCAGTGGCTCATGCTTATAATCCCACTGCTTTGGGATCTGAGACCGAAGGATGGGCTGAGGCCAGAAGTTCGAGACCAGCCTGAGCAACACTGCAAGACCCAGTCTCTACAAAAAAAAATGAAACAATTAGCCGGGTGTGGTGGGTGGTGCGCGCTTGTGGTCCCAGCTGCCCAGGAGGCTGAGGTGGGAGGACTGCGTGAGCCTGGGACGTGGAGGTTGCAGTGAGCCCAGATCGCGCCACTGCACTCCAGCCTGGGCGACAGAGCTAGACCTCATTATCTACCAGAAAATGGAAAAATACTCCAACGCACCCCACTTATCCTTCTTGGATTCCGGGGTTGCCGCCGATGGCCGCCTCCTCGCCGGAGCTCAAAGCCGAGGAGGGCGCGTGCGGGGTGGGGCGGGGCGGGGCACCCCGGCTGCACGTCCGCGCCTGGCCGCCAGGGGGCGCGGCAGGACGGGGCCGCCAGCCGGGCTGCGGGTGCGGCAGGGCGGCGCGAGGATGAGTCAGCCTCCCCGGGTTGGCCGCGCCCCCCGCTGCTCGCTTCCCTGCCCGGCCGCGCCCTGGCCGCCGGCTCGCCCTGACCCTCGGGGATCCCCGGCTCTGCGCCGCCCTGCGCCCTCCTCCGCCAGGAGTCCCGCGCCTCCCGAGACCACAGGCAGGGCGCGCGGTCTGGGCCGGGCGGGTCCCGCGGGCCCTCCCGTCGCGCCTTTCCCGGGGCCGGGCGTGGCTTCCCTCCGGGGCGGGTTTCGGGGCCCGCCCCGGCGCGGCCCGGATCGAGGGACAGCTCTGCCAAGGCCGGGCCGTGGGCGGCCGCCGCGGGGGCATCGTGCCCGCTGCCAGAACGCAGGGGGAGAAAGCCCGCCCTGTTCCTTGGGTGCGCCCCGGTGCGTTTGCCTCTTCTCAGAGCAAATCAGGAAAAAATAGGGACTCCTGGGTGGGTCCCCGCTTGGCAGGTTGAAGGAGGTGTCCTGACAGGATCTGGCTCAGAATCCTAGTGTGTTAAAGCCGCGGGAACCTCGCCAAACCTGGGCCACCCGCCTCACCTTGGAGATCCCGCCCAGGGGGGCAGGGACTCTCCACAGGTCCCAGAACTCCTGGGCGTGGACGGGCCTCCCACTCGGAGTGCATGCAAAGTGCCCAGAACAGTGCCTGGCGTGCAGTGAGCCCTCCGCTAACACTGCGTGTTACAGAACAGGTGACCCTGAGCGACAGTCAGGGCTTTCAACTGCAAGAGCACGATTATTCCAGAATTTTCTGCCGTCTCTGGACAGCAAGACCAACCCCCCTCTCCCTCCTCCTCAGCTTTCATGGCCGATCTACTTCCATTTATGAATAGTAAACATACTTTCTCTTTCTCGTGATTTTCCTATTAACATTTTCTTTACTTTCCCTTATTGTAGGAATACAGTATATAATACACATGACAGAAAATAAGCGTCTACCCAGTGTTTATGTTATCTGTAAGCCTTCCAGTCAATAGTAGGCTCTTGGTAGTTAAGTTGAGGCGTGGGAACCTGTAGTCCCAGCTACTCAGAAGGCTGAGGCTCGAGGATTGCATGAGTACCAGAGTCTAAGACCCGACTGGGCAACACCGAGAACGCTGTTATTGAAAAAAAAAAAAAACATTATTAGGCCGGGAGTGGTGGATCACGCCTGTAATGCCAGCACATTGGGAGGCCAAGGCAGGCGGATCACGAGGTCAGGAGTTCGGGACCAGCCTGGCCAACATGGTGAAACCCCATCTTTACTAAAAATACAAAAATTAGCTGGGCATGGTCGTGCATGCCTGTAATCCCAGCTACTCGGGAGGCTGAAGCAGGAGAATCACTTGAACCCAGGAGGCAGATGTTGCAGTGAGCCGAGATTGCGCCACTGCACTCCAGTCTGGGCGACAGAGCAAGATTCTTGTCTCAAAAGTCAAAAAAAAAAAATTATTTTTGACCACTCGACACATGCATGTAGTGTTCAATCAACTGTATTATTTTATGTGTATAATTTAAGGTATATCATTATATTTCTATATGCAAATTTATATAAACATATGCAAATTTATATAAACATATATGCATATTTGTATACCTGTGCCCGGTATTGTTCCAAGTGCTCCTCAGGTATTAATTATCTCATTTGATTTTCACAATCACACAAGGACATAAGTGCTGTTATTTATCTCCACATGGTAGCTGAGGAAACAGAAGCTCAGAGAAGCAAGGTAACTTTCGCAAGTGCACACAGCTAGGAAATACGGGGCAGGAGTTAACCCCTGACTCCCTAACTTTAGGGGCCGTGTTCAGATATTGGTGGAGTCTGGTGACATACTTACTATCATGGGTTTGGCTCTTCACAGTGTCTGGAGATCAAAGTGTTAAACTCAGCCCTGGGAGGAGGAGCCACTTTCCTTATGGAAATCTGCTACCCTTGCTAGCTCTGCTCCAGTCGCCAGAGGACCAAGCTTTCTAGTTGTTCCCAGGTGCCAAAGGGCCAGAAGAGAATCTCTGGCCACACTATTCTCCTTGTTAGCTCTCCCTAGGGCCCCAGAACCTGGTTTCTGGCTCCCACTGTTCCCCTTTCTGGTTTTGTAGGTGACACTTGCTGCTTTGGGTTGGGTTACCTTTAGCAAGGTTTCCCAAATACCTGTGAGCAGACTAGGGCTGACTTGGGGTTCATTAGAATGTCTCGAGACACATTCAACATGCAGATTCCCCAGCCCCTTTGAGAGTGGTGGTTCTGTAACTTGACTGCACATTGATACAGTGGACTTAAAGGAAATGGTCTTAGCCGGGCCCGGTGGCTCAAGCCTGTAATCCCAGCACTTTGGGAGGCCGAGGCGGGTGGATCACGAGGTCAAGAGATCGAGACCATGCTGGTCAACATGGTGAAACCCTGTCTCTACTAAAAATACAAAAAATCAGCTGGGCATGGTGGCGCATGCCTGTAATCCCAGAGACTCAGGAGGCTGAGGCAGGAGAATTGCCTGAACCCAGGAGGCGGAGGTTGCGGTGAGCCGAGATCGCGCCATTGCACTCCAGCCTGGGTAACAAGAGCGAAACTCCGTCTCAAAAAAAAAAAAAAAAAAAAAAAAAGGAAATGGTCTTGCCTGAGCCCTCCCAAGAGATTCCGACTGGGTAGATCTGCGCTTCTGCCTGGGCATCAGGATTTCAGCAAGCTAGGTGGAGGTGGACTAGGAATCTGTACTTTGAAGAAACGGTTCCTTCGATTTTCCTGAGCAGCAGTGTTTGCAGACTTCAGGGTGGACTTCCTTCTCATTGGTGAAGAGTGCCCAGGATTTTCCCACCAAGGCGCTTTTGGAGTTAGAAGTTAGAGGTGAGTGCTGCTTTCGGAGTCTTGTCCCTTCTCAGCCTCTGCTGGCCCCTGCCTCAGTTTACTGGATTTGTGTCCTTACCAGGTACCAGCATTCCCCCCTCCCAGTGGGGTTCGTTACTCACAGGTTCTGGGCAGAGTGGCCCCTCCTCTGAGCTTTTCACCTGGAGTTGGACTCTTGAACTCTGAGGGCTCAGAGCAGCCAATGCTGGCAGCCCGGGGGCTCTCGTGAGCTCTCACGTCTGTCTGCTTCCCCGTGTGAGCCGGAGGGAGGGACTGCATCTCCCCTCTTCTGGGGGAAGGTGTTTCTCCTTGTCTTTCAGTATTGCATTCCACCCTGGAGTAACGTTTGGTCTGGTATCTCCCAGCTTCATTGCATTTATTACTATTTTTTTGAGACAGAGCCTCGCCCTGTTGCACAGGCTGGAGTGTGGTGGTGAGACCTCGGCTCACGGCAACCTCCACCTCCCAGGTTCAAGTGATTCTCGTGCTTCAGCCTCCTGAGTAGCTGGGATTACAGGCATGTGTCACCACACCTGGCTAATTTTTGCATTTTTGGTAGAGATGGGATTTCACCATGTTGGCCAGGCTGGTCTCGAACTCCTGGCCTCAAGTTATCCACCTGCCTTGGCCTTCCAAAGTGCTGGGATTATAGGCGGGAGCCACCACACCTGGCCTGATAGGCTTTTTTGTTCTTCTTTGGATACTAGGTGTTTCTCCTGGGTTCCTAGCTTACTAGGAGTCTAGGGACCTGTGTTCTGGACTAACTGTGTGCCCTGGGGCATGCCATTTACCCTCTTTGACCCTCAATTTCCTTACCTGTTAAATAGGTACCTCACAAGATTGCTGTGTGGTCCAAATAACACAGCCTGCAAAGATGTGCTTTGGTGACTGTGAGTGACACCAGTGCGACCCTGAAAGAGCTTTCTCTTGCCTAGTTGGCAGAGTGAGGCGTAATTGCCCTTTTCAGGAAACCCCCAAGATGTCAGCGGCTGATATGAAAGTCCCTAACAATGAGCGATCCTAGAATCCTGCCTCTGCTTCTCATTGAATCCGAGTGTACCCACTGAGTGCCTGCTGTATGCACCCAGCATGGAGCTGGGTGTGAGGTGATTCTGGCTGTAGGGCAGTAAGGCAGTCCACATAGGAGAATACGCATACCACGCTGGGAGAAAACCACGTGCTCTAAGCAGTGAATGCATTGGAATTTCAGCGGGGTAGTGCAGCCTACATGGCCAGCAATCAAAGACTATGCAGAGGAGGAATCTGAACCAAACAAGCTCAGGGGGACAGGTTGGAATTGGGAGGGTGGAGGGGAGGATGAGGGCAAAGTGGCCCTGATGGGGGCTGCAGAGCGGGGCTGAGGGGAGGCCTGTGGGAGCGTGGCTTGGCCGCCTGCCCTCGCCCTGCTTCTCCTAGTAACCCGGCCCAGCAGGACTCACCAGCATCAAAAGCCTGTGTCACAACGAAGTCCCCTGAGTGAGGCTGTGGCCACCTCCCTTTCCACCTCTGTCTTTCTAAGCAAAAAGAAACATCCTTCTTTTTTTTTTTTTGAGACGGAGTCTTGCTCTGTCACCAGGCTGGAGTGCAGTGGCATGATCTCGGCTCACCACAACCTCTGCCTCTTGGGTTCAAGCAATTCCCCTGCCTCAGCCTCCTGAGTAGCTGGGACTACAGACATGCCCCACCACGCCGGGCTAATTTTTGTATTTTAGTAGAGATGGGGTTTCACCATGTTGGCCAGGATGGTCTCGATCTCCTGACTTCTTGATCTGCCCACCTTAGCCTCCCAAAGTCCTGGGATTACAGGCATGAGCCACCGCGCGCAGCCCAGAAACATCCTTCTTCTAGGAGCCTCTCCTGGAGGGAGACCTGGTGCCCTGTCTCTTTAGAATTTGCAGCTCCCTGGTAGCCATTTTTGGTGCATTTACAAGGAGAGATGAATAAACCCCCTCCCATCCTGGGCCTTGCTCCTTGCCCCACTGGCAAGGGCAGGGGCAGGGACAAGGGCAGGACAGACAGTCTGGTATGCCCTGGTGTTGCCACAGCAATGAACGCTGCTTGCTGACCACAGGCTGAACGTGCTAGGTGGCAGGTCACCCCTCCCGGACAGCTGCCCTCCCCTGTAATTTTCTCTCTTTCACTCTGGGTTCTCTGGTGCCCCCTGTGCCATCTCCCTCTGTAACCTCCCCCACTCCCCACAGGATGCTGTGCCAGCTGAGCTTATCACCCGACCCTGAGCCAGCAGCCGCCACTGTTCTCACGCTTGGGAATGGAGCAACAGGGGAAATCACTCTGTTTGGAGCCAAGGAGGAAGGAAGGAGGGATGGGACTGGAAGGGGCAGGTGACGGAAAAAGTGACTTCCAGCCACTCCCTGGCCTGATCCGGATGACAGCTTAGAGTGGTTGCCAGGGTGATAGCCAGACAAACGCCCACCCCCACCCCCACCGCCAAACTGCATAATGGTAGTCGTGCCTTTTCCCAGCTCGAACCCCTCAGGCTCCTGCCTTGTGTGGAGTTCAGATTCCTCAGGCTGAGCTGCCCTTGCCTCAGTTTCCCAGCCTGACCAAAAGAAGCAGGTGGGGCCTCTGGGATAAAGAGCACGCACTGGCTGCTGGCTGTGTGCTCTGCAGACATGCACTCCACCCCATGCCCTGTGCCCCAGGGCTCATCAGGCTGACTTGTACACTGCTTCTGCTGGGCCCCCTGGCCCTCTGGATTCTGGTCAGCCAGCCGGAGGCACCAGCAGGAATTGGAGGGTGAGAGGGGAGTCCCGGGCACTCACTCCCTGCTGGGCTGCTGCTGGCCAGTGGCTGCCTCCCTCTCATGGAGGCTGCAGCTCTTGTCAGCAGCTCTGGCCAAAGCTCCAGATCTCCTGGCTGCGGCTCCCTGTTCCTTCCCCTGCTCCCCAGCCCTGAGAGGAGGGTGCTCGGCTCTTGCTGGCCACAGGGGTCTTCACTGTCCCTTGCTCCTTGTGGATTTCCCTCAACCCTGCCCAACCCTCCATGATAAGCTCCTCTGTTGAATTCTCCTTGGTCACCCCTTTTGGATGCATTCTCTCTGCTGTGGAGACCCTGACTGCTGCAGAGAATGTCTCAACAATGAGGGAGGAGGCCAGGCACGGTGACTCATGCCTGCAATCCCAGCACTGGCCAAGGTGGGCAGATTGCCTGAGCCCAGGAATTTGAGACCACATGGTGAGACCCTGTCTCTACACACACACACACACACACACACACCACACC
>NW_016107502.1:2388827-2390569 GCF_001604975.1 Cebus imitator
CCCCACACACACCACACACACACGTGCGCGATACACACACACACACACACACTTTAGCTGGGTGTGATGGCATATGCCTGTAGTCCCAGCTACTCGGAAGGCTGAGGTGGAAGATTTCCTGACCCCTGGAAGCCAAGCCAAGCCAAGCAGTGCAGAGCTGAGCAGTGAGCTGAGATCGCGTCACACCAGCTTGGGCAATGCAGCCTGTCTTTAAAAAAAAGGAAGGAAGGCGGCTGTCCCAGGACAGCCTCTGTGGTCAGGGCTCTGGCAGGCTGGGTGTGTGGGTGGGGTAGCCTCCCAGGTGTAATCTGAGATGCACCCAGAAGGCTGCCCTGCCTGGAAATAGGCTGAAACCTGAAGTTTGAGGGCCATTCCTGTGGTCTAGAAACTTTCTGTAAAGATACCACATTCCCCAGGAAGGTAAGCCTCACAGCCAGTCATTCATTTCTCTACCTGCTTTAGTTTCATCAGGTCAGAAGCTTGACTGCAAACTTCAGAAATGCAATGACTGTGTCTGTCTTCACTGTGTAGACATGGGGCCTGGTGCCGAGCAGGTTTAAATGGACATCTGTTGAGGCCAGGCACGGTGGCTCACACCTGTAATCCCAGCACTGTGAGAAACTGAGGGTGGATCATGAGGTCAGGAGATCGAGGCCATCCTGGCCAACACGGTGAAACCCCGTCTTTACTAAAAATACAAAAAATTAGCCAGGTGTGGTGGCGGGCGCCTGTAGTCCTAGCTACTTGGGAGGCTGAGGCAGGAGAATCGCTTGAACCAGGAGGCGGAGGTTGCAGTGAGCTGAGATCATGCCATTGCACTATGGCCTGGGTGACAGAGCGAGACTCTGTCTCAAAAATAAATAAATAAATAAAAATCTGTTGAATAAACGTATTCACTGCTCAACAGTGAGCGGTGAGTGCCTACTACGTCCCGTTATGTTCCAGTTGGAGTCCCTGGGAAGCAGGATTTCCCTCTCTGGGGTTGCTCAGGAATATGGAGTGAGGTGTGGAGCTGCTGCTGCGTGTCTCAGCACTGCGCCTTTCCAGGTGCTCAGAGCCAACACCCTGCAGTTACATTTCACTCTGTCTCACGCCAACACTCAATCCATTACGAAATCCGGCAAGGCAGATCCGAACGCAGCCACTCCTCAGCCCCTGCACGGCTGCCGGCTGGCTCTCCTGCCTGGAATCCTGCTCAGGCTCCTCACTGGCTTCCCAACTCCCACCTTTCCCACCTCCCACAGTCTTTGCACAGCACGACTCCTTTACAGACATCAGTTGGATTACGCTATATTTTTACTCAAACCCCAGTAATAGTTTCCCAGTTGCCTCTGAGGTAGGCAGCTTCTGGCTCCCGTGATCCCTGCCTCCTGGTGCAGTCCCCTCCCCTGAGCGTGCGCTGGACCTGATGACTTACTTCTAACCTAGAGAATCCTGCAAAATCGCGGGGCTGGTGGCTCACACTTGTAAATCTTAACATTTTGGGAGGCTGAGGTGGGGGGATTGCTTGAGTCCAGGAGCTTGGACCAACCCGGGCAACATAGTGAGACGTGGTCTCCACAAAAAATACAAAAATCAGCCAGATGTGGTGGTGCATGTCTTTAGTCCCAGCTATTCGGGAGGCTGAGGTGGGAGGACTATTTGAGCCTAGGAGTCAAAGCTGTAGTGGGTGGTGATTGCACCACTGCACTCCAGCCTGGGCAACAGAATGAGATCCTGTCTCAAAAAAAAAAAAAAAAAAA
>NW_016107502.1:2391174-2405607 GCF_001604975.1 Cebus imitator
AAAAAAAAAAAAAAAAAAGAGCATATGGTAAAAGCAATGGATGTCGCTCCTGAGATTAGGTTATGAAAAACTGGCCAGGCCCAATAGCTCATGCCTGTAATCCCAGCACTTTGGGAGATTGAGGCGAGCCGATCATGAAGTCAAGAGTTCGAGACCAGCCTGACCAACATGGTGAAACCCCGTCTCTACTAAAAATACAAAAATTAGCCGGGGGTGGCGACATGCACCTGTAATCCCAGCTACTCAGGAGGCTGAGGCAGGAGAATCACCTGAACTCGGGAGGTGGAGGTTACAGTGAGCCAAGGTCATGCCACTTGCACTCCAGCCTGGGGGACAGAGTGAGAATCTCTCTCAAAAAAAAAAAAGGAAAAGAAAAAGAAAGGCTGTTTCTGCTGTCTTGCCGGCTCTCACGCTCTCTCCTTCTTGGCGTGCTTACCTTGATGCATCAGGCTGTTCTGTGGAAAGAACCGTGCGAGGCCGCCAGCCAATAGTCAACAGGGAACTCCGACGCTCCGTCTAGCATCTGGTGAAGAACTGAGCCCATCAGAGCCCTGTGAGTGAGCTTGGGAGTGGCTTGTTCCTTCTCCAGTTGAGCCTTGAGATGACAGCAGCTTTGGCCAGCACCTTGCAGCCCATGAGGAATCTTTTTTCTTGAGATGGAGCTTTGCTCTTGTTGCCCAGGCTGGAGTGCAATGGCGCCGTATCTGCTCACTGCAACCTCCGCCTCCCGGGCTCAAGCTGTTCTCCTGCCTCAGCCTCCCAAGTAGCTGAGATTACAGGTGCCCGCCACCACACCTAGCTAATTTTTGTAGTTTTAGTAGAGACGGGTGTAGAGTCCAGCCCTACAGGGCTCTTTGAGCCCCTCTCTATTGATGTGGAGACGAGAAACTATAGAAGTAAAAAACACAAGACACAGACTTAGAGAAAAGAGAGCTTGGGCCCAGAGGTCCACCGCAAACCAAAGTGTGGAGTCGGCAGTGGCCCTGAGTGCCTGGACGCTCTGACTTTTTTTTTAAGGTGGGGTTTCACCATGATGACCAGGCTGGTCTTAAACTCCTGACCCTGGGTGATCCACCCACCTCGGCCTCCCAAAGTGCTAGGATTACAGGCGTGAGCCACAGCGCCCGACCAAAACTTCTTTTTTTTTTGAAGACGAGGTTTCACCATGTTGGTCAGGCTGGTCTTGAACTCCCGACCTCAGGTGATCCACCTGCCTTAGCCTCCAAAGCGCTTGGATTACAAGCGTGAGCCACCATGCCCAGCCCGCTCTGACTTCTAGTGAGTACAAAGCTGAGGGCAAGGTAGGGAGGGTGTGGTACAAGCTGGGAGCAGGGCAGATAGGGCGTGGCATTGGTGGTCAGTGATAGGGTCAATTACATCACACGTCACATAGGTGGGGCCCAAGACTTTTCCATACTTGTCAAGAAAGAACAAAGACATTAAGATTTATATTACTATTACTGATTATCTCTTCTAAGAAAAAAGGAACCAGATGCAGAAGCGGATCATGAGGTTGACATGGAACGTGACCGCTGAAGCACAGCATCACATAGAGACAGTTAAGCCTCCGGATGTCTGCGGGCCTACCTGACAGCTGCCAGGCCCACCGCCAGAGCTTGGAGGAGCGGAGTTTTCTCCTAAGTCCCCCGAGGATGGAGACGTCTCAGCCATCTTGGACATCTCTTTCCCTAGCTGGCTAAACAGTGGGCACTTTCCCAGCACTGGCGCTGCCGCACAGCCGAGGCGCCCTCCAGCAGCCCTTACAGGGGCGTGACAGAGGGCTTAAAGCCTCTTACCTCAGAGTCCTTCCTTTCACAATGTCACCCCAGGTTCACACTTCAGACCTGAAAAGCATTAGTAAAAGAACTAAAATCACCTATGAATAACTAAGATCACCTATGAATAACTACTCTGGTTACATGTCTAGTTATTTTCTTCTTCATTATTTATGTGGGAATCGGCTGAGGCTTCTGACTCCTGCCTCAGCACTTTTGGAGTTTCCCCCGCACAGACGGGGTTTCGGCATGTTGCCCAGGCTGATCTCGAACTCCTAAACTCAGGTGATCCGCCCACCTCGGCCTCCCACAGTGCTGGGGTTACAGGGGTAAGCCACCGTGCCCGGCCCATGAGGGATCTTAAAACAGAGGACTTGACTAAGCAGCCCCCAGTTTCCTGACCCACAGAAACTATGAGATAATAAATGCTGTTGTTTTGCGCTGCTCTGTTTTGGTATAATTTGTAATGTAGCAATAGGTAACTAAAACCACCTCCAGAGATCTACTATTCAATCTAGCCCTATTCCCCGCCTCTGGGTAGCTTTCTGACCTCACCGCCTCCTTATCTTCCGCTCGCCCACTCTGTTCCAGCCAGGCTGGCCCTCTGGTTGCTGGAGTGCACTGACAGCCAGCCACGTTCAAACCTCGGTGACTGCTGCTGCCTCTGCCAGGAACACACACCCCAGTCACCTGCGTGGCCAGTGCCTCTCCTCCATTATCACCTTCTCAGTGAGACCCACTTTGACCATTTTATTTGAAAGTACACTCATAGCACCAAAGCACTTTTGATCCCCTTTACGTGGCTGTACTTTCTTTTTTGTTTTTTTTGAGACAGGATCTCGCTGTCACCCAGGCTGGAATGCAGTGGTGCAATCGCGGCTCACTGCAGGATGGGCTCAAGTGAGTGATCCTTCCACCTCAGCCTCCAAGCAGCTGGGACCACGGGTGTGTGTCACCATATTTGGCTTATTTTTTATATTTTTTTAGAGGCAGGGTTTCGTCACGTTGCTCAGGCTGGTCCTGAACTCCTGGGCTCAAGCACTCCTGCTTTGGCCCCCTAAAATGCTGGGATTACAGGACTGAATCACTGCGTAGCCTACTTCACTTTTTCATAGCCCTATTGCCTTCTAACGTAGTACGTAACTACAAGGAGCTTGCCTGCTTTGTTCACTAATGCCTCCCAGGGGCCTAACATGGCACTGGACACAGTAGATGCTCAAGAAATATTTGATGAATTAGCCGGGCGTGGTGGTGGGTGCCTGTAATCCCAGCTACTCAGGAGGCTGAGGCAGGAGAATTACTTGAACCCAGGAGGCAGAGGTTTCAGTGAGCCAAGACCGTGCCACTGCACTCCAGCCTGGGTGACAGAGCGAGGCTCCATCTCAAATATATATATATGTGTATATATGTGTGTGTGTGTGTGTGTGTGTGTGTATATGTATATGTATGTATATATTTGAGATGAATCCCCAAATACATGGGATTAATGAGGAATATAGTATATATATACACACACATGCACATATATATATATACATACATACATATATATGTGTGTGTGTATATATACATATATATATATATATATATATATATATATATTTGATGAGGCCTGGCACAGGGACTCATACCTGTAATCACAGCACTTTGGGAGGCTGAGGTGGGTTGATCATTTGAGCCCAGGAGTTTGAGACCAGCCTGGGCAACATGATGAAATCCCCATCTCTACAAAAAATTTTAAAAATTAGCTGGGCACGGTGGTGGGTACTGTTCCAGCTACTTGGGGTGGCTGAGGTGGGGGAATCGCTTGAACCTCGGAAGTTCAAGGCCACGGTACTGCAGCCTGGGTGACACCATGACACCCTGTCTCAGAAAGAGAAAAGAAAAGTATTTGATGAATGAACAGAATACCCCGGAAAATGAGGGAAGCAGAGGTGGTAAAGGCCCAAAGCCAGACCAACCCCTGGTGGTACCATGTGTGCCCTGGAGCCCACTGTGCCTCGATGGTTCCAGTCCACAAAACCAAAGAGTTTTCTTTCATGCGTCAGCCAGTCTGAATCAGGTTCCCCATCACGTACAACCAAGAGTCCTGAGTAATATGTGGGATTAATGAGGACTATAGTGTGATTGCGAGGCTGAAGTGGGACAGGAAAGGAAAATGTAGGGAGAGAGACGGGGAATGGCAGGGACGGCCATTGTGAGCGTCTGCTGTGCACCCAGTAGTGGGCTCGCTTTGTCATGGATAGCGTTGCTTTTCATTCTCCTGACAACCTTGTGAATTAGGTATCAGCCCTCCCACTTCACAGGGGAAGAAACTCAGTGAGGTTAGGCGCCTGGCCTAAGATCATAGAGCTAGTAAGTGGCAAAGGTAGAAGAAAATCCAGGTCTTGGCTGGGCGCGGTGGTTCACGCCTGTAATTCCAGCACTCTGGGAGGCCAAGGCTGGTGGGTCAGCTGAGGTTGGGAGTTTGAGACCAGCCTGACCAACATGATGAAACCCTGTCTCTACTAAATACAAAAAATTAGCTGGGCTTGGTGGCGGGCACCTGTAATCCCAACGATTTGGGAGGCTGAGGCAGGAGATTCGCTTGAACCTCGGAGGTGGAGGTTGCAGGAAGCCGAGATTGCACCACTGCACTCCAGCCTGGGATAACCAGAGCGAAACTCTGTCTCAAAAAAAAAAAAAGAAAGAAAGAAAATCCATGTCTTTCTGTTTTTAAAATCCCATGCTTTTTTGATAGTTTGTTTTTTTCTTTCTTTTTTTTTTTTTTTTACAACCATGAATTGGCCAAAATCTCCAAATATTTTCACTTTTGCTGGAACCCTGGCAAGGGCAGTGAGTGGGGCTGCCAGAGGCTGGGGCTGAGGAGGGAAGGGAGGAGGGGTACCTGTGTGGGCCCTTTGTAGGCAGGTATTTATAAAGCTGGGCCTTCTCCCTTGTAACAAGTATCAGTGATGCTTCTCCTGGCTCTTAGATCGGGGTAGGTATCCTCACCTCTGTTCCCAGGTGCACGTCTAGGGCAGGCAGAGCCTGGAAGTTAGGTGAGGCCGGGCCGGCCTGCGGAGGTGAACTAAGGCTGCTGGACTCAAGGCGTCCTGAAGGTTTTGTACACCACATGAATGCCTCGCCTCCAGACCCTCTGAGAGCTGCGGAGCTTCTCACAGCTCCCTGTAGCCCGGTTTCTAGGGCGTGCATTTCCTAATCTAAACATAGATGCAACTTCCTAAGGTGAATGAACACACAGCAGAGCACTGTGAAATGTACGTTTCTCCTATGTTTTAGATGCAGTCTTACGGCTAAATCGTATATGCCTCTATAGGGCTGGAAATACCCGTTTCTAGATTCTCCAAAGAAAGGGTTTCTGAACTGCTACATTACTGGTCCTAACCCACGTGGCCCTGTCCCCTCTGACCTCAGCTGATTGGCCCAGCATTGGGCACCCTGCTAACCAGGGGGTCCCTGGGGGGCTTTGGTGTCTGAGCGATGTGATGAGCTGGGCCTCCTGGTAGAGGGAAAAGAAGCAGGAAGACACACAGAAAAGCAGAAACAGAGGCAGCCCACCAGAGAGTTGACTATTTTGGGCCTGGCCCGGGTGCCTGAGCACCGTCTGCTCTCTGAATTAGGAGGCCTGCTGTATGGCTGTTCTTGGGACCCTGAACTCTTCAGTCCCTTTGTGCTATCAATTCCAGACAAGAATCTCTCATTTTTTAAAAATTTTTATTATTTTTAATTTATTATTATTACTTTATTATTTTTTTTAATATTAACTTCCCGGCTCGGTGGCTCACACCTGTAATCCCAGAACTTTGGGAGGCCTAGGCAGGCAGATCACTTGAGGTCTGGAGTTCAAGACCAGCCTGACCAACATGGAGAAACTCCATCTCTACTAAAAATATTTTTTAAAAAAATTAGCAGGGCATGGTGGTACATGCCTGTAATCCCATCTACTCAGGAGGCTGAGGCAGGAGAAGTGCTTGAACCCAGAAGGCAGAGGTTTCACTGAGCCAAGATCGTGCCATTGCATTCCAGCCTGGGCAACAAGAACAGGACGCCATAGCAAAAAAATAAAGAAAGAAAGAAAGAAAATAAAATTAACTTTTCATACTACACTGATGTATATTTTTAGGTTAAAACTTTTTTTTTTTTTGAGATAGGATCTTGCTCTGTCACTCAGGCACCATCACAGCTCACTGAACTCCTGGGCTCAAACAATCCTCCTGCCATGGTCTCCCCAGTAGCTGGGACTACACCTGTGCCCTACTGCCCTATTTATTTTTATTTTTATCTTTATTTATCTTTTTGAGATGGAGTTTCACTCTTGTCGCCCAGGCTGGAGTGCAATGGTGCAATCTCGGCTTACTGCAACTTCTGCCTCCTGGGTTCAGGCAATTCTCCTTGCCTCAGCCTTCTCAGTAGCTGGGATTACAGGTTCCCACCACCACAACTGGCTAATTTTTGTATTTTTAGTAGAGATGAGGTCTTGCCGTGTTGGCCAGGCTGATCTTGAACTCCTGAACTCAGGTGATTCACCCGCCTTGGCCTCCCAAAATGCTGAGATAACAGGCGTGAGCCACGGCGCTATTTTTAATTTTTGTAGAGACAGGATCATGCTATGTTGCCCAGGATGGTCTCGATCTCCTAGGCTCAAGAAATCTTTCCACCTTGGCCTCTCAAAGTGCTGGGATTACAGGCGTGAGCCATGGCATCCGGTCTCCCCTCTTTTCAGTGTAGCTTGAGTGGAAGCGATTGTGGTAACCCAAAGAGGCAGGCAGGTAACCCAGGCTGCAGAGACTGATGTGGTCTGCCCTGCCTCATTCACAAGGATCCTGACGCTGGGGCCCGTGGCCTCCCACATGGGGACTTGGGGCCGCTGGGTCCTATGGTGGTTCATATGGATACCTCAGGGCCAGAGCCTGAGGGAAGGGCAAGCGTGTGGGCTGGAACCAAGGGCAAGAAAGGAGGGGTCACAGGGGAATGTGGTTTTCAGTCATGACATCACAACATACCTCAGTCGCGGGTGTGTTTTAAGTAATCTGTTACTCATAATAGCCAAAGCACTGTGTGGATTTTAAAGCATGTATTTGCCTCTGTAACCACGTCAAATTTCTCAAGGCCCAGAAGGGTACACACTGAAAAGTTCCCTTCCTTCCCACTGAGCTCTCCCTCCCGAGGCACCCATCCTTACCAGAGTTTCAGCATCTTACCTGAAACATTTTCTGTACCTATAAGCAAACACTCTTGTACACATTCCTGCTTTCCCTTATTTACACCCAAACATTAGCATACTTTTCCCATTACCCTGCACCTTGTTTTTTTCATCTGTGAATAATTAACTAACTTTCCCCCCAGTGAGAGCAGATTTGAGATCGTCCCCACAACAAAGTCAGTTCTGCTCACTTGCCCTCCAAGGGCACCTTTCTGAGAGGGGGTTAGTCAGCAGGGCCCAGGACCCTTTGGGAGAGTATGTGTGTATTCATGTGTGTACATGTGTGTATGTGTGTGCGTGTGTGTGCGTGTGCATGTGAGACCAACAGGACAGCCTCACTTGGAAGACCTGGTTTTAGGTCTAAGGCCCCACAAACAAGACCAGGGCCTTAATGCCCCCTCTGGTTCAGTTTCCTTCCCACAAAGAGGAATGCCAAGCCTAGTCTCTGGGGTTGTTGGGGGTGGAACGAGGATGTGTTGAGGAGGACCTCCTGAGATACTGTCCTGGGAATTGTCTAGTCCTAGGCGGTGAGCAGTTGTCGTCAGATGGACAGATTCGAAAGCTTCTCATCCATTTTCCCTTGGGGATGTATCTAGCCTTCTCTGCTTACTTCCAGCCCCTCCCCATTCCCAGCTGAAGGCATCATCTGTTCCTACTGGAGCTTCCCTCCCACGTGGACCTGCCTGTTTATGGGCATCTGCTCCACCTCACGTCCCTCCCGCCACCCCTTCTCGGGCACCTGAAACCGCCTCTGCTGGAGCGCAGCGGCACAAACACAGCTACTGCTGGCTATTTTTTTTTTTTTTTTTGAGACGAAGTTAAGCTCTGTTGCCCAGGCTGGAGTGCAATGGCGTGATCTCCACTCACCGCAACCTCTGTCTCCCGGGTTCAAGTGATTCTTGTGCCTCAGCCTCCCAAGTAGCTGGGTGGGATTAAAGGCACAAGCCACCAAGCCCAGCTTTTTTTGTAGAGACAAGGTTTCCCTGTGTTGTCCAGGCTGGTCTTGAACTCCTGGGCTCAAGCAATCCACCCACCCACCTCAGCCTCCCAAAGTGTTGGGATTACAGGCTTGAGCCACTGTGCCTGGCCCCTTCATATGTGCTTTTTTTTTTTTTTGAGATGGGGTTTTGCTTTTGTTGCCCAGGCTAGATTGCAATGGCATAGTCTTGCTTCACTGCAACCTCTGCCTCACAGGTTCAAGCGATTCTACTGCCTCAGCCTCCCGAGTAGCTGGGATTATAGGTGTGTGCCACCCCGCCTGGCTAATTTTGTGTTTTTATTAGAGATGGGGTTTCACCATGTTGGCCAGGCTGGTGTCGAACTCCTGACCTCAGGTGATGATCTACCCTCCTTGGCCTCCCAAAGTGCTGAGATTACAGGTATGAGCCACTGTGCCCCGCCTCTTCATATTTTTTTTTTCTTACTGATATGGGGACATAGCCCAATTTGTTTTTTCTTTTCTTTTCACCTCTTCATATGTTTTAATTGAACACTTAAAAAACCCTTTGGGCCAGAAGTTGTTCTGAGCACTTGGATGTGTTAACTCACTTATTTTCCCAACTACAACCCAAAGAGGTAAGTACTATTACTGACTGACCATTTTGTTGTGTTTTGTTTTGTCTATTTCTTTTTTGGAGACCGGATCTCCCTATGTTGTCTAGGCTGGTCTTGAACCCCTGGACTCAAGTCATCCTCCTGCCTCAGTCTCCCAAAGTGCTGGGATTACAGGAGTGAGCGGGCTTCCTAGCCATTTTACAGATGAGGAAACTGAGGCTGGAGAAGTTAAGTGCAGCTGCACTGCGTGCCTCAGGCACGGGCAGGCAGTCCTGGTGCTAGACCTGACCCTAGAGCCTGTGTGCCTGGCCCTCCCTCACCCCCTGCCCTTCCTTCCTTAGGTAACTCCTTTGTAACTTGGCCTCAGCTTAAATGTCACTTTCTCCGGGAAGTATTCTCTGAGGCCCCTCCTGCAGTGTAAGCGGGCTCCCGAGTGGAGTGCCCTCGGTTCCTCCTGTGTATCTCTTGATCAATTCCTGTTTTGTACTGTAATTGCTTATTTGTCTGTGCTCAGTCCCCTGGGTTTGGCAGGTTTGGGTACCTTTGTTTGCCCTTAAATCTGATCTGCCTTGCCTACAGAAAGCATGCCATAAATGTGAGCTGAGTGACCTTTCCATGATGCAGAACTGACGGGAGCTGTAGGAAAAACAGTCCCCGGTGGTGGTTTGGCTCAAGAGGGAGGAACGTGAAATCAGAAACAGACCAGGGGATGTTGCCGTGCTGATGCGTGTGTGTGTTTGGGTGTCTCTGCCTCCCCATGGAGGGGTGGTGAAGAGAGCATGGGTTTCACAGTGTGGTGAACCTCGTTCAAATCCCCACATTACCACCTGCCACAGTGTTATCTAGAGAAAGTTCTGGAACCTGTTTCTCATCGACCTAAGTTACCTGAAAGGGCTGGCACGACGCCAGTGGGTGCTGCTCCTTCTGCTGCCGCCAGTGTCCTAATGCAAATGGCCTCCACTTTCTGCGCCCCTGTTCCCATCTGCAAAATCAGAGACTTGGCCAGGGCGGTTCTGGGGCCACCTCCCTGTTTAAGCCACTTTAGCCTGATGGACGCGTCTCAGGTTTTATACTCTGGAACATTTGGATGTAGCTGGGAGCATCTCTCCTGGAGGAAGCAGAGGCTGTTTCACCCAGCAATCCTGCAACCACAGGAAAGCCTGCCCTGGTCAGCAGAAGAGCAATCTGAGAAGCTGTGTATGAAGATGGAGTAGCCCCTACCACAGAGGTTCCTTTCTAAAGCTGCTTGGGAGTCGGATTACAGTGGTTCCCTCCTGCTACCAAGGAGGCCAGAAGTGCTGATAAGACCTCACATATTTCTGTGCAAAGCCGATCTCTGTTCAGCTTCACAAGAGCCCTAGAGGCAATGACCTTGACTAACCACCTGCAGATGCTGGACACAGCGAGGGGCTGTGTTAGTCAGGGTTCTCCAGAGAAACAGCCGACAGGATACACGTGCGCATGTGTGTAGACATATATGTGTATATATGCAGAGATTTACTTTAAGGAATTGGCTCATGGGTTATGGAGTCTTGGTGAGTTCCAAGTCTGTAGGATGGGGTGTCAGGTGGGAGACCCAGCTAAGAACCCTTCTTGCAGTTCACCACAGAATTCTCTTCTGCGGAGGTAGGTCAGTCTCTCGTTCTCTTTAGGCTTTTGACGAGATGGATGAGGCCCGTCCACATCATGGAGGACAATCCGCTTTACTCGAAGTTCATAATTTACATCTTTTTTTTTTTTTTTTTTTTTGAGATAGAGACTCTCTGGAGTGCAGTGGCGTGATCTTGACTCACTGCCAGCTCTGCCTCCCAGGTTCAAGTCATTCTCCTGCCTCAGCTTCCTGAGTAGCTGGGATTACAGGCTCATGCCACCATGCCCAGCTAATTTTTGTATTTTTATTAGAGACGGGGTTTCAACATATTGGCCAGGTTGGTCTTGAACTCCTGACCTTGTGATCTGCCTGCCTCAATCTCCCCAATTGCTGGGATTACAGGCGTGAGACACTGCACTCAGACCCGAATCTTTTTTTTTTTTTTTTTTAAGATGGAGTCTCACTCTGTCGCCCACACTGGAGTGCAATGGCGAGATCTCAGCTCACTGCAACCTCTGCCTCCTGGGTGAAAGCGACTCTCCAGCCTCAGCCTCCTGAGTAGCTATAATTGCAGGTGTCTGCCACCATGCCTGGCTAATTTTTGTATTTTATTTTATTTTTTTTTAGTAGAGATGGGATTTCATCATGTTGGCCAGGCTAGTCTCAAACTCCTGACCTCAAGTGACCCGCCTGCCTTGGCAGAGTGCTGGGATTATAGGCATGAGCCACTGTGTCCAGCCTTAAATCTAGTCATCCAAAAACACCTTCAGGGAAACGTCCAGGATGTTGGATCAAATATCTGGTCACCATGGCCCAGCCAAGTTACACATAAAAGTAACCATCACGGGACTTTCTGTTTAATCCCTACAACCTGGGAGTAGGTGCCAGATTCCCATTTCAGAGGAGGAAACTGAGGCTCCAAGGAGTGAAGAGGTGTCTCTGGGCGTGGAGCTGCGGTGACTTGCGGTCAGAAGGCAGGGCATGAGAGTGCTGTCTGCGTGTCACCTGAGCGACCAGAGCAGAGGCGTGTGACGTCACCCACCAGAACCAGTGGAAGTATGACTATGGATGGAAAGGGGATGATGGGCAGCTGGGGTCTCCCCGCCCCTCAAGATCGGAACAAGAGTGGCTCAAATCTTCATCCCCCCACTGGCAAGTCTAACGCCTCCCCAAGGTGCCTAAGTTGTCTGGGATGCGCTGGAATGCATTTTCTTGGTCATTCTGGCCCCTGAGTTCCTGCCTCTGCCCGGTTAACAATCTTAGCCCATGTGTCCACCCAGCAACCTTCTACCTTTATTTCAAACTCCGCCCACTTCCCACCCCATCACGTTGCACCTGTGTTTGTGGCAAGCTTTGCTGAGGGTCTGGAGAGGTGGAGGGAAATTACAGAACAGCAATGACAGCCGCAAATGGAGTAGTAGGCAATGTGCTCTTACAAAACCAGCCTCTCCTGGCCGTTTCTACAGCTCTGGTGCCCTGTTGCTAGGTGCTCCACGGCTCTCTTCCTTTCTCTGCCCGCTGTTATCACTACCCTATTCCTCTCAGAAATGCAATCAAGTTCCTCCCATTTTCTTTTGCCGTGAAGTTCTACCTTCTCTTGTCCAGAGTCCTTATTTCGGCTCCAGGCTCCCGCTGGTGTCCTGGGGTTGGGAAGATTTTCTTTTCTTCTTTTCCTTTTTCTTTTCTTTTTTTTTTTTTTTTGAGACAGAGTTTTGCTCTGTTGCCCAGGCTGGAGTACAATGGCATAATCTCGGCTCACTGCAACCTCCACCTCCTGGGTTCAATTGATTCTCCTGCCTCAGCCTCCTGAGTAGCTGGGATTACAGGCATGTGCCACCATGCCTGGCTAATTTTTTTGGTTTTTTTTTTTTGGTATATGTGGGGTTTCACCATGTTGATCAGGCTGGTCTCGAACTCCTGACCTCATGATCTGCCCGCGTTGGCCTCCCAAAGGGCTGGGATTACAGGTGTGAGCTACCTTGCCTAGCATGGACAGATATTTTATGAGAGTTCTTCATACCAAGAGGCAGCCCTTCTCCTCCCCAGGTGCCCTTTCGAGGGTGGTGTCTGGTTCTTTCTCCCATAGGAACGGGAATGGGGCAGTATCGGAGGCCAAATGCAGCATTGCCCTTCCCAGTACTGGCCAGGGGAGGCCACCTCCACCTGTCTGGCCTAAGGCAAGTGCCTGTGACATGGGGACAGATCTCCAGCCACCTCAGCTGCAGATTGCAGGCTGTGATCCCACATAGCCCTGCGATTCATCCGGCTCTGTGACTTGTCCACAGGGAGTGGGTGCCTTGGCCAGGGGCAGAAGGGTCTGGTCTGGGAATTGCACTTGACGCTGGTGTGTCTCAGCCTCTGAGCTCCGGTGAACTCTGACGGCTACCCTGGCATCCATAGTGTGGCCCTCCACTCGGGGTGCTTTCGGTTCTTGGATTCTAAGCCCCTCCTATGCCTCTTAGGCATCTGTTCTCTGTTTCCTCTTAGGGCCACTGAAGACTGGAAATCAGGCACCCTGGAGTTTAGATTTCCTGGTTCCAGAAACCTTTGGGCTCCTGAGACTTTCATTGTGCGAGAGGCTGGTCCTGTGGGCTTTGAAGGCAAACAGACATGGTTGAAATCCTGACTCCGCCCATTGCTGTGGGATTTGGGTAAGTTACTTAACCTTTCTGAGCCTTAATTTCTTAATTTGTAAAAATGGAGATCATAACACCTTCCTCCTGAGGGCTGCTGAGGGGACAAAGACTTAAGGACTTTGTATGACTCTATCTGTTCAGGTCAAAGTGCAGCGAGCAGAGGGGGCTGGCCCTGCCCTCCATCACCTCTGGCCGCCAGGGGAACTGGGGCCTCACCTGGTGTCCCCACCATTCCCAGCCTGGTGTCCACAAGGGCTTGAAAGCACCTCTGAATGCCATTGGGAGATGTGACCTGTGGCTTTAGCCGAGGTCACTATGGAGGCAGTGGGGACGCTATCATCTGTGTAAATAGTTGTAGGTTGACCACCTGAGTCTCGCAGGTCCAGGAAGCCTATTCATGGAAGTGGAGCTGCTCCAATTCCCTGAATGATACCCTCAAGAGACTCCAATTGAGTATGGGCAGCGGCCCCCTCTGTTGCTCTCTGCCCCCCTCCACCCTCCCTGTGAGCTGGCAAGTTGCATCCAGTGGTGGGGACTTTTATTTGGGTGAATGCTTGAGGTCTTTTAGCCAGAGAGTTTGGATAAAAGAGGGAAGAAGGGAAAAAAACCCAGCTCAGTGCATTCATTCCACAATCTATAATGATCGTCTTTTATGTGCCAGGCAGTGCCAGTTTTAGACTTGGGTCCCTGTCCCCACTTCCCCACTCCAGCAAGCTCTCCAACCATCCACTCTGTGTGTGGACTTGACCCCCATGGAGCTCTGACATTCACACCCAAGCCTCTGTTCACTCCAGCTGGCTGGTGTGGGACCGCACAAGATAGAGTAGCTGGATGGTGTTGGTGTGCTGGCTTTGTGTGACTCAAATGGTTTACATAGATGAGGCCCAGAAAAACAGCAGACCTAGATTTCTCATAGCCCTGGAGACGGGAAGTCTGAGATCAGGGCACCAGCATGGCTGGCTCCAGTGAGGGCTCTCTTCCAGGCTGCAGACGACAGATGCTCATGCACCCTCATGTGTTGGAAAGAGGGTGAGAGAGCTCTCTGGGGTCCCTTTCGTAAGGGCACCAATCCCATTCACGAAAGCTTCACCCTGTGACTTAATTACTTCCCAAAGGCCCCACCTCCTAATACAATCCCAATGGGGATGAGGACTCCAAAATATGAATTTTGGGGGAATAAATACAAACATTTGATTCATTACAATTATCAAGCCATTTGGTGGAGGAGGCTCATTTAGATACAGCAATAGGCTCTTTTGTATGTGGCTAGTAGACGTGTAAATAGGTGCAACCATTTTGGAAAAGAATTGGCATTTTTTAGATGACATTACAAGATGACGTCATACAACCCAGTGGTCACTCTCCTAGGTATCTACGTAACAGAAATGCTTGCCCGTGCCACCAGGAAAGATGTATGACAATGTTCTTAACAGTGTGGCTTTTCATTGCAAAGAGCTGGACAGCTTGAGGGCTCATTGACAGGAGGGCAGATACATTTTCTCACGCAATAAAATATTATGCAGCTTTGAACATAAATGAATCTCAGGGTCGTGCTTTTAAAAATAGAAGTCAGAGGCCGGGCGCGGTGGCTCACGCCTGTAATCCCAGCACTTTGGGAGGCCGAGGAGGGTGGATCACGAGGTCAAGAGATCGAGACCATCCTGGTCAACA
>NW_016107502.1:2408337-2409656 GCF_001604975.1 Cebus imitator
TTTTTATCCTTTTTTCTCTAATCTTGTCTTTTTGTTTTATTTCATGAAGTTGGTCTTCGATCTCTGATATCTTTTCTTCTACTTGATCAATTCGGATGTTAAGACTTGTGCATAGTTCGCGAAATTCCCGTGTTGTATTTTTCAGCTCCATTAATTCACTTATATTCCTCTCTAAATTGTGTGTTATTGTTAACATTTCTTCAAGCCTTTTTTCAAAGTTCTTAGTTTCTTTGCATTGGGTTAGAACAAGTTCTTTTAATTCCCAGAAGTTTCTTATCATCCACTTTTTAAAGCCTGCTTCTGCTAATGGAACACAGTCTTTCTCCTTCAGGCCTTGTTCTGTTGCTGATGAGGAACTGTGATCCCCTGCAGAGGGAGAGGCATTCTGAGTTTGGTTATTCTCAGCCTTTTTAGGCTGGTTTCTTCCCTTCGTTATAAATTTATCCATCTGTGGTCTTTATAATTACCGTCTTTATAGTTGGGTTTCTGAATGGACGTCCAACTTGTTGATTACCGGCGCTAGAATCTGAGCAACCCACTGCTCCGGCCAAAACAGCGGCTTTAAGATTGATGGTGCTTTTCTGACTGCACCAAGAACCACCACACCAAGGCAGCGGCAAAACTGCCTCACCAGCCTCAAGAGTCACGCTGGCGACACGTGGGGCTCCTCTGCTGGGAATCTCCTGGTGTGTGAGCAACAAAAATTGATCTGAAAGTGTGGCGTCCTCTCGTTCTCTGCTCTTTCAGTGGGAGCTGCAATCCCGAGCTGCTAGTGATCAGCCATCTTGGATCTCTCTCTCAGCTGCATTTTCTTAAACCAAAGCCTAATCCATAACAAGGCTCCAGCTCTCTTCGATTCAATTCAGTGAGGCTGAGTGAGGTGAGAAAGCTGCAGAAAAGATGGAAGCTAGCAGAGGCTGGTTCATGAGGTTTAAGGAAATAAGCCATCTCCGTAACCTAAAAGTACAATATAAAGCAGCAAGTACTGATGTAGAAGCTTCAAGTTATCCAGAAGATCTTGTTAAGATAACTGATGAGGCCAAGTATGGTGGTTCACACCTGTAATCCCAGCACTTTGGGAGGCCGAGGAGGTTGGATCACCTGAGGTCAGGAGTTTGAGACCAGCCTGGCCAACATGGTGAAACCCCGTTTCTACTAAAAATGCAAAAATTAGCCAGTGGGCACCTGTAATCCCAGTTCCTCAGGAGGCTGAGGCGGGAGAATGGCTTGAACCTGGGAGGCAGAGGTTGCAGTGAGCTGAGATGGTGCCATTGCACTCCAGCCTGGGCAACAAGAGTGAGACTTTGTCTCAGAAAAAA
>NW_016107502.1:2410769-2428350 GCF_001604975.1 Cebus imitator
AAGAAGAAAAAGAAAGAAAGAAAGAAAGAAAGAAATCTTGCAAAGCTATAGCTGCCATAGGTAGTGATTGCTGTGATGGATCTGCACGAAGTAAACTGCAAATCTTCTGGAAAGGATTCACCATCCTAGATGCCATTAAGAACATTTGTGATTCATGGGGGGACGTCAAAATAGCAACATTAATCGGAGCTTGAAGAAGTTGATTCCAACCCTCACAGACGTCTTTGAGGGGTTCAAACTTCAGCGGAGGAAGTAAGTACAGATGTGTTGGAAATAGCAAGAGAACTAGAATTAGAAGTAAAGCCTGAAGATGGGACTGAATTGCTGCAATCTCATGAAAAAACTTTAATGTTAATATTCAGTAAGCCATTACAAGTAATGGCAAAACCACAATTACTTTTGCATCAACCTAACAGATGAGCTGCTTCTTATGGATGAGCAAAGAAAGTGGCTTCTCAAGATGGAATCTATTTCCGGTCAAGATGCTATGAACATTGTTAAAATGACAACAAAATGTTTAGCATATTACAAACTTAGTTGATAAAACAGTGGCAGGGTTTGAAAGGACTGACTCCAATTTTGAAAGAAGTTCTGCTACGGGTAAATTGCTAGGCCAGGCGCAGTGGCTCATGTCTGTAATCCCAGCACTTTGGGAGGCCGAGGTGGGTGGATCACCTGAGCCCAGGAGTTCAAGACCAGCCTGACCAACATGGAGAAACCCGGTCGCTATTAAAAATACAAAAATTAGCCAGGTGTGGTGGCGCATGCCTGTAATCCCAGTTACTTGGGAGGCTGAGGCAGGAAAATCGCTTGAACCCAGGAGGCAGAGGTTACGGTGAGCCGAGATTGCACCATTGCACTCCAGCCTGGGCAACAAGAGCAGAATTCCATCTAAAAAAAAAAAAAAAAGCTATCAAATACTATCACAGGCTACAGAGAAATATTTTATGAAAGGAAGGGTCAATCAATGCAGAAAACTTCATGTCGCCTTATTTGAGGAAATTGCCACAGCCACCCCAAACTTCAGCAACCATCATCCCAGTCAGTCAGCAGTCATACATTGAGGCAAAAAACATGACTCACTGAAGGCTCACATGATTGTTAGCATTTTTTTAAGCAATAAAGTATTTTAAAATTAAGGTATGTACATATTTTTTAGACATAATGCTATTGCATAGTGTAGTGTAAACATAACTTTCGTATGCACTGGGAAACAAAAATTTGTGTGACTCACTTGATTGCAATGTTTGTTTTAATGCAGTGATCTGGAACCAAACCTACAACGTTCTCTCTGAGGTATGCCTGTACACTGAAATAGTTTAAATGTTCTTGTTTATTTTCTTATTGTCTGTTTCTCCCCAATAAAAATACGTTTACAGGCCAGTCTTTTGTTTGGTTCACTCTGGTATCCTCAGTACCTTAGAACAGTGCTTGGCACAGAGTGGGCCCTCAGTAATTTTTTTTTTTTTTAGATGGAGTTTTGCTCGATCACCCTGGCTGGAGTGCAATGGCGCGATCTTGGATCACTGCAATCTTCGCCTCCCGAGTTCAAGCCAGTCTCCTGCCTCAGTCTCTCCAGTGGCTGAGATTACAGGCACCTGCCACCACACCCAGATAATTTTTTTGTATTTTAGTAGAGACGGGGTTTCGCCATGTTGTCTAGACTGGTCTTGAACTCCTGACCTCAGGTGTTCCACCCACCTCGGTCTCCCAAAGTGCTGGGATGACAGGCATGAGCCACCGCGCCCTGCCAGTAACTGTTTATTGAACAAATCAAGTAATGACTTATTATTATGCCCTTTGTAATCTAAATCAGATAAAGGGGAAGTGGCATCACAAGGATGTGAGAGGGAGAAGGTGGTAAGGTCAGTGGATCAGGGGTTCTGGGCAGGGCTGGAGTGAGTTTGAATGACAGAAAAGGGATTGGAGAATGTGGTGCTTGGATTGAGCTAATGAAGGGTCCCTTTGTTCTATTTTATTCATTTCAGTCTTCATTGCTGGTTTCTCCTGATTTTAAAAAATTTAATAAATTTAAATTTAGAGATGGGGTCTCAAACTCCTGGCCTCAAGTGGCCCTCCTGCCTCAGCCTCCTGAGGATCTGGGACTACAGGCACACCCCTGTAGTGTAGGCCACTGCACCTGGCTCCCCTCAACATCTCAATCTCTAAAACTGGAGTGAAGTAATAGAAAAGTCTGAGGCAGTGTTTTTCAAATTGAGAGACACAGCCCATTAGTGGATCATAAAATTAAGTTAGTGGGTTGCAACCAGCATCTATAAAAATGAAATAGAATAGAATAGAAAACAGCAGGGCACATCACATGCAGAAAGGATACGTATTATATCATAAAGCTTTCCTTTCAATTTATAGATGTAGATGTGGCTATTTCTATGGTGCCTGTGTGTACTGAGTCACACGTATGGTTGGGTCATGGACAAACAAATTTGAAAGCCCCTGGACCATGAGAGTGAGTGAGGAGGTCAAAAAACAGAGAGGGCAGGTCATTGGAAAGATTTTATGGTTAATCCTGAAATTGCCAAGACTTTCTAGGGGTAGTGCTCAAAGACAGAAATTTTACCAGTGTTGAAAATCTTCAAGAGATGGCCCAGGAGTCAGTAGATGGTTGCGACAGGCAGCGCTTACTCCTTTATCCAAAATCTCTAATTCTAACCCTTTCCTGCCCGTTCCTGGACTCTAGGTGCAGCCCCAGTGCTGAGTTTCCTCATTCATACCTCCTGCTCTCCAAGAGCACCTCGTGATCACAGCAGCATAATGACAAGGTCGCCCATCATTTACCGGGTCCCTCCCTATGCTCTGATTAGTAGGAGCTGCCCCTCATTTTATTTTATTTTACTTGAGATGAAGTTTCGCTCTTGTTGCCCAGGCTGAAGTGCAATGGCACAATCTCTGTTCACTGAGACCTCTGCCTCCCCAGTTCAAGTGATTCTCCTGCCTCAGCCTCCCAAGTAGCTGGGATTACAGGTGCCTGCCTGGCTAATTTTGTATTTTTAGTAAAGACACGGTTTCACCATGTTGGTCAGGCTGGTCTCAAACTCCTGACTTCAAGTGATCCACCTGCCTCTGGCTCCAAAAGTGCTGGGATTACTGGTATGAGCCACTGTGCCCGCCCTGCCCTTCGTTTTATAGAGGAGAGCCAGGAGTTTAGAGGTTAAGTCACTTGTCGAAGGTCACTCAGTAAGTGGCAGAGCCAGGATTTGAGCTCAAGTCTGTCTCCTTCCCTACAAGGCCTCTGCAGTGTGCCCCACACAGCCTCACTCACCAGCTATGAGTCACTCTTGCAGACCACTCTCAGAGCATGAAATTCAGATTTCATGCTTCAATAACAGCTACAAATTACTCCATTTCATGAATAGTGTGGTCTGTCACAGAGTCGAAAATGTTAAAATTATTCCCCAGCCCCTCAAGACGGAGTCTTGCTCTGTTGCCCAGGCTGTTGCCCTTGCAATTATTTATTGGCTCTGTTGCTCTGTTGCAGTGGCGTGATCTCAGCCCACTGCAACCTCCGCCTCCTGGGTTCAAGTAGTTCTCCTGCCTCAGCCTCTCGAATTAGCTGGGATCACGCCTGGTTAATTTTTGTGCTTTTTTTTTAGTAGAGATGGGGTTTCACCATGTTGGCCAGGTTGGTCTCGAACTCTTGACCTTGTGATCTCCCTGCCTTTGGCTCCCAAAGTGCTGGGATTACAGGCATGAGCCACTGTGCCCAGCCCGAAAATGTGAAAATTCTTGAATGGCTACTGTCCACACTGCATGTCAACCCTGCCCCCAGAGCTTGTGCTGGGGACACAGAAAGTGAAGACCTGAAGACCCAGCTCCTGGCCTCAGGAGATTACAATCAGAAGACTTGAGACCTTAGAGATTAGACAGGTTATTTGCATTTCATAAATGCCAACACGAAGGCCTGTGAGACATCTTGGAGCACGAAGTAAGGATCACCTTGTTGCAATTATTTATTGGCTCCTGGGTCACGCCCCATCATTTAGTGCCTGGCACAATATCTCTCTCCAACCCTCCCCCTATAAAATCTTCAAAATACAGATCTGCTGCCAGCAGTGTATGCCTTTCACAGGTTGAGATGGTAGAGCACAGTGTGGGAGATAAATGAGTCTGGCTCCAGTGTTAGGGCCCGCTAAGCTGCTATGTCCCGCTTGACTCCGGGTGTCTGGAGGCCACGTGCTCCAGGTGAGGCAGGACCCTCCCAGCCCCGGGCGAGGGAGAATGAGTACTGTTTTGCCTGACCTGCCATGGTAATTCCTTCCACTCTACTTGCCTTAGTTTAGGAATGAGCATGTGATCATTTCTGGCCGATGGGATGTAAGGAGATGTCTTCTGTGGGAATTCTGGGGATGTTTTTCATATTCTTTTTTTTTCTTTTTTTTTTTTTTTTTGTGAGATGGAGTCTTGCCCTGTTTCCCAGGCTGGAGTGCAGTGGCGTGATCTCGGCTCCCTGCGACCTCTGCTTCCCGGGTTCAAGCAATTCTCCTACTTCCGCCTCCCAAGTAGCTGGGATTACGGGCTCGCACCACCATACCCGGCTAATTTTTTTTATTTTTAGTAAAGACAGGGTTTCACCACATTGGTCAGGCTGGTCTGGAATGCTTGACCTCAGGTAATCTGCCTGCCTCAGCCTCTCAAAGTGCTGGGATTACAGGCGTGAGCACTGCACCCAGCTCATGTTCTTAAAAAAGAGACACACTGAAGGAAATTTTTCTCTTCCAGCCTTTAGACATAGGCATCGTGATGACATGAAGCCTTGAGTGATGGTAGCTACCTTGTGTCTTTGAAGGGATAAACACAAGGGCAAAAACCTATGTGCTGAGAACAGTCAGCCATGGAACTCCCCTCCTCTGACTTTCCTGTATTTTACAGAAGTTCCTTATTGCTTAAAAATGTTTCGGTCAGGCGCAGTGGCTCATGCCAGTAATCCCAGCACTTTGGAAGGCCAAGGGGGGTGGATCACTAGAGCCCAAGAGTTCAAGACCAGCCTGGGCAACACGGTGAAACCCTGTCTCTGCAAAAAATGCCCACACACAAGAAAATTAGCCAGGCGTGGTAGCACAGGCCTGTAGTCCCAGCTACATGGGAGGGTGAAGTGGGACGATCACTTGAGCCTGGGAGGAGGAGGCTGCAGTGAACTATGATCGTACCACTGTACTCCAGCCTGGCTGACAGGGTGAGACCTGTCTCAAGAAAAAAAAAAAAAAGTAGGTTTGACTTTGGGCTTCTGATGCTTGTCACTCAAAGCATCCTCAAGTAACATGCAGCATCAGATGTCTATAGAAGGCCAAGCAAAGTAGCAGTGGGTTGCAATGAGGGCCACAATGCCGGCTGCTGCAGCAGACAAGCCCAGGAGTCCTAGCATCTCATACACGACATCCCTCACTGCATCCTGCCAGTGCACAAGCCGTCCTGCTGAGGCACCTTTCATGTTATTTCATAAGGTCATTCAGGGATCCAAGATCTTTTTTTCCTTCCTCTAGATTCCTCCATGGAGCCATTAGAAGAGAAAAAGCCGAGAAGACACACTTGCTTCTGTGCTGGAAGTTATGCTCACCACTTCCACTTTGATTCTGCCGGCAAGAAGTGGTCCCATCATCCCTTGCAGATGCAGGGAGATTGGCTGAGCAGCTCCTTCCAGCACCGACTGAACCCTCCAGAAAGGGGGCAGGGTCTCTAGGATCTGATAATCCCATCAGCAGGAGGTCTCTGCCACAAGGTCTGATGATGGGCTGATGAGGCACTGAGCTGGGCCTTGGTGGGAAGGAAGGACTTCATGAGGAAGAGAGGAAGGGACTTTCGGTGGATGGTGGTGGGCACAGTGTGTGTTAAGGTAAAGAGCTGATTCAAAGGAGATCCATTTGGGGTACTCTCTGCATTTGGTGTGAAGAGGTCCATAAATTTGGGTAGAAAGAGACTCAAATATAGGGCCTTGGGTGTCTGTGTCAACCTACCCTTGTCATGTGTTCCCCAGAATTAACTTGGAACTGTTGTGCAAGACGGGCTCTATCTGGGTCACCACCTGCAAAGCATCAGGGTTGAGGATGAATCCCATGAGGCCCAATGGCATGGGTAAAATAATATTTTATTTTTTTTGAGACATAGTTTTACTCTTGTTGCCCAGGCTGGAGTGCAATGGCGCAATCTCAGCTCACTGCAACTTCTGCCTCCTGGGTTCAAGCCATTCTCCTGCCTCAGCCTCCTGAGTAGCTGGGATTACAGGCCCCCGCCACCACGACCAGCTAATTTTTTTTTTTGTGTGTGTGCTTTTAGTAGAGACAGGGTTTTACTGTGTTGGCCAGGCGGGTTTCCAACTGCTAACCTCAGGTGATCCACCTGCCTTGGCCTCTCAAAATGATGGGATTACAGGCGTAATCTAAGAAGATCTTTTATTTATTTCTGAGGAGGTAGCGTAAGAGGAGGGAAAATGTACAGTTCCGGCGAGGGTTGGCAAGACAGAGTTGGCATGTTCCAGAGAAGGAAACTTGGCCTTTATTTGCAGGGCAAATATGAAAGCAGCCTGATTAAGGGAAGGCCCCACAGACTGCTTGGGGACAGGCAGTCTGGATTTGAGTGCTAACTGGTGACAGCACTGGAAGAAGCCCAGGCCTTGGGGACTCCGGGACCAGGGATGCTGCAGTTCCCTGTTAAGCTACTAGTTGTGGGAAGCTGAGCTTGGGGCGACTCCTCCCACTCAGAGAAGGGGAATCCCAGTGAGCTCTTCATGCACGAAGCCCAGAGTGAGCTCCCAGAGTCACTTTCAGACAACGCTGTTCCTGGCACAACTGGAACCCCAGGACTTTGTAATCTCTTGGTAAGGTGGATTTCAACGCTCTTACGCTTAAGTTAGTAGGATTCCATAGGAAAAATGCCATGTATTGTGCGTCTCCTATGTGTCAGGCACGTTGTATTTGCACCCAGGAGGTGGAACAAGCAGGGTCGGTGGGTCACGATCTTGAAGTACCTTTCTTTTGTCTCACAATATTTCTAAATTGTGGTCAGTGGGGGTAGTTGTTCCCTGGCCCAGGATAGACGTGTGACCAGTCCCAGACTTTCCTGATCACTCTTAGGGTGAAATTCCCCAGTGACTTCAAGCTGCAAAACATAGTCTTAATTCCAGAATGATGATGTTCAATTGTAGGTAATTGTCAAAGATTCCGATATGTTCAAGTTATGACAGCTCTCCCTTTGCTGGGAGGAGCCAGGCTGTGGGGAAGAGGGGGTGGCCAGCTTTTTCTTTCTTGCTTGCTCACCTCAGGAAAGTTTGAAGAGTCACCTCTCCACAGCCTCCAGAGTCACCAGCAATAGCTGGGGCATGCCCCCTTCTCAAGATCTGAGCCCCAACTCTGCATGGCCCCTCCTCCGGGCTTCTAAGATCTGACAATCCCATCGCCTCCCTCTGACCCACAGCTCTAGGGCTGGCAGCTGCTTTCCCTGGCTATGATTTTTCATTACTTCTTTGTTTTCTTAGTGATTTGTCAATAGCTGCTTAATCAGTTTCCCACATTAAATTATCTCTGATGAATTACCTGTTTTGGATTCTGTTTTCTTGGCTAGACTATGTTTATACATTGGTTATTCAACAATTTCCAACCTACTACAATTGAAAGGAGATATAAATTATACTAGATGTAAGAGCTAACTCTTATTATCGAGAAAATGATGAAACATTTGCTTGTGTCAGCCAGAGCCTGACAACACACTCCTCTCCTCGGGAGAGAGAGGTTTGCAATAACTGAAGAGCTATTACCCTCCCTCCTCTGCATTTGCTTTAAATCTGGAGAGTGGTCAAGATGTCATTCATGATCAAATGACTGTTATACCTTCCAACACTTTGGTATGTGCAGGAGGATCTGGGAGCATGGGAGATGATGGAGGACTCAGTGCTGGCCCAGAAGGAAATGAAGGGCAGCCTGGTAGAAAAAGGTGGTGGCCACTGAATTTGGGTCTACGTTTTCCTAGGTCTAGCTGGGGCAGGGTGTATGCCAGAAGAGTTAGACGTTCCCCTGAGTCTCTTTCAGCATCAGGGGATTGTGATGGAAAGGTATCCAAGCCAGTGACGGCTCCCCGAGACGCTAGAGATAAGGTGTTGCTGCTTCCGGTACTGATGGGGACTTGAGGAACTCCTCCGTGCTTTCCATCTCCAAAGCTTAGAGAAATGTGGGCTTCCAGGCACATTCTCAGGAAACTAGCTCTCTCATTTCCAAGGGATTCAGGGGATTCCTAACCTTAATTTGCTGAATATTATCGTTGCATTTCGTCTTCATTTTCCTGCTCATTTTCTTCATCACTGATGACTCTTTCAAAGATTAAGAAAAGTGGATCTGGGTTGGGTGCAGTGGCTCATGCCTGTTTTCCCAGCACTTTGGGAGGCTGAGGCGGGTGGATCACTTGAGGTCATGAGTTTGAGACCACCCTGGCCAACATAGCAAAACCCGTCTCCACTAAAAATACAAAAACTTAGCCGGGTGTGGTGGCGCACACCTGTAATCCCAGCTACTCAGGAGACAGAGGCAGGGGAATGGCCCAGGAGGTGGAGGCTGTAGTGAGCCAAGATTGCGCCACTGCGCTCCAGCCCGGGTGACAGAGCGAGATCCCATCTCAAAAAAAAAAAAAAAATGTTGGGAGTACAGGTGTGAGCCACTGTGCCTGGCTCAAATGATTCTTAACCTTAACGGACTTCCTTTTATGTGCTCCACGTTTGGTCAGAAGCTCAGAAATCTCATCAGTTTTAGTTCATTCTTAAACAAAGCTGTGACTTTACCATAAACCTTAATCAAAGTTGTATTATCTCACGTCGGCATCATGACTCTGGCCTGCATCCCTCTGAGCAACCCTGACTCCTCATGGAAGTTCATGGAAGCCACTGCCACCCAGCACTGCCCCAGCAAGAAACTCAACAGTTGCATAGCTGACCTGCAGATGCATCCCAGCACCCCACTCAGGAATGGTATCTCTACTGTCTCTTCTAAATTGAAACTTCCGTGTTGCCATTGTTTTACATACACATATAATTTTCATACATATGCATATCATATACATGTGATTTTCAATAAGAGCTTATAATATTAAAAAAACTACTGCGTGTCTGCTAGTGTGAGTGCAATGGTGTTTGTAACTAATTGATCACAAAGGGTTAGATGTATTTGCTCATTCTCTCCTTTCCCACAGTTTCACTTGACGAACCTTAAAAAAATAAAAGGCCAGGCACGGTGGCTCATGCCTGTAATCCCAGAACTTTGGGAGGCTGAAGTGGGCAGATCACCTGAGGTCAGGGGTTTGAGACCAGCCTGACCAACATGGTGAAACCCAGTCTCTACTAAATGTACAAAATTAGCCGGGCGTGGTGGCGCATGGCTGTAATCCCAGCTACTTGGGAGGGTGAGGCAGGAGAATTGCTTGAACCTGGGAGGCGGAGATTGCAGTGAGCCAAGATCATGCTACTGCACTCCAGCCTGGGTAACAAGAGCTAAACTCTGTCTCAAAAATAATAAATAAATAAATAAAAATAAAACAAACTACTCGGTGAAGGCTTTTTTTATTTGTTTGTTGAAATGGAGTCTCACTCTGTTGTCCAGGCTGGAGCGCAGTGGTACAATCTCAGCTCATTGCAACCTCAACGTTTTGGGTTCAAGTGACCCATGCCTCAGCCTCCCAAGTAGCTGGGATTGCAGGCATGCACCACCACACCCAGCTAATTTTTGTATTAATATTTTTAGTAGAGACGGTGTTTTACCATGTTGTCCAGGCAGGTGTCAAATTCCTGGCCTCATGTGATCTGCCTGCCTCAGCCTTCCAAAGTGCTGGGATTACAGGCGTAAGCCACCACGCCTGGCCGTGTGTGTTTGTTTGTTTAGAGACAAGGTCTCACTTTGTCACCCAGGCTGGAGTGTACAGTGGTGTGATCACGGCTTACTACAGCCTCCACCTCAGGGGCTCAATCCATCCTTCCGCCTCACACCCTAGTAGCTGTGACACTGGTGTGTACCACCACGCTGGCTGGTTTTAAAATTTTTCACAGAGATGGGGTCCAGCGATCCTCCCATCTCAGCTTCCCAAAGTGTTGGGATTATCGACGTGAGCCATTGTACCTGGCCTGGTATGTTTTGTTAGCTCCAAATTATATGAGGTATGAGGCTCAAGACACGCTAGTTGAAACATGTCTGAAACATAAATTGCCCATAGGTCTCTTTACAGTCTCTGCGCTTTCTACTGTAACCACACCCTTCTCCAGGCTTGCTTGAGTTTTATGGTCCCTGGTGTCCATGATTCTTTCCTTTGGCCCTGTTTCTCCTTGTGTTAGGAATAATGATCCCCGTGCCTTCCCAGGTCCCAGTGTGGTACAGAGGGTCAGTAGCTCAGCCCAGACTATACTGAGGTCTGCAAGCATCACTGCCTGTCTTTGCAGGGCGTGTGAGCCCCGCCGGGTCACGCACCGCCTTGCTTGGCCAGGTCAGCTCTGGCTCCTCGGCGTCTTGCAGAGTATCGGAGATTCTACCCTGGGATAAGAGCTGATCCTGCCTGTATTTCCACAGGGGAAGCAGATGGTTTGGGGAAATCCAATGTTAAAGGAAAGAAACCAAATTAGCTCTCCAGGGGTCTGACAGCCAAGGCTCAAGTGAAGACAATTACATTAGATGCTCAGGCCTCACCAAGGCGGCCTGAAGACTGAAGGTGTGTAGGGTGGAAGCCACCCCTTATCTCTAGGTGGGTTCAAATCATGACTGAAGGGGACAGGATCCAGCTCAGCTTAGTGGAATAAAGTCCTTAGACTCTGCTGATCCCTGGCTTGGGACCCGTGAACCTGCAGCTGACTCTGCCACTTGACTTTCCATGGCTCACAGACCCTCTTGGTAACCTCTCTTTCTCAAAGAGCCCCACACACAGTCTTAGCTTTTTTGGAGTGTGAACAATTTAAGGAGAACGCTTTAAAAAAACACTCCTCCTCAGGTGCTGTAGGGTCCAACCCTACAGGGTCCTTTGAGGCCCTCTCTATTGGTGTGGAGACAAGAAACTGTAGAAATAAAAAACACAAGACACAGACTTAGAGAAAAGAGAGTTTGGGCCCAGGGGTCCACTGCCAACCAAAGTTCGGAGTTGGCAGTGGCCCTGAGTGCCTGGATGCTCTGACTTTTATTGAGTACAAAGCTGAGGGCAGGGTAGGGAGGGTGTGGTACAAGCTGGGGGCAGGGCAGATAGGGCGTGGCATTGGTGGTCAGTGATAGGATCAGTTACATCACACGTCACACAGGTGGGGGCCCAAGACGTTCTAGTAGCCGAGATGAGGTAAGGAGCATAATGCATCAGCCCTGTTCCATACTTGTCAAGAAAGAACAAAGACATTAAGATTTATATTACTATTACTGATTATCTCTTCTAAGAAAAAAGGAACCAGGTGCAGAAGCGGAACATGAGACTGGACATGGAACGTGACCGCTGAAGCATAGTATCACATAGAACAAGCCTCCAGATGTCTGCGGGCCTACCTGACAACCACCAGGGCCATCTCCAGAGCTTGGAGGAGCCGAGTTTTCTCCTAACTCCCCCGAGGATGGAGACATCTTGGCCATCTTGGACATCTCTTTCCCTAGCTGGCTAAACAGGGGGCACTTTCCCAGCGCTGGCGCTGCCGCACAGCTGAGGCGCCCTCCAGCAGCCCTTACAGGGGCGTGACAGAGGGCTAAAGCGTCTTGCCTTAAGGTCATTCCTTTCACAATGTCACCCCAGGTTCACACTTCTCAACCTGAAAGGCATTAGTAAAAGAACTAAGATCACCTATGAATAACTAAGATCACCTATGAATAACTAAGATCATCTGTGAATAACTAAGATCACCTGTGAATAACTAAAATCACCTGTGAATAACTAAGATCACCTGTGAATAACTAAGATCACCTGTGAATAACTACGATCACCTGTGAATAACTAAGATCACCTGTGAATAACTTAAGATCACCTGTGAATAACTAAGATCACCTATGAATAACTAAGATCACCTGTGAATAACTAAGATCACCTGTGAATAACTACTATGGTTATATCGCTAGTTATTTTCTTCTTTATTATTTATATGGATATAGGCTGAGGCTCCTGACTCCTCCTCTGCACTTACGGGGTCTCCCCCACAGGTGCTGTTTGACAAGAATGTCAGGCCTATTTACTCTGAGACACCAGAGCCCTTTGGGGTATAAAAACTACCCGGTGAGCTCAGTGACGATGGCTATCCCAGGCAGGCCTTGAACCCATCGACTTAAACCAGAAAGGTGTCCCAGGGTGTTCTTTTGCCTACATTCTAGTGCTTGGAAGGCCATGGAGCATCCTGAATGTCAATGCTGTTCCCTGGCCACAGGTAATTGAACCAGGCATTAGTAGTGTTCCGTCAAAGGGGTGCCAATAGGGCTGCGTCTTGTTCGATGGAAACAAACTACCTGCTTGTATCCTTCCTGCCAAAGGAGCTTGCCTGTGAGATGCAGAGAGAAGTAGAGATGCCGGGGCAGATGCCATATGCAGGACTGCCGTGAGCTACGGTCTCAGGTCTCTGCAGAGCTCAGCTTAGAAGGTGCAGGAACTCCTAAGTGGTGATATGGCTGTTGAGATGATGAATCTCCTTCCATCAACCTCATTATTTAAGGGTTCGAATGCTCTCCTCCTTGTATCTTAAAAAGCCCAACCATGGCGCCAAATATTAAAAAGAAAGCAACAACTTCAGAGATAAAACATGATTTTGAAATATTTTGGGGTTGCCCATAAAAATGTTCACTGTTCCTATCACTTAACTTTTACTAGAGATCCTTTCCTCACGCCCACCCCATAACTGAACATAGATGGGGAGAGAGCTGCTTTCCTGGGTATTTGCTTGCAGACCTGCCTTTTTATAGCTCTTAGAGATGGAGGGCATCCGTGTCCATGGGTGCAGGAATCAGCAACATCTTCTCTCCAGCTTCTCCTGGAGCCCCTCTATGTCCTGGGCCCCTCCACTCATGGACAGCCCTGGTTTCGGGGGTTTCTTTTATGTTGGGCTAAAATCTTCCCTGAGAGTTCTGCCCATCACTTCTCATTCTGGTCTCTGGGACAACATACATTCTGGTTCATCTCATAGCCCTTAAGACATTTGAAAACAAAGACGGTTGAGTTGTAGGATGCCCCTCCCCCAGGCTACAATCCCCTGGTGCTTCACTCTCCTCTTGGGTGACAAGGCTTTAGACAGGCCCCCACCCCCCAAAAAAGTTCTGTCCCCTCCAGATCTCTGTAGATGGTCACCTTTCTTCTTGAGGAATGACCCCAGAACACAGCATCATACCCCCCTAGGGCCTATCACATCTGTGGCTCGATTGTCTCCATCTGGACACCTCTCTGGATGCAGCCCCCGAGGCATCCTGTCTTTACAGTTTTGGTTTCTATTAAGTTTGTGGTAAGCTAAACTTACACATCTTTTTTCAAAAGAAATGTTTTCCTCATCCTGCGTTTATGTAATGAGTTCCTCCACTCAAAAGATGTTCCAGGATGTTCCTGTCAAGTTTCCTCCTGTGATATTAATCCTGGAAGGCAGCACTGTGAAATATGCAATAAAATTCGGAGAAAGTCCTAGATTCAAACCTGTATCCAGTCTATGAACTATATGATATTGGGGAAAATATTTAACTTCTCTCAACTGGGGCAATATTTCACTTACTCAACCCTACGTTTTCTCCAAATGTAAAATGGAATACAATACCTTTAACTCACTTGCCCTTTTCCAGACTTCTCTATAGACTGAAAAGAAATCTAAATGCTCATATTTTCAGTCTCCCTTATAGCTATGAGTAGCCACATGACAGATTTCTCGTCAATTTCTAGTTGACTTCCGGTTTGCCGGTGGAAGCTTTTGCATTTTAGCTAGAAGAGATCATTGTGGCTAGCAGTTGTTCTTCCCCTACCTCTAGCTATGAATGTAGAAATGGCTGGAGCGGCAGCAGCTACCTTATGACCATGGGGTACAAGCCAAGAGACTCACAGAGATGCTGTCTTCCATAGAGCAGAGCTGCTACATCGACACTTCTAATTGCCTCCAGACTTAACATATGAGAAAAACCCTATTATCTAACCAGCCAAGTATACACTAGCCCAGCTAACTTAAAGTGCTGTGGTAAGGACCAAGGGCTGCTAAACATATTGTATGAATTCTCATTTTCATTTACTTATTTATTCCTGTTGAGATATATCCTTTGGATGTCATATTTCATTATTCTAGTCTCTAAGATCTCTTTGAACTATACTCCTCTTACTCAAATCACTGGGTATTTCTCAGAGCCTTGTGAAATATACATATAATGATATAATAATATAATAATACAGTTTTTAGTTTTATCTCTCTCTCTCTCTTTTTTTTTTTTTTTTGAGACTGAGTCTAGCCCTGTCACCCAGGCTGGAGTACAGTGGTATGATCTCAGCTCACTTCAACTTCGGCTTCCTGAGTTCAAGCGATTCTCTTGCCTCAGCCTCTTGAGTAGCTGGGATTGCAAGTGCCCACCACCACACCCAGCTAATTTTTGTATTTTTAGTGAAGACAAGGCTTCACCATGTTGGCCAGTGTGGCCTCAAACTTCTGACCTCAGGTCATCTGCCTGCCTTGGCCTCCCAAAGTGCTGGGATTGCAGACGTGAGCCACCACACCAGGTTTTTTTATTTTGTTTTTTTTTGAGACGGAGTCTCACTCTGTTGCCCAGGCTGGAGTACAGTGGCGTGATCTTGGCTCACTGCAACCTCCACCTCCCAGGTTCAAGCAATTCTCCTGCCTCAGCCTCCCAAGTAGCTGGGATTACAATGTGCGCCACCATGCCTGGCTAATTTTTTGTATTGTTAGTAGAGAAGGGGGTTTCACTATGTTGGCCAGGTTGGCCTTGAACTCCTGACCTCAAGTGAGCCTCCCAGAGTGCTGGGATTACAGGCATGAGCCACCACACCCAGCCGTATTTAGTGGTATTCCAACTTGTCATTTAACACATTGACCAGCAAGAAACATGGCAGGGCTGCACAGGCCACCGGTGGAGACCTCTCCCCCTTGTATGGTTGTGTTCACCCAACCACGGATGTGCCTAATTGTGCTGGAATTCCACCCATACCATTCCATCTTGTGCCCAAGAAGCTTATGAGATATCCTGGCCTACCTGTCAGTAAAACAATTCCCTGTACCCTTGGAGGGCCCTAGGAGATGACAGCATCACGGAATGAGCCCCTGGATCCATGTGGAGTCTTGGTCCCATCCTTGGCCACTCAACTCCATCCAGAGGACGTGGGTTTGGAGACTAGGGCCTTGGGAGGAGGGTCCGGGGAGTTTATGGATATTAAAGCACTTTCAGTCCTTGAAGGGCACTGGGTAAAGCAATAGCCTTTTACTAAATCCAGCTGCTTTGATTCAAATTTGTTGCCCCAGGCTGCTTTTCACAGTTGAGCCAAGAGGCCAACACATCTATGCAACTGCCTCTCTTCTTATGCTCAGGGAGGTTCTTCTGGACCCAAAGCAGTTGTTGCTTTCGGCAGCGTCTGTTGCCTTTTTGTGACCTAAAACTTCCTAAAGGCCTTTGTTCCAAGGCCCTTTCAGGACCTGAGAGCAGCAGGCCATCCTGGTTTTCCCTCAACGGCAGAGCTACACCTGGTCCTGTCCACCAAGAGTCAGGGGAGCCTCGTTTTGGCCTGACTGAGGGAGTGTGGACAGCCAGCTCCTTTTGGGATGTCTGCCAGCTTTCAATGATCCCTTGTCTTCTGGCGCTGGGTCCAGTCAACAGGTCACAGAGGGTGGCCAGGTCTTTATCATCCACTCATCCCAACCTGCCCGCTGCCAGCTGAAGGGACAGGGTCCGGCATTTGACTCAAACTAGGTCAAATGTTTCTCTACTAAAACTCCAAGTGGGGCCAATGGAGGTTGTCTCTGTGTAAGCTTGGGAGCTCAGGGGCAGCCCTTTCCCAGCCCCATCAGGACTGAGTAGCAAAGTTGGTCTCCTTAGAGAGCAATATATAGTAGCACAGAAATGGAGAGCCGTAGGAGTTCCTAGTCCATGTTTCCGGAATCTTCCTAAGGTGCAACCATTTTCATTCTTGGGTTAATTGCTCACTTTTGCTTAAGCTAGCCTATCTGTCCTTACATTATTAATAACAAACCGGAAGGCAGGATATAGATGGCGCTGAGGTGTTCCGGGATTTAAGTGGCCACAGTTTGCTTCCCACTAATCTACCCTTCAGCAAAGCTGCAGCATGGAAAGTGCGTGTAGCCTCTGAGACCTGCTTTCTCCAGAGGGAGCTGGCAGTCACATGCAGGGCTGATGTTAGAACTCCTCAGGGATCTCCTCCACTCCTACATAAAATGAATGGTTGGCCGTAATCCCAGCACTTTGGGCCCAGGAGAGTGGATCACCTGAGGTCAGGAGTTTGAGACCAGCCTGGCCACATGCTGAAAACCTGCCTCCACTAAAACCACAAAAATTAGCTGGGCGTGGTGGTGGGTGCCTGTAGTCCCAGCTACTTGGGAGGCTGAGGCACGAGAATGGCTTGAACCTGGGAGGCGGAGGTTGCAGTGAGCCGAGATCGCGCCACGGCACTCCAGTCTTGGGTGACAGAGCGAGACTATGTCTCCCAAAAACATTAATAAAATGGATGACCTGTTATTTCCACAATCGGAACAGTAGTCAGCCCTCAGATTAACAAGGAACCTAAGGCCACAGAGCGACAAAGTCACTCAACAACGCCAGCCCAGCTATTTTTTGCGTGTGGTAAAACATAATATACAATTTGCCACTTTGATCCTATTTTTTGTTCTTTTGGGACAGCACCTCGCTCTGTTGCCTGGGCTGGAGTGCAGTGGTGAGATCATGGCTCACTGCAGCCTTCCCCTCCCAGGCTCAGGTGATCCTCCCAACCCAGCATCCCAAGTAGCTGGGACCACAGGTGTGCACCACCAGGCCCAGCGAATTTTTTTTTCTTTGTAGAGATGGAGGTCTCACCATGTTGCCCAGGTTGGCCTTGAACTGGGCTTAAGTGATCCTCGCACCTCAGCCTCCCAAAGCGCTGGGATTACAGGTGTGAGCCGTCATGCTCAGCCCATTTTAACCATTTTTAAGTGTACAATGTAGTGGCACTAAACATAGTCGCAAAGCTTTGCAACAATCACCACCATCTATTTCCAGAGCTTCTTCATTATCCCAAACAGAAACTCTACTCATTATACCATAACTCCCCATTTTCCCCTCTCCCTAGCCTCTGGTTACTTTTAATCTACTTTCTTTATAAATTTACCAATTCTAGGTACCTCCTATCATGGGAATTGTAGAATATTTGTTCTTTTGTGTCTAGCTTATTTCACTGAACACAGCATGCTCAAGGTTCATCCACATTGCAGCATTTAAGGTGGAATTCTGCTCCATCATATGGATATGAAACACATTGTTCATTTATCTGTTGATGGACATTTGAGTTTCCACGTTTTGGGTATTATGAATAATGCTGCGACCAGCTTTGGTGTTCTGACGTTTGAACTTAATGGCATTCAGGGACATTTTGACCCTTCTTTCCTGGTTTTTTTTTTTTTTTTTTT
>NW_016107502.1:2429255-2448870 GCF_001604975.1 Cebus imitator
AAAAAAAAAAACCTGACAGGGACAGATGTGTCTGCCTTCAAGGGCTCCCCCTCGCACTTGTCCTCCCTTACTTTCCATCCGTCCATCCTTCCCAATTGTCTGCAGAGACTGCATACGTAGCCCTGGTGCCAATGACTGTGTAAGGTTAAATTCCCACAACAAATCCCTTCAAACGAGTATCTCTTAGTGGCTCTGCTTCTCTGATGAAACCCCGGTGCATAGACACTCATTTATTCATTCAACCAACAAATATTAATGGATAAAAAATACTGAGGACTACTCTGCACCAGACACTAGGTGCTAGGCAGTGAATAAAACAAAGTTCCCACCACCATGGTGTGACCTGTGCTGTCACATCCCCAAGACACGCCATGCTGCTGAAGGAGCATCTAGGGACCAGGTGCTGGCTCTGACTCTTCTGTTAACACCTGTGTGACTTTGGATCAGAATCCCGTAATCTCTCCACGTCTAGATTTCTTCATTAGTAAACTGGGGTGAGCAACCTCCCCATCTACTTCTCATATAAATGCAGGTGGAATTAATAGCAGTTGAAAGATATTTGCAAACCAAATAGCTCTAAAATAACTAAAGGAAGCAAAAACCAGTCCAGGACATTGTCATAATTTTTTATTATGTATCAAATTGTCTTCAATATAAGTTACAACCTGATTAAAGTTGATAGACATTTTTATCTATTTAAAGACAAAAAAAATTCTTTTATGTACAATATCCGGTCTAGAGTCTAGCAAATATAGTACCTTTCATTGCAGGATTTCTGCTTAACATAACAAGCAAAAAGAAACAACTGAAAAAATATAAACCAAAGCAAACCAACCCCCGCTTCAACTACAAATGTCAATATTGAATGAAGCATTAAAAGACAAACATAAAATAACTTTAGCTTTTGCCTACAAATGCAGAGTGAATAGTAAAGTTAGTGGCAAAAACAAAAAAAACGAGAAACAAAAATCCCAACAATCTTCATGGGTAAACTTCCCTGCTCAGGGATGTAAGCTGACTCTAGACCATCTCGCGGTTCCTGCGGATAGCACAGCACAAGATCATACTGAAGATCATGCCAAATATCTAGGAGACAGGAAGAAGCACGAGGGTCAGGGTGGTTTTATCTGAAGGAAGGCTGAGGGAAAGGGAGAGACATGGGTCACCCAGTCCAAGACAAATGACAAGGAGAATGGCATCCAGGAGGCCAAGTGAGTTAGAGGGTACTGAAGCGGGAGAGATGCAGGCAGGTAACGAGAAGGACGTGGGATGTGAAGGATCTGGGGGGTCGGCAGTCAGCTGCACAAGCATCTTCCTTGGAGAACTTTCGGGGGGGACAAGTAAGCTCTGAGCCAAATTTAATGCTCAAATTCCAGGCTTTCCTATAGTCCACGCAGGTTAGAACTTTTGTATCTGTCTTTGTGTGTGTGTATTTAATATTCTATTTTTATTTATTTTTTATTTTTAGACAGAGTCTTGCTCTGTCACCCAGGCTGGAGTGCAATGGCGCGATCTTGGCTCACTGCAACCTCTGCCTCCTGTGTTCAAATGATTCTCCAGCCTGGCCAATATGGTGAAACTTCATCTCTACTAAAAATGCAAATATTAGCTGGGCGTGGTGGCATGCCCTTGTAGTTCCAGCTACTTGGAAGGCTGAGGCTGGAGAATTGCTTGAACCCAGGAGGCAGAGGTTGCAGGGAGTCAAGATTGCTCCATTGCACTCCAGCCTGGGCAACAAGAGTAAAACTCCATCTCAAAGAAAAACAAGAAGGTATTATTTTATCTTTTACTGAAAGGTGCTTCATGCCTTTCTTAGATGCCGGTGAAGGGTGCAAATAACTGCCAAGAAAGGAGGTGATTCTCTCTTTGGGGGCAGTCTGGCAAGGGGGCAAAGGCGGGCAAGGGTGGGGGAAGACTCAGTGAGCCAGGCCATCCCTGCGAGGGCCGTGTTCCACCTGGGGCTCTCCCTCATGGGGAGAGAAGGCATGACCCCAAGGAACCTGGTTGGCCCCTGATGGTTTCTAGGGGCTGATTAGCAAGAGACCTCCTTCTGGCTGCCCATTTTCAGATGCTCTTCAAGAAATGGAACAACTCCTACGCTGGGAGCCTCTAGTGAAGTACTTTCTCAGGGAGAAGAACAGCAGGTGCGTGAGGAGACATGCTCTGAGGACTGGCAGCGCCAGCACTGCCGCCCATGTGCCCTGAACCTTAATGGCTAAGAGAGTCGACTTTGGAGAAACCCAGGAGGAACCCTGGATACTCTACTGAGGAGGTGAGGGGCTTTCATCAGAGCATTGGCCTGTCTCTCCATTCCCTAGTGGGAAAATGGAAATACTAAGAGCATGAGGACAAAGTTAGTTGACAAATGCACAGACTGTGACGGTGTCTGGGCAGGGCATGGGCTGAATCAATGTTAACTCCTCAGTCCCCCTCCTGGGACGACGTCTTGCCACTCACCATGACCACGGCAATGCCGATGCCCACTGCGCCGATGATGTGGAATTTACTGTCGAAGACCTCTCTGATGGCATCAGGACAGGACTTGGGGAGACAAACCAAGGCCTGGGTCACACACAATCCCTGCTCCCCGGGCACCTCCTTCCTCCCACGGCACCTGTCTCACCCAGGAGAACTGGCGGACAGAGGGTGGGCTGGGGACAGGAGTGTTCAGGGATAAGAAACGTTCTGGCTAATGGATGGAAAGAGGAACAAAGGTGGATCCCTAAATCTGGGCAGGACATCAGGGAAGGAGGAGGGACAGGCCTTGCTTGGGAGTCTATTTCTGATATGGTTGTAAGGTCACTTTTTATCATTCTGGAGTTGGACATTAACTCCAGCTTACAGGCAGGAGCCACTGACAAAGTCAGAGCGGGAGTCCAAGACTCAGAAGCACGCCTGCCCGTGACAGCTTTGGGGCTGGCGGCAGTGGGTGGTGCCAGAGTACTGGTCGTCCCCCTGGTCCAGTCTTTGTTGTATTGCCCTTCAGTAAACAGAGGGCCCAAAGTAGGGGAGAAAGAGATGGGTGCTCTGGGACCCTTTCACAGGCAGACTGGGTCTTTCCGAAGAAGCACCTGGCTGCTGTCACTTTTATGCTTGCAGCGTTTGCCCGGAGCAATGGGGCAGGGGCACCAAGATATTGCTCTGAGTTTACCTTCATGGTGATGGCTTCGAGTGTTTCCTTCTTGGGGCAGATGTCTGAGATAAACTGTTCCACGCCTCCAGCCATGCCACAGCAGTTCAACTGCAGCAAGAAGGCAGGGATGGGGATGAGAGGAACACATTTTAAAAAGATTAGAATGTTTGCACTAGTCTGGTGCAGTCAGCACCCTGTGTGCAGACATATTCTGGAGAAAGTGCAGGAGGGTGTGTTTGCCAAGACGACATACCGCATAGTGGATGGCTTTCAGAGTCTCCCGCTGGGGCTCATCCTTGGTTTTCAGCTTGTTGTAGGTGTCCTTGTAAAACTCCTGGATTTCCTTAATCACCTACAATGGGCAGGCAAGAGAGGGGCAGAGACGGCATTTTAACATCTTTCTCCATGAACAAATGTTACCCGTTCCGCCTTGTTCTCTCTCTTTAAGCTCTCAGCCACCAGCTGCCTGTGGTTGGACAATGTCACTGGGCAGATGGCAGCCGCTAGCAAGGCCTTTGGGCACTTCCCATCTCTTCCCACATCCTCCAGAAACTCACTCTGGACGCTTCTCCTTCAGCTCTATTGGCTCCTAAATTGAATCTCTGTAATCCTAGCCAGGCACGGTGGCTCACGCCTGTAATCCCAGCACTTTGGGAGTCTGAGGCAGGCGGATCACCTGAGGTCGGGAGTTCGAGAATTTCTACAATCTAAAGGATAATAATAATTTAAAAACTACTCCTGACTTGACTATTTTCTCAGGCTTCCTTCTTCTTTTTCTCTCCACTTGCATGATTTTGGAAATTACTAAACCTCTCTCTGTGCGTCAGTTTCCATATTTGTCCCTATAGCTCATAGATTATTATGAGAATTTAAATGAGGTATTGCATCTTAAGCCTTTACCATTAGATCCAGTAAAGAGTAAACCTGGAGGATGTGTCAGCTACTATATTATAATATAGGGGATATATCATTATGCACCTGCACCTGGTGCATCCCAATTTAAAGTATGTCTGCCCCTTTGATGCGCATCCACATCCAATTCACAGAACAGGCAGCATTTTTCCTTCAGTAGCTTTCTGACATTTTCATAATGATCCCTTCCTATTTCTACGGCTGTTGCTTTTATCGCCTGAATACGTGTTTTTTTAAACAGAGTTTCCTTGGCTGGCCTGAAGGTGGTGGATTATCTCAATGGATCGTTCAGTCAGTTACAGATGGGAGTCCTTGTTCCACTCTTCCGCTGCTTCTCACTACTGCACTAGACTAGTCTTAAGAACCAAGCAAAATAATAGCGTTCCTGCCTCCAGCACCTCTCTTCCTTCCCCCTTCTTGCTAAACATGACAAGGTAGCCCGTCTGAAAACACTACTCTGATATGGCCCACGCTGGTCCAAAACTCTGCAAGGCTCCGTGTGGAAGCCCAGGCTCAGCCGTGCTCAGCCCCTTTGGCTCCAAGTCCCCTGCCTCCACTAACTTTCCTCCTGAACGCATCTCTCATTCAAGGTTTAGTTCCCTACTCCCTTCTCTAAGAAGCCAAAAGAGATTCCCTCCCCTTTTCAAATCCCATAATACTTTGGCTATAAATCACCTCTATGATCCTTGTCAGTTCCATGTCTTTTTCCTACACTAGATGGCCAAGTCTCTGGAAGTGGGGCCCATAGTTCAAACATCTGTGGACCCTGCACAGGCTTGGGGGCAGCACTTGGCTCATGGGGGCAGCACTCGAACACGTATTTATAGATGAGAGGAGGCGGCGAGAGTTTCCAGCCCACAGAAAGCCTGTATTTCCCGAGTAATCTTTCTAAGAGTTGGGAGGAAGGGCTGCTGAGGTGTGAGATGGACAGACAGACACACACGCAGGCCCAACGAGTCATTCCTGAACATCTACTATGAGCCAGCACCACAGCTGGCACAATCCTGCACAGGGCAGTAAGCATGCTGACAGTCCCTGCCCCGAGGAGGGCACATTCACTGGCATGTGATGAGATAAGGGGCCTGGTCAGCAGCTGAAAGCTGAACAAAGTGCCCAGCCAGGACCTGCCCCCTGCTGCGCTGTCTCCCATCCCCCGACTCCCAAACCCCAGAGATCTCATGGGAAAAAACCCACCTCATCCTTGTGGGAATATCCCCAGATGGCCGCGGCGATTTCAATGGCGAATATCACCAAGAGGAAGCCGAAGAACTGGAAAGCAATGAGGGGCTGGGGTGAGGAACAGTCCCAGCCCACCAGCCAGGAAAATCGAAGGGTATTTTGGGACGAGGAAGGACAACTCCCTGGGGAACAGGCATCTGGTGGCACAAATGAACAGCCTGGAAGGGGCAGGGAGGAAGTTCGCAGAACGGGCAGTTAACCAAGGAGAGGGCAGAGGCCACAGTGAGGCGAGGTGCTTGGGCAGGAGGAAAAGGCTGAGCATAGCCGAGCCCAGAACTAGCATTTATGAGGTGTGTGTTAAGAGTCAGTGAGCAGGAAACTACCACTGCTCACAAAAGCCACAGAGATTCGGGGAAATAAAGGGAATGACTCCACTCCATGGAGTCTGGAAAAGACCGAAACGGATTTTGAAACAAGAAGAAGGCAAAGGTACCTGTGGATTCGGGGGAAAAAAGCAAACGTGGTCCTCGAGAAAGGGGGAAACAAAGTCCTTTTAGCTGCCCAGGGGAAGCGATAAGGTAGGCTCCAGAAAGGAAGAGGGGTGATGCCTCACACTGGGGAGGGGCCCGGGCCGAGGACAGCATGGCTGCCTGGCCAGGTGGCTCGGGGGCCTGGAGTGAGGAAAACTGGGGAGGCTGAGGACAGCTCATGGCCTCTGGGTGCCTTCTTGGCTCTATCCCCTTCCATCTGTTCTGTGGGTCTGGGTCTGGGTCTACTGAGGTTTTGGCGGTAGGGGTCAGGGTGGCTGGTGGGGATACTCACCAGTCCCAGCATGCACTGGGACTCCTGCACAGCCCCGCAGCAGCCCAGGAAGCCCACCAGCATCATGAGGGCGCCGGCTCCGATCAGAATATAGACTCCTGTGGGAGGACAGAGGAAGCACACATGCGTGGAGACATCAGTTCAGAGGCCCGGGCATCTCCGGCAATTCCTGTTTTCCTCTGCCTAACTCCTGCCTCCCCCGCCTTATTTCCCTCATCCCAGGGAAGAAGTTCCCTTTCCTTAAAATACAGCCTCCCCTTCCACCTCTGCCCCTCGGTCTCCTTCCCACCAGACTCTCTTCCATGACTCGGCTTCACCAAGCCTATCCTCCTACCTAACCCTCAGCCCTTCTGGAAGGTGCCCATCAGCCTTCAACCAAGGACAGAGAATATCCATGGGAACTCCCACATTCGGAATGCAAACTGGTCCAGTCTGTCAGCTCTTGCCAGCAGGATGGACCCACTCAAGCTAGTCCGCATACGGCAGGCACACTCGGCGAACTTCTGGGACCCTGTCTTACAGAGGATGCTGTCAGAGCAGATTTCCAGTAGGAAGGGGCTGTGCACACCTAGGCACTCCCCCTACCTGGGGGGACCAACTCTGCCTGTTCCCAGAAGTGAGCCCTCCCTGCCCTGCTGCTGGGTGGTGGTTAGGCACACACAGTTAGGAATACCCAAAGCCACCTCTTGGCAAAGGTTCAATACCTGACTCTTGTGCAAAGGACACAGATCTAGGTGTCAGAAGACCCTTCTTTTGGTCCTAACACTGCTGCTAACTGCTGTGTGACCTTGGGTAAGGCATTTTCCCTCTCTGGCCCTCAATTTCCTTACCAGTAAAATTAAAGCGGTATGTTGCTGGAAATTTCGAAAGATCTCTGTAGCATGCTAACGAGATCTTACAGCCGCAACTCAGTTACTGCAGGTCAAGGGTGAAGAGGCTCCTCCTTGCTAAGGAGAGGATGAATGACACCATCACTAAGCCCTTGATCTGAGCGGCTGATGGGAAGGAGGGGGGAGAAGGGCAGCGACTTCTAGAACTTTTGCCCAAACCCAGAACAATGCAAGTTCCTGGGACAGGAGCACAGTGGAACAGCACCAGCCCATTCACTCCACAGCCCACCAAGGCCCAGAGGGGCCACCCCACGGTTATGTTCCTGAGAAGCCACAGCTACCCTGCAGGGACTTCTCCTTCAGTCAGCACCCTACACCGGTCCCCTGGGAAAACCAGCAGAGAAGTCTCCGTGCCTCCCTGTTCTTGCAGGCATATTCTAGCCTTGGGAGAGGCTACTGTCACATGTCAATAGTACCAGCTCTGAAGCCCACGTGCCTCAGTTTGGAGGCCAGCTCTGTGACTCCTCTCTGTAAAACAGTTTTCTTTCTGTAAAACAGGAGTAGCAATAATGCCTACTTCCAGGACTGCCGTGGGGATTAAGTGACACAATCCACACACGCACAACAAATGCCAGCTGCTGTTAATCTCAGTTACACGAAGCCTGAGAGACAATCATCAATAACTACCATAGTGAATTTTAACTTGCTGTGTCTCCTCACTTTTATTCTCCTTTAATTGGGACCAGAGAGATTTCCTTGAAGTAGGAGCTGAAAATGTATATATGTGTGTGTGTGTGTGTGTGTGTGTGTGTGTAAGAGATAGTGTGTGTGTGTGTGCGCGTGAGAGTGTGTGTGTGTGTGTGAGAGAGAGTGTGTGTGTGTGTGTGTGTCTGTGTCTGTGATGTTTCCCCACAATACACAGCAGGACACTCGATGAGAACCTCGGCAGGTGACACACTGACTTCACTGTCCCACATCTGCACTGAGCAGGGCTGAGGCTTTGCAGGCAACAAACCATGCAGTCTGCCCACAGCTGAGGCTCACGGGCAGCACAGAGCAGAATGCACACAGAGAGCGTTTGTGCCTCTCCCTTCTCCCCCACATCCGTCGTGAGGTCAAGTCACGTGGGGTTACTGGCAAACCCCATGTTGCATGAATATGGGTATTGTTCTTGTGCATGCTTGGCCCAGACTGGGCAAGGGGACAAACGTAGCTTGTCCTCAAGTCAGGTCGCATCTTCCTAGGCAGTCAAACACTGCAGGGCCACAGGCTGGGCTTGGGGAGGCTGTGCAGCCCCACGCATGGGGCACTGGGTAAGAGGGCGGCCTCCTTCAGCTCTCTCCCATGGGGACAGTGGAAAGGCCCCAGTTTCTCCCCATCTCATGGGGGCAAGACAAGGAAGGATGAGGTCACTCCTTTGAGCTCCACAGCAGGGGCTGAATAAACAGGAGGTATTAAGAGATTGAAAGGATTTATAGGCCCATGAAATAGAGTGGAGTGGGAATGAACAGGCAGACATGTTTTCTCTAAGTCCAGATCCCAGCTCATGAGCCTGGTGACCCTGCAGAGGCTAACGGAGTTGGATAAACTGCAAGTGAGCTAATAAAGGGAAAAGCATTTCCCATGCAGAGAGAGGGAACGTTCTCCTAATGGGCCTCCTGGTTAATATTAAATATTCATGATAAGGCCGGGTGCGGTGGCTCAAGCCTGTAATCCCAGCACTTTGGGAGGCCGAGGCGGGTGGATCACGAGGTCAAGAGATCGAGACCATCCTGGTCAACATGGTGAAACCCCGTCTCTACTAAAAATACAAAACATTAGCCGGGCATGGTGGTGCGTGCCTGTAATCCCAGCTACTCAGGAGGCTGAGGCAGGAGAATTGCCTGAACCCAGGAGGCGGAGGTTGCGGTGAGCCGAGATCACGCCATTGCACTCCAGCCTGGGTGACATGAGTGAAACTCCGTCTCAAAAAAAAATAAAAAAAATAAAAATAAATAAATAAATAAATATTCATGATAGGGGCTCAGCAGAGGAAGATTTTAAGATCAAGGGTTTTGTGGGCTTTAAATCTTGCGTGGATGGCCACACATCTGCAGTGCCTCGCTTTAGCCCTCTCTAGTTGGGGGGAAAAAGAAGCCATTCCCTGGTGACTGTCCTTGGGGACTCAGTGGCAGCTGGCCAGCGTTAGTGTGGCTCATCTGAAAGCAGGCCCCACGGAAGTCACAGAACCACTGAGGGCTTGGGCTGCTTTTTAAAAGGGCTGCTCAGGGCCTTTGGAAAGGCTACTCATCGCTTACCCCCAAAGCTTGTTAGCCCAGGCTGGTGATGACAAATGACAAAGTGTTCTCCCTTATAAAACAAGTGAATGTTAGCTTGCCGTCTGACTCACGGAAAAAGTTATCCATCACAGAGCCTTCTCGAGGATTACTGTATTAATTTGCTTAAGGGTTGTTTATTCTTTTTTCAGGCTGACATGATAGGCCTAGCAAAAAAAAGAAAAAAGGCTGGTGTGGCAGCAGTAGCATATGCCAGGGTGTCCTTTACACAAGAAAGGGAACAGTGTTTTTTACTGTTCATCAGGGCTCTTGGCTTAGGCCAGGGAGAGGACACAGCAGGCTCCCGTCCCTACCCCAGCTCCATCTTGCAAACAGCACTCGCCACACCTGTGTGCGTGAAGGAGAACAAAATCCGGTAGGGCCTCTGGCCTCCAATAAAAGTTTATTATATTCAAATAACTCCATCAGGTGTTCAAAGGAGCCCTACCTCTGCCCTCACTGGTTCTGTCTTGGTTCCCCGCCCTTCCGTGTTCACAGGAATAAGTGCCACAGTGGAACTCCATTTGCCACACGATGTACTTCTCTGCCCCAGAGGGGAGTGGGTGTGTAAGCTGTGCTGGTTTCAGGAGGGAGAAAATGAAGCCCACAGCAACAAGCAGAACTGCCGCAGGTCACAAGCCAGGATGGGGATGCAAGCTTACTGAGAGCAAGCATTGTGCGTCTTGAAAATCACCAGGTACCTCGTCATGGATAGGGGGGCTGGCTGAGGGATGAAGGGGCATGTATGGCCTCTGGCTGAAGACTCCCAGATGCCCTCATTCAGCAGCCATAGTTCTGGAGGGATACCAGGGAGCTGGGAAGGGCTGCTGGCCTGAGACCAAGAAAATGAAGTTCCCCAGCATGACTGCAGCCTGGGATTAGGGATCCTGCTGACCGGCTGAATCTCCAGGCCTGGACTGCAGAGAAGGCCCATATAAGGCTGTCAGCTGTTCTGGACTCACCACAGACTGTTCCGAATGTTGGAAAGGTTTTCACTTGCTTTTCTGCCTGGTTACATACTCTCTCTCTACTTTGTAAGCTGTGGCGCCCCTGGAGAGAAGACACCCCTGGGCTGTTCAGGTTTTCTGAAACGTCAGCTGCATGGTCAGGCTGGCCTGTGGGTTGCCCTGCAGAGAGTTGGTGGCCCACTGCAAGGACAGTCACCCCATGGCATCAGGAAAAGCAGCCAGGATGTGGCTGGCACTCCAAGCTCATCCGCTGGGAGAAGGGTTCTGGGCCGATATAGAAGGCAGGTTTCACACCCTCATGGGGAAGGGGACACAGAGCCACGCCTCCCTGGCCCTTTGCCCAGAGACCACAATTATTATTTCCTAAAGCATTCAGTGAAGTTCAGGGCACAGCACAGACCCAAGCAGTGCCCACAGTGCTGCGCTGCTGTTCTTTTTTTTTTTTTTTTTTTTGAGATAGAGTCTTGTTCTGTCGCCCAGGCTAGAGTGCAGTGGCATGATCTCAGTTCACTGCAACCTCTGCTTCCTGGGTTCAAGAGATTCTTGTGCCTTAGCCTCCCGAGTAGCTGGGATTAGATGCACACGCCACCACACCTAGCTAATTTTTATATTTTTAGTAAGAGACGGGGTTTTGCCATGTTGGCCAGGCTGGTCTCGAACTCCTGACCTCAGATGATCTGCCTGCCTCGGCCTCCCAAAATGCTGGAGGCTGAGGCGGGCGGATCATCTGATGTAAAGAGTAAGCCACTGTGCCCAGCCTCAGTGTTGCTGTTCTAACATCACTTGCATCATCCCCCTTGCCTGCGCTTCCGCAAGCAGAACGAAGTCTTCAAAACTCCGGCTCTTTTCCCAGGACCGGGTGTAGCTGCAAAGGACCTGTATTTCTCTGGCAGAAATAAATGGACAGCGGCTCTTAGGCTCCAACTAGGGGATCTGTGTCTCTTTGGGGTTGTGCCTTCAAATCACCCTCCTGGTCACTTCACATAGGACCACTGGCCACCAGGGGGGCCTTGCAGTGACCCGCAGGATCCAAATCCTGTGAAGTTCCCAGAGGTGAGCCCCAGCTCCTCCACCGGTGCTCATTACTCTCCTGCCACCCTGCGGCTTTCCCACCTGTCAGCTGCTGGCTGGGCCACTGATGCAGGGGTTTCTCTCCCCGACTACAACTTGGGTGAAGTTAAAGGGCCAAGAGAGCCCCACCCCATCCCTGCTAATGGGGCACATTCAGCCGGTATACACCTTTCCATTCCTATACAGGGAGACCCCCCAACCTGGCACAGACAGTCCAAAAAGCAGCTCTTTGAGGCCTGGGTTCAAATCCTGACCCTGCCTCTTGAGGGAATATGAGCTTAGACAAGTTAAGCTCTCTAGGCCTCGGCTCCTGCACCTAGGAGATGAGAATCATTTCATACTCCTTGCAGAGTTAAGGGGATTAAATTATATAACAATACACACAAGGCAATGAATGACACACAAAGAAGGGGGCTGGGAAATGTTAGTGTCTTCCTCCCAGTTCCATCCTCTTACGCATGAGATTCTTCCCTCCCACATCTAAAAATATGTAGAATCAGCCATAGAGGCTTTGGGTAACAGAAAAGAAAAAGTGGGTTGTTAGAAGCAGCCGGGACAAGGGAGGACTGAGTCTCTTCAGAGGCACATGTGGTGGCCACGGGCAGCTTTTGCTTGGGAAAGCGGGCCTGTCTGCCTGGTCCTGCGGCAGACCTGCTGCCCCCACGCAGGGCTCCCTTCTGGAACGTGGCCTGGAGCGCGGAGGGTCTTCCCCAGCACCTGCACCGCCCTCTCCCTCCTGCTCTGCAGGACAGCATTCCAAGTCTGCCACAGACTCGAAAAAATGCTCTGTTGCTAAAACAAGTCAGGGCACTATAGAAACCTGTTCCCTGAAAACTCTGTGTGTATGTGTAGTTTTTTTTTTAAACACACATTGTGCTTTCTCTCACTTTCTTTCTGACAATAGACAGACACACCCCAAAACACTCCAGCTCACAACAAAAGGCGATAAACCAGCAAAACTATCCACAGGGCTCAAATGTTATGCAACCAAATGAGCTGTTTCTTAAGACTCTCCCTACCCGGTTCAAGAGGTGGGGAAGGGAAGGGAAGGTCTACACTGCCGGCCAGCCTTGCTTCTCCCTGAGGGACTAAGAGAGAACTGTTTTCTCCCTCCTTTGTAAAAATAACTTTTTTGGTGGGTGGGAAGGAAGTGGCCAAACTTACACTTTGAGCCTGACGACATGTCAGCATCGTCCTAAAAATAGGAGGTTTCTTTTGTTCCTCACAAATGAGAAGTTTCCTACCTCCAAGCCAGGCAGGGTACGGCCACAGAGTCTGGATTCACACAGACGCAGGCGGGCGATTGCACTTGGCAGGCACCGGGCTCCCCCTCCTCTGAAGGGAGGTTTGACGTGGTGATACGGCAGTGAGACGGACAGAATGGTGCTAGCCAGGCTGCCAAGAAGCCTGAGTGTAGAAAGAAACCTGCCAAGTCTGTTCATGTTCAGAGGATCACAGGCAGGCTTAAACTGGAAGGCTTTTTCCCAAAGCAAAAGACGCTTCAAAAACAAACAAACAAAACTAAACGTCACGGCATTTACCCCAGTACCAAGGGTCCAAAGGGCTGGGCAGAGTCCCTTCTAGTCTCTCCCACTGTTGCTGTGTTTTCCAGGAGGCTGATGTTTTCCTGAGTCTCAGAGTCCCTATCTGAACAGTGGAGAGGAGAGCCACCTATATCTTCTTCCAGCACTGCAGATCCCCAGGACAAAGCTTTTTGAATTAAGGAAACGATGCAGGTTAAGAAGACGTATTAAAAGAGAGTATCAGAGATGAGAACAGAGGTTCGTAAACCCTCAAGAATGGGTGCAACTTTGTCAGAGCCAACATCACATCAGGGAACTGTCAACACGCCCGACTTGGCCATCAGGAAAAGAAACCACATCGGTTAAATGCAAATTCATAGGCACAATGACACACACACAAACTGCACAACTTGAAGGGGACACGACTGGCCAGCGTGGCCAGAGCAGAAGTCTTTCCCAAACCCAAGTCCCTGGGTCAACATGGGGTCTCCAAAAGTTGGAGGAACTTTGTTGGAGCCAGAGTCTGAATTCACCGAGCCTTCCCCGCCCCTCACCTGTGTAGAAGCTGGAATTATTATTATTGGTTTCTTGCTCGAAGATGCTCTTGGTCTGAGAGTCGAATCGGAGCCATAGTCCAATGGCAAGGACGGCAATCCCGGCAAGCTGCAAGACACATAGGACGTCAGCATTGATTCTGGCTGCCAGCAACAACGCAGTCCCCGCACACTGAAGGGTGAGCCTGGCAAAGGACTATGTGACCACCCTTGGCCTCTGTCCCTTATGTACCAATGGCATTGGTAGTTGAAAATGCCATTGTGGGGGGGGGTGCTTGATTAATTCAGGTACAAAAACACCAGCAAGCGAGGAATAAACAGTGACCCACCTGCCGCCCATTGGCCGAAGGGGTACTTTATTGGCAACAGAACACTATACAGCAGCGAAAACGAGTAACTCTGGCTACATGCCATACCGTGAGTGCAACTCGCAATGCTAAACCAAAGAAACCAGAGCCACAGGAACACACAAAATATACGATTCCATGTAGCTAAAAACCTCTGTGCTGTTTAGGGGTGCACACAGAGGCAGACGCTTACGTATTACCTATAAATGACAAAGGAAAAGCACTGTCATCATTGGGTGAACGGTGACGTTCAGGTGGAGGAGGAGATTATGCTCAGGGAGGTGGCACATGGCCGGGGGTGTCGTATTCTAACTGTTGACTTGGGTGATATTTACCCACATGCACCAGAATGGGCAGCTGCAATGTCCCTGGAGACCCACTGCGCAGTAAATGACATGTCAGTCCTCTGCTTGCTGGCACCGCTGAACTAGACGCTGTGCAGGAGGCCCCCTGCCAAGTCGCCCCAGTGCCAGCTGAGCTCCCTCGTCGTTGTCCGTACCAGGGCTTGCCGGGGGAGTGACTCACAGGCCTCCAGTGTAGTAGCCGGCTAGACACAGGAGTGGGTGGGCCCAGGTTTGCTGGTCCACCCTCCTCAACAGAGGCACTCTTATGCCAGAGCCCGCTTGTCAGGGACCTTGGTTCTCGGCTCCAGGAGCTGGTGATAGTCCATGGTGTGGACAGGCCACTCTTCCCTTCCTTCCTTCCTTTCTCCTCTCCTTTCCCTCACAATATGGCAGTGAGCGTGAGCATGTTGGGTGGACAGTGGAGGTGACAACACTGGGAAGGGCCACCCCAGACCTCAGCCTGGAGCACTCACAACCTCACCTACCCTCCAGGAGCGTAGGTGGACTTGCTCCTGCCAGGCAGGTGTGTTTCCACCATGAGGGGATGCGGAGTCTGGCTTCACATTCTATTGCTTCAGGGTTCCCATCTGCAAAGCAGGGATTGTAAGATGTAGCTCTTCCCTGCCTGTTAGGTATGTATGGCTAAAGAAAAAAGAAGATGCTGGCCAGGCACAGTGGCTCATGCCTGTAATCCCAGCACTTTGGGAGGTCGAAGTGGGCGGATCACAAGGTCAGGAGTTCGAGACCAGCCTGACCAACATGGTGAAACCCCGTCTCTACTAAAAATACAAAAATTAGCCGGGTGTGGTGGCACATGCCTGTAATCCCAGCTAGTTGGGAGGCTGAGGCAGGAGAATCGCATGAACCCAGGAGGCAGAGGCTGCAATGAGCTGAGATCATGCCACTGTACTCCAGCCTGGGTGACAGAGTAAGATCCTGTCTCAAAATAAATAAATAAATAATTAATTAAAGGAGTTAATATCGGAAGTGTCTCTGCCCGTGAAGGGGGAGGTAGGAAATGGGCTCTGGGAGAACCACCTCACTTTACCAGCACGAAGCCCCCCCAGCCCGGCACTCCCAGCCTCTTCTCAGCCTCTCAGCCCCACCTCAGGGCAGGCAGCTCCAAACACTGGTAAGGACTGCACAACGCCACAGGCCCGCAGCTGGACAAGGCAGAGGAGAAAAACTCACAAAGGCACACGAATTTTAGAGTTAAAATGAACTTGAGAGCTCTGAGTTCAAACACGGCTCTGGTCTGGTTTTCCTTCTTAATAACAGGCAGGCATGTGAGGGAGGGTCTCCTGGCCTAATCCACAGGCAGCAGATCACTGCTTGGCTGGGGAGAAGCGTGAGTCTCCACTGTCCTGGAACCGGCAGGGTTCTTGCATTCAGATTATGGATTCCCAGACCACCAGGAGCACCGCAGTTAGCTTAGGAGGGGAGGCAGGCCCTGCTGGGAGCATTCTGAATAGAAGAGTTATGTGGCTCAGATCCACGTACACAAGGGACTAGGCAAGTACACACTGGGTGGGTCTTGACTCTGCAAGTGGCAAGCCCTGGCCTAGGTTCCCTGGGCATTAAAAGTACAAACATGATACTTTTCCTCCTTCCACCCTAACCCATGGAGGCCCAGTCAGACACCTGGGAATGGAAGACTCAGGCTGCTGGCCTCCTCCTGGACATGAAAGTGTTAACCTGAAAACTGTGGGCCGGAGCTCAATTTCGGTCCACGGTTAGCCACAACCTGTTCCCACCCTGGTCCTCCCTCTCGCCATGTCTTGTTATGCTCTTGCTAGCATGGGGACATAGAGAGACAGTGCTCATTACTGTCCTTTTTGCTGTAGGCTTGTGCTTATCAAGCAATTATCTCCAAGTCATCTAATCTTCCCTGATGAGTGAAGTTACGACCCTACCCCTTATCTGCTGGAAAACTCCTAAGTGAGTCACGGAAAAGAATGAAGACAATTCCAAGCCTGCCAAGGAACTGAGCTGTAAGATGCAGTAAAGCTACACTGTACAGCAGCCTCTCAGGGTAGGAGCCGGGTCTCTTTGGGAATGTTCCATCGGGTGATGACAGGGTACCCCAGTGGAACCTCCAGGGGTAAGGCCCCTTCCATCTTATAGAGAGCCCCAAAGTCAAGGACCCTGAGCCAATATGTTCAGTCCAGTCATTGATCCGGTCTCCGTGCACAGGTGCTAAAAGGATTCTGATCTGGAGAACTGGACCAGAGACAAAAGGAAGCATCTCAGGTCTTATCTCGGCCAAGGGCCAGGCCATGCCCAGAGTCGGGAGTCCCCCGAATTTGGACCCCACTTTAAACCTTACATCACGCTGCTTGGTTGTTAAACCTGCAACACTTCACTACAACCAGGAAGGAAAAGCAGCTGACTCTGGAAAAATGGAAAAAGCTTTCATAGATCTCTGTCTCATATGCTTAACAACTCACAATAAGAGAGGGGAAAGGTTCGGGGCCGGGCGCGGTGGCTCAAGCCTGTAATCCCAGCACTTTGGGAGGCCGAGGCGGGTGGATCACGAGGTCAAGAAATCGAGACCATCCTGGTCAACATGGTGAAACCCCGTCTCTACTAAAACTACAAAAAATTAGCTGGGCATGGTGGTGCGTGCCTGTAATCCCAGCTACTCAGGAGGCTGAGGCAGGAGAATTGCCTGAACCCAGGAGGCGGAGGTTGCGGTGAGCCGAGATCGCGCCACTGCACTCCAGCCTGGGTAACAAGAGTGAAACTCCGTCTCAAAAAAAAAAAAAAAAAAAAAAAAAAAAGAGAGGGGAAAGGTTCAAGAGAACAGGGAGGGCCGGGGGCAGGACTGGGAGCACTTGGCTCACAAAAATCAGGAGTGAACGCTGCTGCCTTTCTTGATAGAATGACTGAGCTAACTGGCCAGAGGGGATGCATTGTGAACCATTAGCTGCCCCATTTTCTGTAATACTGTTGGAGAAATTGCTCCAGTTGGCTGAGTCACAATGGCTTGGGGTCACACGGTCACAAAACATGTATAACCAGTGCCACCCAATAATGGCTTTTACGGTTGTCAGGCAGCGCTATCTAAGGAAGGCTAAAGTATTTTCTAGGATAACTCACTTTCTGGTGTGGCATAGAGGGGCTCCCCTGCCCCCATCCGGCTTTCACCCCAGCTGCTTTATTTTTTGAGTCAGGGTCTTGCTCTGTCCCCCAGGCTGGAGTGCAGTGGTGCAATCATAGCTCACTGCAGCCTTGGACTCCTGGGCTCAAGCCATCCTCCCACTTCAGCTTCCTGAGTAGCTGGGATTACAGGTGCATGTCCTCAATCCTGGCTAATATTTTAAACATTTTTTTAATTGTAGAGCCAGGGGTCTCACTATGTTGCTCAGGCTGGTCTTAAATCTGTGGCCCCAAGCAATCCTCCTGCCTCTGTGTCCCAAAGCACTGGGGTTACAGGTGTGAGCCCAGCTTCAGCAACTTTAACCAGAGGAGAAACTAAGTCGGAGGGGCCCGCGGCTAGAAACAGAGAGGGCTTTAACCCTTAAAAGACGGCACGAAGTCAATTATTCAGGGACTCCAGAAAATGAGAATATAAGGGTCTGGGAGACCAAGGGGTCGATGGCTTCCTTCCAGGTTAATTAACAGACATATGGCAGGCATGCTAATCACACGATTGCCTCGATGGCTGCCCCCCTCCAGCCCACCATCACAGGGGCAGAGCAGGTTTGATGTGGATGCTCAGTGAGGCAGCGCCCTGTTCCCAGGGCTCTGGAGAGAGGATGGCAACCTGCAGTCTCCCCAGCTGGTGGGGCGGGGATGCAGGAGAGATCCCAGAGCTTCTACTCCCAGCCCGAGGCCCTGCCCATGGTTTCCTCTTTTGTTTCCAAGAAAAGCCAAATGGAAACAGAAACATTCTGATTCTGCTGGGAAAAGTGAAAACTCCTTTGCTATCTGGCCAAAAATGGTTCCAACCCTTTGAGAGGGCAGGGAGGAAAAGGGTAATTTTTTCCCATTGTTTTACTGGAAATTTCTTCATTTCTTCACCGGTGCTAGTTTTTTTCTTAGCAAACAATAGGCTCTGAGAGACACATGAGAGACACCTCATTTCAGCACGGTCTACAAAATACTCGCCCAGTGCTTCTGAAAACCGTCAAGGTCATGGAAAACAAGGGGAGACAGAAACTGTCACAGACCAGAGAAGACTGAGGGGGCGTCCTGGACAGCACCCTGGAACAGAAGCAGGGCGTTCCATGAGAAATGAGTGAAATTCGAGTAAGCCCCGAGCTCAGTTAACAGAAGGTACCAATGGTGGTTTCCGAGCTGTGACAAATGAAGCGTGGTAATAAGAGCCGGTACCATGGGGGAAACTGGGGAGGAGGATGAGCGAATTCTCCACACTATCTCTGCAACTTTTCTGCAGATCTAAAACACTCTAAAGCACAGTGTATAAAACAACAAAGAAGTGGGGGCCTCTCTCTTTCAAAGCTTCCTGTCTCCTTCAAGAACTACTCCATTAATTCACCCTTTCCTGACTCTGTAGGTGGTCTGCCTCTGCCACATTTTTGACCTTTGCAAAGACACAGGCAGGTCACCCTAACCTAAAAATCCACATAGAACAAAACCGGAAGCAGAACCCTCTCTTTCTTCAGCCTTGCAGTTCCTTCGGGGTGCTCTCTGCTTTCCTTTCGCCCCCGAGCTGGCAGCGTAACCACCTCCAAGTCCTCACTGGCTCATCACTGCATCTCTCCCAACCCCAAAGGGGTCACAAGTCTTAAGGCTTCTGTTGAATCCTCATGTTTTGGGATCCTGCGGCAGCTGACACCACTGAACCTGCCCCTCTTCATCTGCTCCTTAGATGGAATCTCTCCAAGTTTCCTGAGTTAAGCCTCCTGCGTTGCGCCTCCCGCTGGAATGCTGTCACGGCCCCCTAAGCCTCCTGCTTCCCCACCCATTTTCCCCATTCCCCCCAGGCAAATGGCAAATGCAGTCCCTGAGCAAGGCGAGCCCGTGAGCAGGACAGTGTCACCTCTGTCCTGTCCTCTCCAGCATCCGCACTGCATACTCTCCGCCCTTCCTCTATCCCGGGCTTGCCTCCTGTCCCAGCAGAGCACAAGCTCCTTGAGGTCCAGGCAACCTCTGAGTCATTCTTTTATCTCCTCTGCCCCTTCTATGCTTTGGACAGATGGTCATTAGTAAACAATTACTCCATAAATGAATTCAATGAATTCAGTGAAAGAATATTTGAAGCCCACCTGAATCTCTTCTCCTGGGTTCTGTTCATTTGGACCAGCGTCCTTTCCCACCTGGAATTTTATCCAGATCCATCTTCTAATGTCTCACAAGAGTCAGAAATTACAAAGAACAATTATTTGCCCAGAGAAAATACGGGGGAAGACCCTGAAGGGAATATTTGGGGGATGACAACGATTTCCTTTTCTGTAGGTGAAGGATGTCCCAATGTGACTTATGGGCAAATGCTGATACAGACTTTTGAAAAACAAAGTTTATGGCCGGGCGCGGTGGCTCAAGCCTGTAATCCCAGCACTTTGGGAGGCCGAGGCGGGTGGATCACGAGGTCAAGAGATCGAGACCATCCTCGTCAACATGGTGAAACCCCGTCTCTACTAAAAATACAAAA
>NW_016107502.1:2449039-2460950 GCF_001604975.1 Cebus imitator
CAAAAAAAAAAAAAAAAAAAAAGAAAAACAAAGTTTATAAAAAGCCCATGCAGGCCAGGTGCGGCGGCTCATGCCTGTATTCCCAGCACTTTGGGAGGCCGAGGTGGGTGGATCACTTGAGGTCAGGAGTTCGAGGTGAAACCCTGCGTCTACTAAAAATACAAAAATTAGCCAGGCATGACAGCAAGAGCCTGTAATTTCAGCTACTCAAAGGCTGAGGCAGGAGAATCCCTTGAACCCTGGGAGCCGGAGGTTGAAGTGAGCAGAGATTCGAGCCACTGCACTCCAGCCTGGGCAACAGAGCAAGACTCCAACTCAAAAAAAAACCTACCAAAACCCATGCAATGCTGTGCCAGCATCCCTATCCCTCAAAGAAGTCCGGTCAAACACTCATGTTTAATGAGCACAGGTAAGCTGGTCACCTGGGGCTTATGTGAGCCTCAGGAGACATGAAAACCCAACAGTGGCCCAAACTCAGGCCCACAGTGAATGGTGTCCTGGTCACCCTTTGCCACACCCACTCAGCACGGAAAGCACAATTCACCAAAGGCTCCCCCGCAAATATGAGAATTTTAGTGACTCACACTGCAAAATCTTGCTGCAGGGACGGGTTCAGAAGTCTGAAACACATGCCTGGAGTTAAAGGAAACATTTCCGATTTCAAAGGAGGACTAAACAAAAAAATCAAAGTGTAATGGAGCTTGGGGGCACCTGGCTGCTCCGGGGACCCTATACCAAGTGTGCAAAACCAGTTCCAGTTAGAACCTGGGGAGGCGCTTATGTACAGACTGGCCTCCTGATGGAAATTCCTGAAGTAGGTGTGCTGAAAGAGGAGGCAATCCAGGGGAAGAGGAAAAGAGCAGTGATTGAATGAAGGTGGTTTCAGTGTGGGGGGAGGGCATACTGCATGCCACTTCCCCAGGTGGGAGAAGCCAAGTTTGCCTATAGGACAAATCCTACTTCAAAGAAAAACCCTTTGTGGTCAAACAAACTGGATACTCTCAGTGTGGACCCCCTTTTCCTCCAGGTCCCCTCTTCTATAATATGGCCTGACAGGCCATACACTTTTTTTTTTTTCTTTTTTTTGAGACAGGGCCTCACTCTGTCGCCCAGGCTGGAGTGTAGTGGTGTGATCATGGCTCACTGCAGACTCAACCTCTCTAGGCTCAGGTGATCCTCCCACTTCAGCCTCCCGAGTAACTGGGACGACAGGTGTGCACCACCATACCTGGGTAATTTAAAAAAATTTTTTTTAGAGACAAAGTTTCCTCATGTTGCCCAGGCTGGTCTTGAACTACTGGGCTCAGGAGATCCACCCACTTTGGCCACCCAACGTGCTGGGATTACAGGCATGAGCCACTGTACCTAGCCCATTTTAAAAACGTTTGTTACGCTTCCTCTATTCAGCTGTCTTGGAAGGCCCAGACCATTGTTCACAGCCGTTTCTCGCTGAGGACTGTCTTAGCCTGGAGGGGGCCACATCTGCCACTTTGGAAGGGGTTGGAGGTAGGCAGCGGGAGTGGACGGAGTCCAGGAAGAAGGGAGAACTTTCTTCCCAACTTCCCATTGTCCTCCTGGAAAAGCAATGTCTACTTGGTTACTCTGCTGAGTCCATGGTCAAAATAAGGCACAATTTTCAGCAGGGCACAGGTGACTCAATAGAAAGAATAGTGAGCTGTCACCTGCACAGCTGTACCACCCAGAGCCTGGATCTATATGGGGTGGGCATCAGAATCATCTGGGAAAAGACTTTTTATTTGAGACAGGTCTCTCACTGGCGCCGACGCTGGCACCCACGCTGGAGTGCAGTGGCACAATCTCGGCTCACTGCACAATCTCGCTTGCCTCCCAGGCTCAAGGGATCCTCCTACTTCAGTCTCTCGAGTAGCTGGAACCACAGGTGGAAGCCACCACACATGGCTTTTTTTTGTATTTTTTTTTTGTAGAGACAGGGTTTCACCATGTTGCTTAGGCTGGTCTGGAGCTCAAGCAATCCACCTGCCTCGGCCTCCCAAAGCACTGGGATTGCAGGCGTGAGCCACTGCACTTGGCCTACCAAGGGGATTTCTGAATATGCACCTGCCCCAGCTAACCCAGGGGACTCTGTGCTCCCAGGGATTCTACTGCGCGCCTCTGTTGAGAATGACTGCACTGTGATGGGTATAAACCTGAGCTCTGATTCTGGCACTGCTGTCTGGGAGCTCTCTGACACTACACACTTCCCTCAGCTTCTCTGAACATTACAGTCCTCATTTGTAAAAAAAAATATATCGTATGATTCCTGTCCTGCCTTTGACACGGCTTGGAGGTGAGAATTAAAGTAATGGATGTATAGAAGTGTTACAGCCGGCCAGAGACCACCGGGAAAACATGACAATGGTAATAAACGTAGAGAAAGACGTGAGGTGACAGTGGGGCAATTCATGGGCCTCCTGTGGACGGCTGTTGTGTCCTCCTGTGATCGGAGAAGGCGGCTGGGTGGCAGCAGGGGAATTTAGGACACTGGGGTTCTGTTTTCTGGTTTCTGTGAGAGTCTGTGTGAGCTCTGGGTGGTGGAGGAAAATGGATAAATTTATCTGCTTCATACCCACAAACTGCCATCCAGAGCTCCACTAAGACTGGATGGGAACGGCCAAAGGAAAGTGGGGAAGGAAGGTTAAAGGGAGGCTGTTGGCTCAGACTCTAGGCTTCTGTCCTTCCTTGGATCACAGACTGCTTCTGTGGGCGAATTAACCCTGCTGAAAGGTGTTATTACAGCAGCAGATAACAGAGAGGGAAGGGATTTTCCTGGGTTGGGCAGGAAAGGAAACCTTGACCTTATCACCCTCCTTCAGGAAGATGCTTGTCAGCCCTGGTTTTTGTTTTTGTAATGTACTAAACTTGAGAGACCATTAGTCATGGTTGTTCATGGCACCCAAGAAGTAACACACCAAATATTGTGGATGCAAGCTTCCCCCACCAGCATTTTTCCAGGACACCAAATATCGGTCACACTTTAAGAAAGCCATAGAAGTGGAGATAGGCCCTCTGTGTTCGCACAGACTTCAACATTTAAAAACAAGTCAGGCCACCCAGACCTGTGGGCTCTGGGCCTCACCCATCTCCATGGCAACCTTGGCTCGCTACTGCATGCCAAGCCTTGGATGGGCTGATTCACTTCTCAGGAAGCTGGGCTGGGCAGTGCCAGCAAGAACAAACAGGATCCTGATGCCCACAGCCTCCTCTAACCCTCTCTGTGTCCTCCTCCCCCACCTCCAAAGGAAGGCTGGGGCTGTTGTCTTTGGAAGGGCAAAGCCACTTGGGCAGGACTAGAAGCCTTGGGATGCTCTTATCCAGTTCTGCCACACAGTAAACACCAGGAACAAGAAAACCAAACTCCGCTATAGTCAGCAGAAAAAAACACCACGACTTGTTCTCTTTAAGCATCAAGTAAACTACTGCAATAGCTCATGGCGGAATTTCTAGATGACAACAGGGCATATTACTAACTTTAGTTTTACTAGAGCCAAGCTGAAAAGCCCTGGAGATCACAGCCCTAGAGAACCTAAGTTCCCTTTTGTGGGAACTTCCCATTGTCCTCCTGGAAAAGCAGTGGCTACTTGGTCACTCTTTGAGCCCGTGGTCAAAATGATGCATCATTTTCAGCAGGGCACAGGTGGCTTAATAGAAAGAATAGTGAGCTGTCACCTGCACAGCTGCACCACCTAGGGCCTGGTTCTATGGGGTGGGCATCAGAATCATCTGGAGAAATACTTTGGCAAGCTGGTCAGGTGCATCCTGGGGGGCCATCTCTTCTCTCTCTCTTTTCTTTTTGAGACGGAGTCTTGCTCTGTCACCAGGCTGGAGCGCAGTGGCACGATCTCACTGCAACCTCCACCTCCCGGGTTTAAGTAATTCCCCTGGCTCAGCCTCCAAGGTAGCTGGGACTACCGGAGTGTACCACCATGTCCGGCTAATTTTTTTTTTTTTTATTTTAGTAGAGACAAGATTTCACCATGTTGGCCAGGAGGGTCTCAATCTGCTGACCTCGTGACCACCTGTCTAGGCCTCTCAAAGTGCTGGGATTACAGGTGGGAGCCACCGCCCTTGGCCTGTCTCTTCTTTCTAGACAACTTCTGCTCTTGGGGCTTCTACCAAGCTACTGTCTTAAGGCAGTGCTCAAATCTTCAGAAATTTTTATCCTCAAAGGCAACTCAGGAAACTCTTCTCTATGCCAGCCCAGCAGCTCTCAAAGTGACCCCAGACAAACAGCAGGATCACCCAGAAACCTGGACATGCAAATTCACAGTTCCCCACTAGACACATTCAGTGAAACTGGGCTCAGACAGCTCTTGGGAGTGCTACAGATTGTTTAGAATTTGTCTAAACAATTTAGCAAATTCTGAAGAGCTGGGACTGGGCCGGCACTCTGTTTTCAAACACCTCCCCAGGTGACTCTCCTGCACGCTCAAGTTTAAGAACCACTGCTCTATAGCTGGGCGTGGTGGCATGCGCCTGTAGTCCCAGCTACTTGGGAGGCTGAGACAGGAGAATCGCTTGAACCCTGGAGGCAGAGGTTGCAGTGAGCCAAGATTGCGCCAGTGGGGGCTAAAATGCTCTAACCTTAGCACTGTGAAGCCACGGGGAGCGCCCCTGGGGTCACCTTGGAACTGCGGCATTATGACCACTAAGGGTGAGGATGCAGACAGGTGAAAAGGAAAGAAGAGGTAAGAAAGGAGAGATACCGGCTGGACAACTCCCGTGCTGAACCCACTGAGCCAGGAAGTCATGGTAAAGGAGTCAAGCTGGAACCTGAAATTTGGCTCCCAAATGCACATCCACCAGCCAGGCCCCGCCTGCATGAACCCTCCTCGGGTAACAGGCCCTAATGACTCACTGGGCCAGTGAAAGGCTGCCACAGCCTGCAGCAGGGCACTCTTGGTAAGAGCCTCCCCCTGAATTCTGCAGTTGGCTGTGCTCCTCAGGCCAGCCCGTTTTATGCATGAGACTGGACTTTTCCTTAAACCACCTCGAACTCTAGAAAAACAATTTCTTAAAAGAATACATTCAGGCCAGGCGTGGTGGCTCACGCCTGTAATCCCAGCACTCTGGGAGGCACAGACAGGTGGTCACGAGGTCGGGAGATCAAGACCATTCTGACCAACATGGTGAAACCCTGTCTCTACTAAAATAAAAAAAAAAAAAATTAAGTCAGTGTGGTGGCACGTGCCTGTAATCCCAGCTACTCGGGAGGCTGTGGCAGAAGAATTCCTTGAACCCAGGAGGCAGAGGTTACAGTGAGCCGAGATTGCATCACTGCACTCCAGCCTGGCGACAGATTGAGACTCCATCTCAGAAAAAACAAACAAACAAAAAAAAAACAAAAAAAACACAACACACTTAGAGGCTGATGGTCAGGCCTGTAATCCTAGCACTCTGGGAGGCTGAGGTGGGCAGACTGCTTAAGATCAGCAGTTGGATATTAGCCTGGGCAACATGGTAAAACCCTGTCTCTACTAAAAAAATACAAAAAGTTAGCTGGGTATGGTGGCACATGCCTGTAGTTCCAGCTACTTGGGGGGCTGAGGCAGGAAGATGGCTTAAATCCAGGAGGTCGAGGCTGCAGTGAGCCAAGATTGCACCACTGCACTCCGGCCTGGCGACAGATTAAGACTCCATCTCAGAAAAAAAAAAAAAAAGAATACACTCAGAGGCTGATGGTCAGGCCTGTAATCCTAGCACTCTGGGAGGCTGAGGTGGGCAGACTGCTTAAGCTCAGGAGTTGGAGACCAGCCTGGGCAACATGGTAAAACCCTGTCTCTACTAAAAAATACAAAAAGTTAGCTGGGCAATGCCTGTAGTTCCAGCTACTTGGGGGGCTGAGGCAGGAAGATGGCTTAAATCCAGGAGGTCGAGGCTGCAGTGAGCTGAGATTGCGCCACTGCACTCCAGTCTGGGTGACAAAGTGAGACTCTGTCTCAAAAAAAAAAAAAAGAGGCTGATGGTCAAGTTGCAGGTTATCTAGCTTAGGGAAAATATCACCATAGTAGCAATTTAACAGTAGAAGTTACTATGTGCAAGGACCCACACCCCCGCCACACATTACAGGAGGTGGTTTACATAAAGTCTTTCACTGAATCCTCTTATCACCCTCATTTTATGGATGAATCAGGCTCAGAGGTTTTAAGCAACTCCCTTAAAAAGACACAGCCAAGAAGAGGCAGAGCTCAAACAGAACCAGGTCCAGGCCCTCAGAGACAATTCGAAGCTGTGCTCTTCTCAATGGGCGCTGCTTCCTCACTGGCCCAGGCATGACCGGGAGGGATGCAAATAAATCCCTGAGAACTTATTTTGGGGGTCAAATCGGGAGGCTTGCACATGTTGAATTTGGGAAAATGCTCTGACTTAAACCTTAACCTGGTGACAGGGTTTCCCTGCCTGTTGGAGCTTGACAACAGATGCTTTCGATTCAGGGGGTCGACCCCAGCCTAGGTGGGGGCCAAGAGGGAGGGAGGGCGCCAACCACTAGCTTCTCCTTTGGGTTTGTTCTTCTCTCCCTCTGTTGAGGCTGGGAGAGGTGGTCCAGGAAGCTGCACCCTCAGGCACTACCTTCCTTCCACTTCCTACCCCCGGTGTCCACACAAATGGTGACTGTGGTTCCGCATCTCTTTGGGACCTGGTTTCTGGGTGTGGGTGTTCTAGGTGTCTAGAAAATTCTAGGTATGAAGAATCAGCTCCCTTTTGGGAGGCACAAGGAGTAAACTGAAGAGAAGTGCTGAGGCCACCCTTCTTGGTGTGGATGTGAAATAGATTTTCCTTCAATTTCTATTGCAAATTAATTTCCGAGTTGAGCTCCACAAGGTGAGTCTCTGCCAATGGGGCGTTCTTACAGGTGTTTCCAGCAAAGTGCAAAACTGATCTCCCTCCTTATCCATCTTTCTCAAACTGGGGAAGTCTCAGAAATGAGTGTTTTATAGACAAATGGAATGATAAGTCCTCCAATTCGTGTTCGAGAGGGAGAAAGACTAGAGGTAAATTTCAGCTTTGCGTAGTCTTGTGTGATGTGGTTTCATGAACTGAAGCGAAAAGGCAGGGATGAATGTGAACATTTAGACAACTTTACTCTGTGAAACATTTTAACAAGCGGGTACCAGTAAGAGCAACTACAGCAACGGCAGCAGAAGCTAACACAGGAGCTCTGCCCGTGAGCCAGGCCCATAGAATCGCTTTACATTAAATATGCCTTGAGTCCCAGTAACCATCGTAGAACACTGGTTGTATTTTTGCCTTCATTACGCAGATAAGGATAGTAAGGCTTATGCAGAGTCACTAATTTGCTGTCTCCCCACAGGAATCAGCGTTTCTAACAGGACAACTCCCTGCCCATTCCTGGCCCACTCCCCCCAACCCCAGCAATGTCCCTGGGTCATAAATGGCCCCTGCTATTGTAAGTTGCTCTTTTACACCATCAGGGGCAGGCTGGGGAGAGGAGTCCACACACACACTGAAACCCAGCATTCCATGACAAGCCAGGTCCCTGGGGAGGCCAATTTCTGCCTTTTGTGGTCATTTAGTGCTCTAGACACCGGGAAGATTACAGTATGGTACCTACTGCACAACCCATACAGTTCAATGTAAAAAGTCAAACTTATAAAGCTCAAAAAAGTGCCTATTTCCTTGGATTCCTTGAGCTACCTCCATTATTGGTACCCTAAGCACATGCTTAGCCTGCCTGCTGACTGTGTGGCCTTCCTTTCCAGGGGTGCTAGTGCAGCTGTGGGGGGTGGGGGTTGCTGGGTGGAAGGGTCAAGGTGGTCCTAGACAGTGACAGCCTGGGGGTGCCACCACCTTGCTGTGCCTGGCTCAGTTGTGTGTAAATATCTGAGCCTAGCCTCAGGCTGGTGCAGGATCACTTTACAGGAGAACATTCCCTATGGGAGCAACAGTGAGAGGTTCCCCAGGGAGGAGACTGGAAGTACACTCTAAGGCGCTGCTGCCCCTTCTGATTCTTAGTGGGCTGCCTTAGAGCCTGAGAGCTAGTTAGGATCATCCCTGTGAGAGATGAAGAAACAGGCTCCGAGAGGTAAAGTGACCTGCCCATGGTCACAGAGCAGGCATGAGTGACCCAGCTGTCAGGACTCTTCCTCTGTCCTATGCACAGTACCTGCCATGCAGAGATCAGCTACTTGCTGGCCTGTCTCCTGCCTGTCAGAAGGGAGCTTGGTCCCCTCTCCAGGGTGTGGCAGAGGATGAAGAACTCTGTAAGCTTTTTCTCAACATGCCTTTCTGCAAATTAGGCACCGCCTGGTCTGAACAAGTTCAAGGGTTGAGAAGTCCTCCGTTTCAAGGACAGTCGGCATCATTTAAAAACCTGGAGCCCTTCCTCTGCCGTGGAGAGGAGAAAAGCTTCAGTGAAGTGCGCTGACGTGACGATGTTGGGGCTGATTGGGAGGGAGGCCCCGGCCCCAGGTAACCTCTTTCTAAACAAGAAATCCCATTTCAAGTTTCCACTGCCTGCTTGCCAGACACATAGCATACGCCAGCCAGCCCATAAATCCCTTTTCCGCTGAAAGCAGGCATTCTGATCTTAACCAAAATCATCTGATGTGGGGGATTGTTTTGGATGTTTTGCTTTAAATTCCAGAATACCACACATTTGTTTTCCATTGTGTGTGCCTCACCAAGCTGCCTGGCGATGACTGCACACACTCTGGCTGACACACTCTAGCCACTTGCAGCAGCTTGCTCTCGATTCCGTCTGCGGGGCTGGCCACTGCGTGCGTGCGTGGGCCTGTGTGGTGGGAGATGCTCCTTCCTTGACAGTTTCAAGCAATGCCACGTGGTGCCCAAAGTGGCAGGGTCGCCCAAAAGCACTTCCAGGAATGGCCCTCCTCCTCCAACACAGGATCTTCCAAGCCCCAAACCAGCAAGGGAGGCCAAGGTCCCCAAACTCCTGTCTAATCGATCACCTGCCCTACCCCTCTGACAGAAGCTCCTTCTCCATATTAGGTCATCTAATTACTGGCAGCAAGCACTCACACATTTGCTATCCATGTTCCACACCCTAAGCACTTCCCTGGAACTATTTAATTTTCACAGTAGGCCTACCGGGTAGGTAATATTATCTTCTGTTTTTTAGATGCGAAAACTGGGGCACAAAAGTTGTTCAACTATCACATGGCAAGTAAGGGGCAGAGTTAGAACTTGAACCCAGAATGGTCTGACTGCAGAACCCAAATTCTCAATTATTTTGTTAAGCTGTTTGTGTTTTTGATCCATTGCTTCTATTCTGAAGCCAGAATTCTTTCCCTTTTGCCCGTTCTCCCTCCTATTCATATCTAATCCCATCTCAAAAGTGGCGTTTTCTATCTTTAAGGGCCCCAAGGGAGCCCATCTGCACAGGAAGGAAGGCAGCTTGCAGATGCCCGCCTCTTCCTCCCCGACAACAAGGCACCTGCAGTGGCCACCTGGGCTGGAGATGCCACCTACACCTGGTCTTGCTTGGGAGGCGGGGGCAGTACTCGATGAACAGAGGCTAAAAACAGCTGGTGCTTCCTCTCCCTGGCCTTTGGCCTGAGAGCTTCAGCCACATCTTTGGTTCCACTGGCTGGAGAGTCAGCATGGACAGAGGTGGTGCTCTGGGAAAGGACTCGCCAGGGCAACTCGCATGCCCTCCTTTCCCCCTGGCTGCCCTGCTGCAGCTGCCATTGGCACTGTGTCCACAGACAGGACCACAGCCCATCCAGTGGCCATGGTCCTTCCAGCTCCAGAGTGGAAACCGGAGACTCTTACCCCTCCCCAGCACCGTCCTGCCAGTAAAGGGCAGAAGGAGCAAGATGGCCTAAGTACAGGCCTCTGTGTTATATCTCTGAGCACGAGCTCTCAAGACATACCCCAGAGTCCGAGAGTGCCAGCTTCCCATGACAAAGCAGGCCTAAGTGTCCCTCCTCAGCCTGGAAGAGAATCGAATTTCTATTTGAAATGAGCAGTCCTGGCTGGGCATGGTGGCTCATGCCTGTAATCCCAACACTTTGGAAGGCTGAGGTGGGCAGATTGCCTGAGGTCAGGAGTTCGAGACCAGCCTGGTCAACAAGGCAAAAACCCATCTCTACTAAAAACACAAAAATTAGCCGGGCGTGGCAGTGCATGCCTGTAATCCCAGCTACTTGGGAGGCTGAGGCATGAGAACTGCTTGAACCTGGGACGTGGAGGTTACAGTGAGCCAAGATTGTGTCACTGCACTCCAGCCTGGGTGACAGAGGAAGACTCAGTCTCAAAAAATAAAAAATAAAAAAAAGAAATGACCAGTCTGTCTCTAAAGGGTCGTGTGTCTTAGGAAGCCAGGGCTACAATTTGACTGGAGTGGAGGACAGGAGAGTAAGAAGACATTTTCCCAGGCTTGCAGATAGGAAGCTTTAAAGCATCTGAGCTGAACAGTAATAGATTTAACTCCACAGCCACACGTTGTGAGAAAGGTGTTTACGTTGTCCCACAGGGAGCAGGAGGAATATGTCTTGGTGGGAAGGGCCTCCTGTCTCTAGGGATGGGGCTGCTGAAGGAGGTATGGATGACTCCCCACCCGGAAAACATCCAGTGAAGTTGGGCATGAATCTGAGGCATGCATGTGCACTGTACACTGCAACTGCCCACCTAGAAGGGAAGACGTGATGTGGATTCAAACGCCAGACTTTTATTGACTTGAAAAGCTGTGATGAGGCCGGGAGTGGTGGCTCACGCCTATAATCCCAGCACTTTGGGAGGCCAAGGTGGGCAGATCACCTGAGGTCAGGAGTTCGAGACCAGCCTGGCCAACATGATGAAACTCCATCTCTACTAAAAATACAAAAATTAGCCAGGTGTGGTGGTGTATGCTTGTAGCCCCAGCTACTCGGGAGGCTGAGGCAGGAGAATTGCTTGAACCTGGGAGCCACCTGGTTGTGTGAGCCGAGGTTATGCCACTGCACTCCGGCCTGGGTGACTGACAGAGTAAGACTCCTTTTGGGGAAAAAAAAAAAAAAGCAACAGTGAGTTCACAAATAGTATGATTTTGATGATTTTTTCATTTAGAGTTTTAATAAATCAGTACACCATATTATCATACTATAGACTTAAGTCTATAATGTAGATTATAGACTTATAATCTACTATAATCCTTTAATGTAGATTTAAAGGAAATTAAACTAAAATCCTAGAAGTAGGTTTTGAGTCAATAAATTCATAACTAATAAGACTGCCTGGATCCAAGATGGCTGATCACTAGCAGCTCGGGATTGCAGCTCCCACTGAAAGAGCAGAGAACGAGAGGACGCCACACTTTCAGATCAATTTTTGTTGCTCCCACACCAGGAGATTCCCAGCAGAGGAGCCCCACGTGTCGCCAGCGTGACTCTTGAGGCCGGTGAGGCAGTTTTGCCACTGCCTTGGTGTGGCGGTTCTTGGTGCAGTCAGAAAAGCACCATCAATCTTAAAGCCGCTGTTTTGGCCGGAGCAGTGGGTTGCTCAGATTCTAGCACCGGGAATCAACAAGTTGGACGTCCATTCAGAAACCCAACTATAAAGACGGTAATTATAAAGACCACAGATGGATAAATCTATAAAAAAGGGAAGAAAACAGCCTAAAAAGGCTGAGAATAACCAAACTCAGAATGCCTCTCCCTCTGCAGGGGATCACAGTTCCTCATCAGCAACAGAACAAGGCCTGAAGGAGAAAGACTGTGTTCCATTAGCAGAAGCAGGCTTTAAAAAGTGGATGATAAGAAACTTCTGGGAATTAAAAGAACTTGTTCTAACCCAATGCAAAGAAACTAAGAACTTTGAAAAAAGGCTTGAAGAAATGTTAACAATAACACACAATTTAGAGAGGAATATAAGTGAATTAATGGAGCTGAAAAATACAACACGGGAATTTCGCGAACTATGCACAAGTCTTAAC
>NW_016107502.1:2462325-2463934 GCF_001604975.1 Cebus imitator
ATGATTTTGATGATTTTTTCATTTAGAGTTTTAATAAATCAGTACACCATATTATCATACTATAGACTTAATTAATGTAGATTTAAAGGAAATTAAACTAAAATCCTAGAAGTAGGTTTTGAGTCAATAAATTCATAACTAGTAAGACTGCCTGATGAACTTTATAGTATTTTCAGCCTCAGTCAGGGATTTTCTCCTATGACCCATGCGTTGCGTTGTTTCTGCACTCGGATAATAACACCAAGCTCAGGCTGGGAGTGTCAGCCAGGGACTGGCGCCCGAAGCTGTGAAGCTCAGTTCCGAGGTAGGGGCTCGGCAGGAGCCACCAGCTGCTTAGCCTGCCCAGAGATGTGCACTGGAACCTTGGATGTGCACTGGGTGAGCTTTGAAGGGTTACTTTTTAAACAGAGCTCACAAGAGCCGCCATTTCTTCCCTTGGGCACAATGCCTGGCATGAGGATTGAGCAGGAAGGGCCCTGAAGACCCAGGTTTCTGATTCTTCTCCAAGTCAGTACTCCCCAAACTTCTCTACCAGGGACCTCCTATGGAATCACATGAATCCGGGGCCTCTCCAAGCCAGGCTGCTTTGCCTTTCCCAGGTACTCAGCCAGGCTGCTTCTCCACTCCTCAGGAGTCCAGATCCCCAAACAATCCCTCCTGAGAATTCCTCCTTTCTGAAAGTCGTCAGAGGACAGGAAGGCAGGGCCCAGCCTTCCCGTCTGCATTTGGAGGCAAGGAGAAGAGAGACAGACCTCCACTCTTCCTGAACAAAGACGAAGCACCCAACCTATGGGAAAAGCTAAGCCAAGAGGCCCAACCTGGCTGGAAGATCATAAAGTTGCATTTTTCCTGTGGACTAGAAATACAGAGCACTCATTAAATTAACCGAGAGTCAAAAACGCTCCTTGGGCAATGATTAAGCTGAGAGTCAGAGGGACGGACGGGAGACCAGCTGTCCCATCTGGGCTGTACTTGATCGCTAGAGAATTCAGGGTTTCCAATGTGTTTGATAAAGTCCCCTGTTATGCCCCCAGGCAGCCCCCAGGGAATGGTGAGTCAACCTGCTTCTTATGGCAGAAATATGGGACTCAGGGCAGAGCAGGGTTTGTCTGGAAACTGATAGAGGAAAACCAATATGGGGCGTTTACAGCGTGAGGTCAGGCTGGGCGTGGTGGCTCACATTTATGATCCCAGGACTTTGGGAGTCTGAGGCTGGAGGATTGCTTGAGCCCAGGAGTTCAAGGCCAGCTTGGGCAACACAGACCCCACTCTCTACAAAAAAATTAGCCGGGTATAGTGGTGTGTGCTGTAGTCCCAGTCACTTGAGAGGCTGAAGCCAGGACTGTGTAAGCCTAGGAGTCTGAGGCTGCAATGGGCTATGATGGTGCCACTGTACTCCAGACTGGGCAACAGAGGAAAAAAATAAAAGAAAATGAAAAGATGCCCATGGGCCTCCAGAAACAGACATAACATTTTTCTGCAGGCAGGTCCTACTGAGTCTAAGGAATTCCCTAAAAAGGTTAAGATGTAATAGTCGGGCCGGGCGCGGTGGCTCAAGCCTGTAATTCCAGCACTTTGGGAGGCCGAGGCGGGTGGATCACGAGGTCAA
>NW_016107502.1:2464164-2481727 GCF_001604975.1 Cebus imitator
AAGACAAGAAAAAAAAAAAAAAAAAAAAAAAAAAAAAGATGTAATAGTCTAGGATGACAGCATATAGTACTTAAAAACTATCCACAACTAAGTATTTTGGGGGGGCGCTGGAGGGAAGGAAATTACTGGATAGATGTAATTATTGTGAAATTATCTCATCTGGGGGCAGGATGTTGCTTTCTACAGCTGTGCGCCATCACTTGACGGAAAACAAGAATGTCCCTGGACAAGCATGGCTTTTTCCATGGAATAAAACAGACAAGTAATCTGCAGTCAGGCCTTAAAACATAAATCTAAGAAATGTAGTCCAGGTGAGGTAGCTCACTCCTGTAATTCCAGCATTTTGGGAGGCCAAGGCGGGCAGATCGCTTGAGCCTAGGAGCTTGAGACCAGCCTGGGCAACATAGTGAGCTCCTGCCTCTATAAAACAATTTAAAAATTAGCTGGGTGTAGTACGTGCCTGTAGTCCCAGCTACTCAGGAGGCTGAGGTGGGAGGATCGCCTGAGTCTGGGCGGTTGAGGCTGCAGTGAGCGATGACTGTACCACTGCACAGAGGTGACAGAGTGAGCACCATCTCCCCCCGCCAAAAAAAAAAAAAGGAAATGTAGAAAGACTAGCCCCTTGCCTCCACCCCTCCCTGCACTTTTTTTTGTCTTCTGAATTTCCTTCCTAGTTGCAAAGGATTTTTCCCACTCTCGGAGGGCATGGGTCTGACGGGCTCTCACCCAGATTTTCAGACTCTTACTGAAGTCATTGCTCTTCTGTATGTACGGGGTAAAGCCTGTTTCTGCGAGGCTTTGGTTGAAAAGATCTGTGATGGATCCAAACAAAGTCCCACTGACCCTAACCTGGGGGAGGGAGGAACACAGAACATAAACATGGAGCTTCCTCCAACTTCGCCAGTCTCCTTTCCCTAGCCCCACACAGGTCGTCTAGAATAGGCTTCCAGTAGGACCACAGAAGCTGTGGTTGGGGTGACCTCAGGCCCCCTACCCTCACACCCAGGCTTACCCAGGTGAGAACCACACCCCGGCAAGAACCGCCAAGGTCTGTGTTCTTAAGAAAAGGCGCTTTTGTAAATCCAAGGTATTATTAAGTTCCAAACCCAACCCTGTAACCAAGTCCAAAAGCTACGCCTCCTTATAAAATGAACGGAACAGGGGGAAAAAAAAACAGACAAAACAAACACGGGACCGAAGCTGTGTGTCTAAGGAGGAGATTCCCATCCAACACTCCTCCCGGAGGAAGGGGTGAGAAAGACGATTTGTGAGCCCAGCAGCCACAGAAGGCTCAACTAGAGTCAGTGCTGGCGAGGACCTAGAGGGCTGCTTATCAAAGCACTCCCAAATTCAGGCGGAGCCAGTAACTGCTTCCTCACAGCACAATAGAGCAGGGTCTGGAAGGTGCTGTGGCCACATTGAAAAGAAAGGGGTAGAGAACGTGAGCAGGAGAGTGCGTGTGTGCGCGCAGAGGAATCCTCACCAACATCAAAAAAAGATCGGGTCTTTGTTGTTTGTACCACGGTGGGGGTTGGGGAGAAACCAGCAAGATTCTGGGCAAAGGATGCAGATACCTGGCCTCAGCTCACCTCTCCCCAGGCCTGCCAGCTTCACCCCAGTGCAGGCTGTCTGGGCGCTGGAGATAGGAGCCATTTTATGCGATGGCCCTAGCAACTTGCTTCTGAGGTTTGAAAAGGGGAGCCATGGGGAGGGGCTTTTGCTGCTGCCACCCAACTTGTGCACACCCTGCCCAGATCCAGAATCCTGATTCTTAGGGTTTCTCTGACATGCAATTTTCTTTTCAGAGCTGGACCTCCCCGCAGTCAAATGAGTGGTAGCAACCCATGAAATGGAGGCAGGGTTTTGACGCACAGGACAAAGTTGGCACAGATACAGAGGAAGAGGCCGGGAGGCAGGTGTGTGGATTGGGAGTATCCTCCTGGCCACACCTGCGGTTTAGACTTCCACACTTCTAATAGAACCGTTCCCACCCTCCCCAGGGCCCCAGTCTACTCTCCACTAGTGAATAGCAATAGCTGCCATTGGAAGATGGATCTAGTGCAATCTACTACGCTAAGTGCACTACACACACTCCCCATTTAACTCTCACGGCAACTCTGTGGGGTAGGCCCCAGCCCCCTCTGGTGATGGGACACAGAACCCAGAGCTGGTGCTTTGATCACTAGGCTAAGTATTAAGGTATACGGGCAATGAACACAGAGCCTCCTAACAGAGAGACAGCACCCAGGGCGAGGAGAGGGAACCGAGAGGTCACAGGAAAGAGACGCACCAGCCAAGCTCTTGCTCCAGAGGTAAAGGTCAAGAAAAGCCTCGTGTCCATCTCCCACTTCCAATTCCTGACTTGTATTTTGTTTATTATTATTATTATTATTTATAGACTTAGGGAGTACAAATGTAGTTTTGTTACATGGATATTTTGCCTGGGCAACCATCACCAACGCAGTGTACATTGTACCCAATAGTGGCTCCGATTTTGGGTGGTGTACGAAAGTCCTATGCTGCGGGTGGTGTGTGTAGGGGTGTTGGCTTCATAGACTGAGCTTGAAAGGACCTTTTGAGAACATTTGTTCCAAGTCATTGTTTTACAGATGAGGAAACTGTGGTTTATAGCACAGAAGTGACCAGTTCAAGGTTTCAAAATGAGGTGAAGACAGAGCTGGGCTCACACCCAGGTCTCTGAATTCCCAGTCTAGGTCTCTGTGTGTTTCACACCACGTCTCCTAGGTCCAGGAGATACCATTTCTTGGGAGAGACCTCCCTGACCCATACTGCTATTTCCATCAGGGAGCAAGGGGTGAGAGACAGCGAGCAAAGGGGCTCAGGGAGGTGGGGAGGGACTGGGCTCTCTCAGAATAGCCAACCCTTTCTCTCTTTTGCCCTAAGGAGTTCTTTCCCTTGTCTGACCAGAAAGAGGGCAGACATCCAAGTGTCAGATTCAGGGGAATAGAATGGGAGACATATGCCTGGACTGGGCCTAACCCTGGCTCCCCGCTTTCAGCGGGAGAAATACTTGTGTTGTCTACCACGTGGACATCAGTAAGATGTTTTCCCTCTCAACTGTTTTATGGGGGTGGGCGGGCGGGCAGGGAGGTCTGAAGCAAATGTAGAAACAACCAAGATAGAGCTAGGAGGGCTGGTTCTGGAGGCGGTGGAAGAACAGACTGATTAGCTGGTTTGGCTGTGGCCGTCAGAGGCCTGACCTGGTCTGGGCAGGCTGTGCAGACTTGGCTGTCAGGGAGTCATCCACAGGGATGCCATCAGGCCAGAGAAGCGGCATAGCCCCCCAGAACACCCTACTCACTGAGGCTGGCCTCTCTCCGGATCCTGGCGGGACACCCCCTCTCGGCAACCTCTGTGTGAGGTGCTGGTGGGCCCTGGCCTCACAATTCCTGCTTTTCAAGGCCCACATCAGGTTTCAAATGCCAAGTTTATAAATGCCTGGTCTCCAGGAGAAACGGATGTGGTGACAAGATAATCACCAAGCAGTTCCCTTGGGTTACAGCCTCCCTTAAGAGAGTTTCGGGTGCTTCATCCCACCCTTCTCCCATTCCTACTCAGAAGCCAAACCCAGTTGGGTAAGGTAACTTCTGAGACCACCCTGCCCCATCACTTTGGAAAAGTCACCTAACCTCTCTGGAGAGTAGTTTCCTGATCGTCAGCACAGGGACAATGCTTCCAGCTCTTGGCTACATCATGGGACTAGAACAAGAAAGAACTCTGAAGACTAAGACGGCAGAAGTGGACTGACCACAGCTTTTCATTACATCATTTCCTAGGGGATGAGGGCTTCACCTCCATAGGGTCCCAGATACAGGACAAATGAACAATAATTCAGGAAAACATAGCTACTGCCCACCTTCCTGCCTCTGATGAAGATGGAAGAGGACAGAAGTAAAGTAAGGGGCCCAGGGGCTGTACTACTGGCTCTGTCTCTGTGATCCGGGTTAAATCACCCAGTCTCTCTTCCTCTGCTGCCTCACTATGAATAAGAGGGCTGGACCGCATGATCTCCAGAAGTCATTCCAAACATCTCCAGTGTGAGTGATTTCTGTTTCAGACTCCACAGCTCATCAGCTGTACCTACACCAGGGCCGGGGGTGGGGGGTTCTGAATACAAGTAGGGTGGGGACAGTATGGACAGATTGCAGGCCAGCAGGCCACAGACAGAGCAGATACCAGGTGGCCCTAGGAGCCTTGCCTCAGCTTCCTGCATAAGCCATGGGGCAGATGGGGGGAGGGAGGCACACTGTGGCAGCCTATGTTTCCCTACAGTCCCAAACCTCCATGCAGTCTAGGCAGACAGCTGAGGACTGATCAACACACCGGCAGGAGAGACTGTACCAGGGAGGGGAGAGGAAAACTCCCAAAGGTCAAGGGTGGGTGAGGCCAGCTGCCTTCCCACATAGTTCTCTGCTACCAGGGATTGCCTGGCAGCTGGCTGGCTGCTGGGGTGGGTGGCAGCACAGGAGGGGATGCCCACTGCAAGCAGGGTCTCCTTAAAGCAAGTCAAGGTTTGGAGCACAGCTGTGTGCCGTCCTCACTAGGGTATGTGTTGGGTAGGGTGACTGATGCACCAGGGCAGGCCAGTCTTTGCAAGTTCAACCACCCTTTCAGCTCTAGGGAAGAGTAAATCTTAGGACATTTGCCTAAGGAGGCTGTGGGGACCTCAGTGACCAGCTCCAGCGGGAAATAAGTGCACTTTTTTCTTTTTTTTGAGACAGGGCTCACTCTGTCACTCAGGCTAAGTAAAGTGGTGCAATCATGACTTCAGCAGCCTTGACCTCCCAGCCTCAAAAGATCCTCTCACCTCAGTCTCCTGAGTAGCTGGGACCACAGGTGTGTGCCAACATGCCCAGCTAATTTTTGATTTTTTGTAGAGATGGGCGGGTCTCATTATGTTACCCAGGCTGGTCTTGAACCCTGGATGAAAGCAATCCTCCTGCCTCAGCCTCCCAAAGTGCTGGGATTACAGGCATGAGCCACTGTGCCTGGCCAAGTGCACTTTTTTGTTACAAGGCTCTGGTGGCATGCACCTGTTTCTACATCCATCTATCTTGAGAGTGGTACAGCCTACCTCTCTATACCTTTTCCTGCCTTCAGAGACGCAAATATTGTCATGTGTGTGCAGGGAATGTGGCTACAGAAACAAGAACACAAAGGTTTTCTATTCCTTGCTTCTGTCGCCTGTCTTCCCATTTGTAGACACTAAGTGGCATGCCGCGGGTGTCCCTGGAGCTCCCGGCCCCGCTGGCCTCTCAAGATGAACGTCCGCTCTGCGCCCTGCCTGGCCTTGGGTGGGCCGGCTGGGAGGGGAGGGGACGAGGCCGAGGCCGAGGCCCTCCTGGGCAGGCAGCCGGCTGGCACCTGATCTCTCCCGGAAATGCACACACAGGACTCATCCCACTAGAGGCGCAGATAGGCATCTGCCCGTCCTCTCCCCAACTCTCAGAGTTCTCTCCAGTGAAGATACTTATCGCCCTTGAAAGAAATCAAGACAAGCTAGTCTTTCAGGTAGCTTCTAGGGAGCTAGGCGTTCTCAGGGCGGCTCAGAATCCTTCTGAGGGCGCGGAGGCCTGCGAGGTTCCTCCTCAAGGGCGGAGGGGCCCCTGACTCTGACTCGGGGTCTGAGTCCAGGGGCCGGACCCGCCTCCGGGGCACCCCTTACGCTCCTATGTAAAAGTGAGAGCAGCTCCTGGCTGAGCTCTCGCCTCGAACGCACCCTCCCTTTCTCGCCCCCCTACCACCTGGGAGACCCCACCCGGCCACGAGACGCACTGCCCACCACATCCTCCTTGGCCCAAAGAGGGGTGCCCCGCTTCTCCCTGCCTTCCCCTCTGGCACTCGGAGAGGCTTGGGCTGGGAGGAACCACACAGCGTGGCTCAAATCGAGCGATCAAGGGCTCAGGACCCGCCCGCACGCCCCTACTCAGGAGGGCCGGGCTCCCACTCCCGCTGGGCGGTGATGAGCCCCCACCCGAATGCGCCCGTCCCACCCGGCTCCGGACCCGGCCTTGGAGCCAACTGGGAGCCACAGGGCCCTCTCTCTTCCCGCCCGGAGCCTGCCCGGTGCAGGCAGTGCCAGCTGCCGGCACCCGCGGCCAGTGTCCGGGGCCCGCGAACAGGTGGCCCTGGAGAGGAGCGCGCGGCAGTCGCGCTCACTTACCCAGAAGATGAAGTTAAATCCGAAGAGCAGGTATTTGATGCACTTGGTGCCTCCTTTGACCGGCATGGTGAGGGCTAGCCTGGCCTGGGCCGAACGGGTGCGGCACTGGGTGGCGTGCGCAGCTGGAACGGGCGGGACCCGGCGCTGGACAGAGATGCGGGCGGCTGCGGGCTGGCCTCGGCTGCACTTTTAAAAAGTGCCACTCCTTAGGACGCTGGACCCGCTGCGGTGCGCATGTGCCGGGAAAAGCCGCCCCCACACCCCCGCCGGCCACGCCTCCCGCCCCCGGCCGCGCCCCGCCCCGGCCCCACCCGCCCCGCGGAGCCGGACCCGCTCCCTGTTTCCCCGCCTCGCTCCCGCACAGCCCCGCCGAGTCGCCCTCCCCACCACCCGCTACCCCCTCCTCCTTCCAGCCGCCGTGGTCTTTCCAGCCGCCACTCCCTGCCACTTTCACCGTGGACTTTTGTGGAGGCCTCGCCCTTCCGGTTCCCCAGCGTTTGGTCTGGGCGCCCGGCCCGGCGCTTTACTTTGGGAGACTCTCCCCGGGTCGTCTGGGCTAAAGGCCCCTTGCCCGAGGCCGGCTGCCGGAATGAGGGGCCCCTCTGCTTTGCGAGGATTAAAGGGAAGCCGCCTGGCCTAATTTCGCCCCCGCCTGTCTCCTTGCAAATCTTCGCTCGCTGGCCATACTCTTCATTGGGCACGGCACGTGGGGCAGGAGGAATTAGAAGCGCGCAGTCTGGGTGGGTAGACGGATGGAAGGCTTTTGGAAGTAATTAGCAAGTACCTATCACCGAATAACAACAGGGCTGAGGGCTGGGCAGTCCCCAAGCTCTTCCTTAACTTGAGGGTTAGTGGCCCCAGAGGGTTTGTCGCCGGCTGCTGTTCTCTCTCTGCTTCTCCGCCCCACCCTCCCTCCTGCGTCTTTGGACTTTCTGCTGCCTTGGACTGCTCCAGATGCCGAGTTCGGAGCGTTTCTTCTCAGCTCAAAAACTTTCTGTAGCTCTCCAGATTCAAGGACCTAAGTCGAAATTCCTCGTCCTGCCTTCAAGGCCCTGTACAGCGCACACATCTGACTTCTGCGGGACCCGGAGCCCCGCCCCTACCCCGCGGTCACAGTGCTCAGCTCTGCGTGCGCTGGCTGGCTGGCTCTCCCCGCGGCACTTGTAGAAATTCTATGGGTCTTTAAACACTCCTTTCCTGATTCTCTGGACTGAACGAGGAGAGTCCCCTTCTTCTGAAGTCCCAGAATCCCTTTGTATTTTTTTCAAAATGAAGTTTCCTTTTTTTTTTTAGACGGGATTTCACCGTGTTGGTCAGGCTGGTCTTGAACTCCCGACCTCAGGTGATCCGCCCGCCTTGGCCTCCAAGGTGCTTGAATTACAGGCGTGAGCCACCACGCCCGGCCTCAAAATGAAGTTTCCTTTAGTGTCCTTGCTTATTACAAAAGCAAGATATATTCCTTACAGAAACAACAGAAATACCAAGAATTAAAAGGTACAGCCCTGAAAATTCTTCTCACCAGAAACAGCCACTGTTAGCACATTGTTGCTGTTTTTACGCTGTTTATTATCATAGAGCTGTCTCATTGATTCAAAAACATTTTTCAGTATCTACTAGAGTATTTCATTAGGGGTAGGAGCTGAAAAAAAAAAAAAAAAAAGGATTATCCCTTGTTTCTGCCCAGGGTCCAGTGCGGGAGTAGACAGGCAGCCAGACAATGGGTGGTGGATGATAGGTGGAGTTACAGAGAGAGGCTTGGAGGCTAAGCGACTAAGGAGGGGTCTCAGACCCAGACTGGGAAGTGATGCTGCAGAACCACAGGGAAAGTTGCCGTCAAGGGAGAATCCTGGGCAAAGGCTGAGGCAGGGGCTGCCCGGGCTCCGGGCTGGAGCTTGGGGTCATGGAGAGGTTTGTCCCGGGTGAGGAAGAGCCTTGCTCTCCTGTGCTTTGCACTCTGAGCATTAGGGGCCACCGAAGGGTCTAAGCAGGGGAATGGTTGGATCTGCTGTTTTTTTCCTGAGGTTCTCTGCCTGTGTTTTAGGCAGTTGGGTGGGGGAAGGCTGGAGAGGCAGGTAGGAAGCCCCTTGAGGACCAGGACCATCATCTCCAGTCCTTGACTGAGTGCTTTAGGGGATTCCATGGAACATGGAGATGTTGTATTTGGGGAGATGCAATTGGCTGATATGAGGGAAGCAGTGGGAGATGAAGGTTGAGCTGAGGACCAGGTGCAAATCTGCTAGCAGGCTGTGGAGTGGCACAGGTGAGAGAGGTGAATGAAGGCGGGGCATTGGGATAAAGGCTGGAGAGGGCAGGGCAAAACCGCCTGAGGGGTCAGGGTGGGGAGGGGAAGGGGAGATCAAAGGCAGAGTAGCAAAAGCTAGGAACAAGTAGGGTCACAGGGCATGTCCCCAAGTCAATCTGAGTCTGGAAGGCTCCCCAGAGCAGGAGACATTGCAGCCGCTGACTTGACTTGGGAAGGTGGGTCAGTAGGCAAGGCGAAGGAGGGAATTCCAAGCAGAGGGGACTGTGTATGCAAAGACATAGAAGCAGGAAGCGGCAGGCAGCTGGCTGCACTGGGGAAGGTACCGATAGCAGTAGAGGGAGTGGAAGGAGGACGAGGAAGGAGAAGCAGGGACTCAGTGGAGCCTACTGCCAAGGAGGGCAAGCAGAGGAATTCTGGTGATGCCTGACTTTACACATCCTAACCGGTGTCCAGGAGGATTCCAGCACAGGGCAGAAGTGTGAAGCACCCTGGAGGGCAGGGGGTGGGAAGGAGGCCAAAAACCAGACAATGTTTCTTTGTGCGGCTTTGGGCCTGCATCCATCTATGTTGGGAGAACAGGTCTTAGGGAAATAAATTTTTTAGCACATCTCTCCCTTTTTCCAAGTTAACAAAGACTGGTGGGAGGAGTTCAGTACATATTTAAGTTTATAATAGAAACGACTTACCTTTTTTTGTTCCTTGAGATGGAGTCTCACACTGTTGCCCAGGCTGGAGTACAGTGGTGTGACCTCAGCTCGCTGCAACCTCTGCCTCCTGGGTTTAAGCAGTTCTCCGGCTCAACCTCCCAAGTAGCTGGGATTACAGGCGCATGCCACCACACCGGGCTAATTTTTTGTATTTTTAGTAGAGACAGGGTTTCACCATCTTGGCCAGGCTGGTCTTGAACTCCTGACCTCGTGATCCACTCGCCTCGGCCTCCCAAAGTGCTGGAATTACAGGCATGAGCCACTGCACCCGGCCCAGAAATGACTTCTTAGAGTAAACTGAGTGTTGAAACAGGTAATCCACAGTGAGACATTAGAACCTGCCTGCCACAGAAGCGCTGCAGAAATGCTGCCTGTTGCTCCTCTTCTATTATTGTTTACAATGAAGAAAGAATTGGGGGTAGCCTATAATTTAGTGCCACTTTCATATAATCAGGGCGTCCTTATTATGCGATAAGAGCATTGGATCTGAAGTGAGGGGGTCGAGTTCTACTCTTGGCCCTGACCCCTTGGTCTGTATTAGGCAGGCAGCGTGCTCTCTGGGCGTCAGTCTCCTCACCTGTACAAGAGTGTTGTGAAAAGAAAATAAATCTCAGGACTCCAAAATCACTAAGCCAAAGGGAAAAATCAAGCTGGGAACTGCCACAGGTAAACCTGCCTCCCATTTTATTCCTAAATAAGGTAGCTACCAAGATTTTTAAAAAACGTTTAACCTGGTTATTCTAGAGAGAGGGGGAAGAAAAAACTGCTATGAATGGGCTGGGCGTGGTGGCTCCTGCCTGTAATCCTAGCACTTTGGGAGGTCGAGGTGGGCGGATCATGAGGTCAGGAGATCGAGACCATCCTGGCTAACACGGTGAAACCTCATCTCTACTAAAAATACAAAAAATTAGCCAGATGTACTGGCACATGCCTGTAGTCCCAGCTACTGGGGAGGCTGAGGCAGGAGAATTGCTTGAACCCGGGAGGCGGAGGTTGCAGTGAGCCGAAACTGCGCCACTGTGCTCCAGCCTGGCAACAGAGCAAGACTCAGTCTCAAAACAAAAAAAGTTTAAACTGGTTATTCTAGTTAGAGAGAGCAGGGAAAAAACGCTATGAATGGGCTGGGCGTGGTGGCTCACGCGTGTAATCCCAGCACTTTGGGAGGCCGAGGTGGGCGGATCATGAGGTCAGGAGATTGAGACCATCCTGGCTAACATAACACAGTGAAACCGTCTCTACTAAAATTAGCCGGACGTGGTGGCACATGCCTGTAGTCACAACTACTTGGGAGACTGAGGCAGAATTGCTTGAACCTGGGAGGTGGAGGTTGCAGTGAGCCCAGATCACACCCCTGCACTCCAGCCTGGGCAACAGAGCGAGACTCTGTCTCTAATAATAATAATAATAAAAATCTATGCACTTCCCTCACAGTTTGCCCACTAGGAAGTTCCTTGTGGGCCCTATGGTATTTGTCCTAAAACAGTTGAGTTTCACCCTGACAACTAGTTTATCTTCACAGGTACTAAAAGGAACAGAGGACAGAACTCTGAATCATCCCTCTGCTCACCTGAGACAAATGCATATCTGATTGCTTCCTCCAATGTAAAAATGCAGATTCACTGAGCTGGACAAGGCATAAGTGACCATTTCTCTGCCCGCCTCTGCCCTGTAAATTGTGCATTCAGTGAGAGGATGATCAGAGACTCAAAAGAAGGCAGCCATTTGTCTCTTACCTAATTTCTTAATTAGATGAGAAATACTTTCTTCCTCTTTCCCCAACGGCCGCCTTTTAAATATTGGAGCCCTCAAAATCATCTTTGCAGAAGGCACAGATCTGCCTGCTGGGTGCACGTCTGCAACGTTGGCAAAATAAACTTTCTACATTGATTGAGACCTGTCTCAGATACTTTTTGGTTCACCGCATTTTGGGTCAGGAGGTGTCTTGCATTCCTCCTGATGTTTTATGACGCAGTAAACCTCTGGGCCAACATGTGTTTGTTAACAGGCAGTTCGTGCTACAGGCAACCAGGAAAGGGAGCGATGGAAAAATGATGTTTTGCCTTAACTGGAAGAGGAAAATCTGGGTAAGCCCCTGAGTCAGAAATCACATGGAAGCAGCCCGGCCTTCCAGGCTTTGTGGTGCTGGAGTGGGAAAACTTTTCCTCCCTTCCCTCAGGGGATCCTGTTTCTGGGAAAGAAACCCCAGCTCAGGCTCAGGGTCCACTTTCCTTCTTGTGCGCCCCCTGGTGGTAATATTTGAACACGCAGAGGCCAGGTGAGCTCATGAGCCATCACACCCACGCCCCAGGTCCCTCCAGCTGTGGGCAATGACTTTGTAAGGCAACAGGCAGGACCCCTGCTCTCACAGGCCACGAAGGCCCTTCCAGCCACCACACCAGTGGCCATGTTGATTCACCTCCTTCACTGCTGGAAGCTTCTCTCCTGTTCCTCTTGCTAAGTTCAAATGCACCACCTCATGAAGCCCTCCTGGAGCACGCCGGCCATTTTCTCCGTGGATTACCTTATTTGAGTCTCTCATGGATGACTCTTTGGTCATCATCATTTTCCTTTATGTGTCCACCTCTTGGTGGTGAGCTCCTCCAGGGTGCATTTGTACTTGATTAATTTCTCTCCCTAGCTCCCAGTCCCTTGCTGGCCCACAGCAGGCCCTCTGCCAACATCTGTAGAATGACTGCTGGGTGTGGGGCCTCCTGAGGCGCCTGTACTTCTCTCTCAGCTCTCTCCTGGAGCACTCATCCCCTTTTGTGCCTCCCACCATTTTCTGTTTAACACATCGCTCTGTATATACAAGTCCTGATATCCAAGAGCCTACAGGATTTTTTTTTTTTTTGAGACCAAGTCTCTCTCTGTTGCCTAGGCTGGAGTGCAGTTACTCAATCTCGGCTCACTGCAACCTCCACCCCCTGGGCTCAAGCAATTCTCCTGCCTCAGCCTCCCAAACAGCTGGAATTATAGGTATGCGCTGCCACACCCAGCTACTTTTTATATTTTTAGTAGAGATGATGTTTCGTCATGTTGGCCAGGCTGGTCTTGAACTCCTGGCCTCAGGTGATCCACCCTCCTCAGCCTCCCAAAGTGCTGGGATTACAGGCTTGAGCCACCACGCCTGGCCCGTTTCCACTTGTAATGACCCTCCAAATAAGCCCACATCCCAATCCCCAAAACTGTGAATGTGTCACTTTCCATGGCATGAGAAATTTTGCAAGATGTGATCAGTTACAGGATCTTGAGATGGGGAGATTAGCCTGGACCATCCCAGTGGAATCCAAAGGGTTGTTAGAAGAGACAGGTGGAAGTGTCAAAGGCAGAGAAGGAGATGGCACGACAGCAGCAGAGGTCGCAGTGACGCATGGCTGTATGTCATGGAACAAGGACAGCCTCTGGAAGCTGGAGAAGGTGAAAAAACGAATTCTCCCCTGCAGCCGCCAGAAGGATCCAACACAGCCCTGCCCCACCCATTTTGGACTTCTGACCTCTAGAATTGTGAAATAATAAATATTGTTACTTCAAGCCACTAGATTTGTGGTTGTGACAGAAGCAATAGGAAATCTAGTAATCTCAATGTAAACAGCAAGATCAGAGTTCATCATCTCCGAGGGCTTCCTAGGCTCGCAGCTGCTTCTCCTCAGCCCTCCTGTCTCTGATTCGTCAGCACCAACACCTCCCATCAGTTGGGGCTCCTCCCTCCCCCAGCCTCACGCTGCTTGGAGAATGTGATTCTTGTTTCTCAGCTGTTCTTAGTCATTGCTGGGAGGTACCACACATGCTGTACAGTTTAAAGAATGAGGCACCATCGTAGTAATAAAAATGAACAAAATGAATGTAAAAGAAAAATAAATTTAAAAAAAGAAAAAAGAAAGAATGAGGCACCGGGGCTAAGGCGGGATATAGTGTTTAGTGGCAGAGCAGAGATCAGACCTCAGGTCTTTTGGTTTCAGTCCAGGGTTGGGTCCTGCTCTTTCGTTCCTCCTGATGCCCCGCCACCCGCAATGGGGGCTTTGTCCTTGAAGCTCGTCTGCAGCCCAAACAACTGCTCCACCCTTGCCCCTGCCTCTCTGCTATTCACCTGCTCAGGACGTACCCAACACAACCCAGAGTCTTGCCATGTGTGTCCTTGGGGGTGGGCTGCCCTCCTCTCTCTGTAACTTCTTCTCTTTTTCTTTTTTTTTTGAGATGGAGTCTCAGAGTCTTGCTCTGTTGCCCAGGCTGGAGTGCAATGGCATGATCTCGGCTCACTGCAACCTCTGCCTCCTGGGTCAAGCAATTCCCTGCCTCAGCCTCCCCAGTAGCTGGGATTACAGGTGCCCGCCACCACCTCCTGCTAATTTTTGTACTTTTAGTAGAGATGAGGTTTCACCTTGGCCAGGCTTGTCTTGAACTCCTGACCTCGTGATCCACCCACCTCGGCCTCCCAAAGTACTGGGATTGCAGGCGTGAGCCACCACGCCCAGCCTCGTAACTTCTTTTCTTCACATTAAGCGCACACACACTTCACCTGGAAACGGCCTACATCAAGTGTGGTTTTATGAAGGTTTCACACGTAGGTGGATGAGGGGTTCCCTCTCACATGCCAGAGAGCACCGTTCTAAGAATCCCTCTGGATAGCTCTTGTCAAACGTCCAGTCTGTGGCTGTCATCTGTCCCCCAGCCCAGCCTTAGCCAGCCCCCTGCCCTGTGGATGTCCCCTGCACATGTCTGTGGACCAATTTACCTCTACGCTTGGCATTTCCAGTTTGTGTGCCCACCTCCCCTCACCCTGCCCAGCAAAACAAATCCTGGCTCTCAGGATCCATCCTCCCTCGTCTGTGGGGGTTGGTGTGGGCAGGGAGCAATTCTAAAGAAGCAATGCTTATTATCATCCTTTCATCAGACTCCTGAAGCTCAGCTTTACTCTTTTCTTCCCAAATCTTGGGCAGAAAATACTAAATACCCTGCTCCCCTTACCCTGTTCTGCTTCTAAACAATGTTCTCATAGCACTTACCTTCTCACAGAGTGGAGTGTTTTCCTAATATGTGCACTGCTATTTATCTGTCTCCTCCAGCTAGAGTGTAAAATCCACACAGTTGTTTTGTTCTCTGTGTATCCCAAGGGCTCTGAACAGTGCCTGACATAAAGTAGGTGCCCAATAAATATTTATTGAATGTATGAAAAGCCGATTCTAAGATCATCATACAGGTCCTCCGCGCTCTGGCCTTAACCTCTGTTTGCAGTTCTGTTCACTCTTTTGGATATCGTGTGCATCCTCAGATCTATGCCTGGGTCCCCTTCTCCTCTTTCCGAAGCCGCAGCTCTTGGCACGTCCCCTTCTTTTCTGCCCTGCAAGCAGCCTGGCCATCTCTGAGGCCAGCGCAGCCCCTGCCTTCCCCAGCACCCTCAGTCATCCTGGTCTGCTCTGACCCTCCCTCTCGGGACACTCCTGAAGCAATTTCTTTCTGAATCATCAAGTAGACTTTTATACAATTTGTCCTGGGTGGTAATTTCAGGTTTCATGCATCTGTTTTAAAAAATCCACCGGGCACGGTGGCTCACGCCTGTAATCCCAGCACTTTGGGAGGCCGAGGTGGGTGGATCACTTGAGGTCAGTAGTTCGAGATCACTCTGGCCAACGTGGGGAAACCTCGTTGTAAAACTACAACAAATTAGCTGGGTGTGATGGCAGATGCCTGTAGTCCCAGCTACTCAGGAGGCTGAGGCAGGAGAATCGCTTGAACCCAGGAGGCAGAGGCTGTAGTGAGCTGAGATTGTGCCATTGCACTCCAGCCTGGGCAGCAGAGCAAGACTCCCTTTCAAAAAAATAAACAAATAAATAAACTCTCCGGCTAGATTACCAGCTCCTGTTGTACCCACAGTAGGTATCTTCCAAACACTTATTAAAGTGGTATGTCTGAAGAACTAACACTTGGATGGGCATATAAGATGCAACTGATGCTGTTCTAACTGCTGTATATAAAGTCCATCCACAAACGATCCTATGAGCTTGATAGGCTTAGCGTACAACTGGGAAACCAAGTCACAAGGCAGGCCATGCTCTTGCTAGGAAGCAGCAAGCCAGGATTTAAACCCAGGTGTTCTGGCTCTCGAACCCAGGGGCTAAGCTGCCTCTTCCTGTGGTAGGTAAATGTGGACTGGCACTACACTGGCGTTTTTGCCCTTTGAGTGTAGAGGTGGGTGAGGGGGCTGCAGATGACCCCTCAGCGGTTGTGCCATCTTGAAGGTGCCTCCCTGCAAGCTGACTCTCTGGGTCTTCGGGCTGCTGACAGGTGGTAAGCCTGTGCTTGGTCCTGCCTCTGCGGGTGCCTGCCTGTTCCTCTGAGCCTCCCTTTCCACAGCTGCAAAGCAAGGATCATTATTGCTCTTTTTCCACCATGAGGGGTGGGGATGGGAGGGCGTGTGTCCAGGTGGCCTGCCCCTGGCTCAGTAGGAGGCGATGCCAGCCCATGGGTAGCAGCTGCGGCTTCTCTCCCCTCTGGCTGCTGGCTTCTGTTCTGCGTGTTGGTTCTGGGGTCAGGTGGAGCAGGGACTCTGGGAGCTGTGTATTTGTGATATTTCCTGCATAAGAGGGTGGAGAAGCTGTAGGCAGTTAGGATGGGGCTTGAAATTACCAGTCCCATGTGCAAGCCCTACTGCATACTTACCGGGGGCAGTGATGACCTGAGCAAGTCTCTTTGCTTTTCTGAGACTCCATTTTCTTATCCATAAAATGGGCTTAATAAAAATTCCTACTTTGCTGTTGTAAGAGAGTCAAGTGAAATCCTGGATGTGTAAATGCTTGGTAAACTGTAAGGGTGCTTACAAACTTGATTTTTAATTTTAATGTCAGAGTACAGGGGTAGTGAACTTGGTTGTAATAAAATGCTAAATACCCCCAAGGCTTGGAGTCTCGGAGAACGTTGGCAAGATGAGCCTTTTTTTTTCTGAGACAGAGTCTTGCACTTCTGTCTGGACTGGAGTGCAATGGCGCCCTCTTGGCTCACCACAACCTCCTCCTCCCAAGTTCAAGTGATTCTCCTGCCTCAGCCTCCCGAGTAGCTGGGATTACAGGTATGCACTGCCACACCCAGATAATTTTGTATTTTTAGCAGAGATGGGGTTTCTCCATGTTGGTCAGGCTGGTCTCGAACTCCTGACCTCAGGTGATCTATCCGCCTCAGCCTCCCAAAGTGCTGGGATTATAAGTGTGAGCCATCATGCCCGGCCGCAGTTTTGGCTTTGTCTTCCGAGTGTCTTTGCCCAGCCTGCTCGGTCCTGTTCACCCAACATTTACTGAACACCTGAGCGCCAGGCAGTGGGGGATGCCCAGGATAAGCCACACCTAGTTTTGCTCATGAGAAATTCACTTCCTTACTGGGGATATAGGATGTGGTGGACACCAATCCTTAGGTAGCAACATGGCGAGGAAGAATGAGGGGAGTGAGTTGCAGGGGTCCAGATATCTGAGATCAGGACTGACCTGGGAGCTGCAGCAAGCCACAGGTGGGGACAGGGCAGTGCTGGGGGCTGCTGGGCTCAGCTCTGTGCCTGCTTCCCATTTCCACACAGCTTAGGCTGAGCTAGCCCGAGGAGGTTCTGTTCACATCAAAGGGCAAACAAAGTTGCTGAATCTAGCTTGCTGACAGCTCCTTTGTGTTTCACGTAATGTGTGGCTGAGGCTCCTGAGACCATAAGCATGTCGCGGCAGGGTCTCTGTCTCTCCAGCTGTATCTGGGGTGGGCTGGACAAAGGTCCCCTCAGAGGGACAGTGTGTGTGTGCACACGTGTCTGCCTGTGTGTGTACAAGAGCTGGGACTTTTATGTGTAGGCTCAGGTAGATATGGGCAGGGAAAATACAGTTAAGGGAAGAAGCTATCACTAATGTCTCCCTGTGGCCCGTGGGAAGGGTTCAGAGAGAGGGAGAATATTGCCATGGAGTCACTGCCTGAAGACAAATGAAGTCTGAACCTCATTGTGTGGCTTGGGCCTTCATGAACCAGCCTCTGCAGACGTCCAGCACCTGACTTCCCACTCTGGGCCCTTATATGCTCTAGCTGGTTTTATTGTATTTGTTGGTTTTTGAGACAAGGTCTCACTCTGTCACCCAGGCTGGAGTGCAGTGGCAAAATCATGGCTCACTGCAGCCCCGACATCACAGACTCAGGCAAATTTCAGCCTCCCAAGTATCTGGGATTAAAGGTGCACGCCACCACCCCCAGCCAATTTTTGTATATTTTGCAGAAATGCTGTTTTACCGTGTTGCCCAGCTGGCCTCCAACTCCTGGGCTCAAGGGATCTCTCCGCTTCAGCCTCCTGAAGTGTTGGGATTATAGGTATGAACCACTGTGCTACTTCTCCAAATAACCCTAGCCCTTCCTCCCCTCCCCGAAACCTTCCCATCCCCTCCCTTCCCCACC
>NW_016107502.1:2481863-2485241 GCF_001604975.1 Cebus imitator
TTCCTTCCTTCCTTTGTTCTTTCTTTCATTCTCTGTCTTCCTCTCTTTCTTCCTTTCGTCTCCCTCTGTTACCCAGGCTTGGAGTGCAGTGGCATGATCTCGGTTCACGGCAACCTCCACCTCCTGCCAACTCTCTTTCTTAATAAGCTTTTAATTTTGGAATAATTTTAGCTTTAAAAAAGTTGCAAAGATAGTGCGGCTTCCTTCTAATGTTAATGTCTTAGGTAATCATGGTATATTTGTCAAAACTGAGAAATCGACGTTGGTACAATATTATTAACTAGACTGCAGACTTAATTAGATTTCATCAGTTTTTCCACTAATGTCCTTTTTCTGTTCCAGAATCCAATCCAAGTTTCCACATTGCATTTAGTATTTTGCTTTTTTTTTTTTTTTTTGAGACGAAGTCTTGCTCTGTCCCCCAGGCTGGAGTGCACAGTGGCATGATCTTGGCTTACTGTAAGCCTCCCAGGTTCAAGCGATTCTCCTGCCTCAGCCTCCTGAGTAGCTGGGAATACAGGCAGATACCACCAAGCCAGGCTAATTTTTTGTTTGTTTTTGAGATGGAGTCTCGCTCTGTCGCCAAGCTGGAGTGCAGTGGCATGATCTTGGCTCACTGCAAACTCTGTCTCCTGGGTTCAAGTGATTCTCCTGCCTCAGCCTCCCAAGTAGCTGAGACTACAGGTGTGTGCCACCACGCCCAGGTAATTTTTGTGTTTTTAGTAGAGACGAGGTTTCACCATGTTGGCCAGGATAGTCTTGATCTCTTGACCTCGTGATCTGCCTGCCTCGGCCTCCCAAAGTGCTGGGATTACAGGCATGAGCCACCGTGCCCGGCCTAATTGTATTTTTACAATTAGAGATGGGGTTTCACCATGTTGGTCAAACTGGTCTTGAACTCCCGACCTCAGGTGATCCACCCGCCTTGGCCTCCAAAGTGCTTGGATTACAGGCGTGAGTCACCACATCTGGCCCTAATTGTTGCATTGTTAATAGAGATGGGGTTTCACCATGTTGGTCAGGCTAGTCTCGAACTCCTGACCTCAGGTGATCTGCCCGTCTCAGCCTCCGAAAGTGCTGGGATTACAGGCATGAGCCGTGGCACCTGGCCTGTATTTTGCATTTTCAAAAATTCTCTGGACTCACTGGGCTCGTTTCCTGTCTCTCTGCTTTTGACCTTGTCATTCTCTTTCTCTACAAGAACTTTCCTGTTTTCAGCAAACTCCTATTTATCCTGCAGCACCCCTCTCTTAGATTAGGGATAATGCTGGGAACTTGATAGGATTGGGGTTTTGGAATCTGGCTGTTAGCAATATTAATTGACACTCCCTCTTCCATACCCAGGATCTCATTTGATGTTGCTTTGGTTTTTATTGTGTCCTTCTTTTTGTTTTGTTTTGAGACAGAGTCTTGCTCTTGTCTCAAAACAATCTTGGCTCACTGCAACCTCCACCTCCCGGGTTCAAGCATTTTTCCTGCCTCAGTCTCCCAAATAGCTGGGATTACAGGTGCCCGCCATTACACCCAGCTAATTTTTGTATTTTTAGTAGACAAGGTTTCTCTCTGTTGGCCAGGATGGTCTCAAACTCCTGACCTCATGATCCGCCCGCCTCAGCCTCCTAAAGTGCTGAGATTAAAGGCATGAGCCACTGTACCTGGCCTATTGTGCCATTCTTCGTGCAAATGCAAGCAAACACTGATTGATGTTACTCCCCGTTCCACCTCTCCCAGCTGTGGTTACTAGAGGGAATGTGTTTATAGGCGGCTCTCATGGGACTGTGCAGGTGGCTGGTGGCAGAGCTAGAGTAGGCTTCCTGACTTCCGATTTAGCCAGCCCCTCTGTCCTGCATGTTCTGCCCATCTCTAGCTTCCCTGGTTGTCCAATCTGGGTGCGCTTTGGTTTAACCCTTGGGTCTAGGAGTGTGATACGGCTCTGACAAGGGGATGCTGGGTTTCCTGTGCCTCTCCCCACCCCACCCACGTAGAGTGACCGCAGCACCCTTGACTTTGGGGACTCTCCCCACCCTACCCGCATAGAGTGACTGCAGCACCCTTGACTTTGGGGACTTTCCTCAGGGCTAAATGGTGCTGCTGGCATCTCCACCACTTCCCCACCCACCTCCAAGCAGGCCAGGAAGCCAGAACGTCAGAGCCTGGACTCCCCGAGTCTGTTCACCACGTGGAGCTTTGGTGGGGCCTTCTGCCTCCCATCCACTCCAGCCCAGAGCTCCCACTGAGGCTCTCCCTCATCCACCGCTTTTGGGGGCCCTTTGGGAGCCTTACATCACCATGAAGCATTAGGTTTTTATTTTCTCTTAAATTTAATGTAAAAATCGATCATGTGTTTTCTTTTCTTTTTTTTAAATAAAGACGGGGTTTCACCGTATTGGTCAGGCTGGTATTGAACTCCCAACCTCAGGTGATCCGCCCGCCTTGGCCTCCAAAGTGCTTGGATTACGGGCGTGAGCCACCATGCCTGGCCAAAAATTGATCATTTGTTTACATAACTGAAACAAGATAGAAGAGAGGGAAATGTGTTCTTCTTGGAAACTGTTAATCTGTAGGAGAGATGTAGGAGTTCTACCCACCAAGCGCAATGTGTGGGCCTGATCTGAATCCTCATCCACACAGACTGGCTATTGAAAAAAAGATTCTGTAGGCAATTCGGGAAATGTAAATATGGACTAAGTGTTAGATGATGTTAAGGAAATATTGTTAACTTTCTTACTTATGTGCGATGATGGCATGGTGGTTATGTTTTTGAGAAAACCCTATCTCTTTTTTTTTTTTTTGAGACGGAGCCTTGCTCTGTCACCCAGGCTGAAGTGCAGTGGCTCGATCTTGGCTCACTGCAAACTCTGCTCCCCAGGTTCAAGTGTCTCAGTTTCCCGAGCAGCTGAGACTACAGACGCATGCCACCATGCCCAGCTATTTTTTTTGTATTTTTAGTAGAGATGGGGTTTCACCATATTGGCCAGGGTGGTCACGAACTCCTGACCTCATCATGATCCACCGGTCTTGGCCTCCCAAACTGCTGGGATTACAGGTGTGAGCCACTGCGGCTGGCCGAGAAAACCCTATCTATCTCTTAGAGATACACTCTGCAGTTTTTACGGGTAGAATGATATGATGTCTTGGATTTGCTTTAAATTTTTCAGCCCCCTTCACCAAAAGTGGAAAGATAAAATGCAGTAAGAATGCAAAATCACTGATGCTGGTGATGAGTATATGGGATTCATTATACTGTTCTCTCTACTTTTGTGAGTGTTTGAACAGTTCCACAATAACAACAAAAATCTCCATCCAATCTTGTCCCTGTCAGTCTGGCTCTTCCCCATTAACCAAGACTGGTTCTTTTTTTTTTTTTTTTTTTTTTTT
>NW_016107502.1:2485997-2488678 GCF_001604975.1 Cebus imitator
ACTTGTCATGGAAAGAATTTTTTTTTTTTTTTTTTTTTGCAATATAGCCTCCCTCTGCAACCTCTGCCTCCCGGGTTCAAGCGAGTCTCCTGCCTCAGCCTCCTGAGTAGCTGGGATTACAGACGCCTGTCTCCACGCCCAGATAATTTTTGTATTTTTAGTATAGACAAGGTTTCACCACCTTAGCCGGCTGGTCTTGGACTCCTGACCTCGTGATCCACCTGTCTTGGTCTCCCAAAGTGCTGGGATTACAGACATGAGCCACTGCACCTGACCTGACCAGGCTCTGCCACACGGTAGTCGTATAATTTTGGGCAAGTTAAGTTACCTCTCTGAGGCTGTCTCCTCATCTGTAAAAGGGGGAAAAGAAGGGCTCCTGCTTCGTAGTGTTGCTCTAGGATGGAATACAGTGCGTACGAAACACTTAGCCCGGCACGCAGGGAATGCTCACGAAAGAGCAGCTGTTCATATGACGAACACGACTGTGATGATTACAAGAGCATTCCCTGAGCTCTCCAAGCCTCGCCGTCCTCTATTCTGACTCTTCGCAGACCCAGGATTCCGCAACACACACCCTCTCTTGTCTTGTGTGCTTGGTTCCCTCTGTGTGAGGGCTGGGGCCCTGTTTCTGATGTCCTGGGCAGGTCTTAGGATCTCACACCGCCTGAGAGGTTGCTGCATTAACAGACGTCTTCTGGGAGTGGCTGGGTGTCACTGTGCCCTCACTCTTTACAAAGTTGAGGTTCCCTGCTCGAGGGCACATCATGGGTGCAGTGAGTTCTGGGCAGCCTCCCACACAGTGTAGACTCGGAGTGGTGGGGACCTTCAGAGTCCCCCCAGTGTCCCCAGCAGCCAGCTTTCACAGGAGCTCACCCCTCCCGGGCCAGCCTGCTCTACTGTTGCACAGTCTGGTTATTGGAAAGTGTCCCTCCCTTCCCACAGCCCTTGTCCGTGTCCTGCGCTCTGAGGCCACGTGGGGTGAGTCTGCCACCCCTTCCTGGTGGCAGCCCTTTGGCCTTCCAGAGGAGACTTGCAGGGGCCTGTCCCAGCCCTGCCTCTTTGTGGCCAGGTGGCCCCAGGGTTACATGAATCTTTTTTGAACGCTCTTTTCTAATCTGTAAACAGGGAAGGAAAACACCTACCGGGTCATGATGGACCCTGGGGAAGGCATCCCACACACACGAATGCCGCACAGATGTTGCTTCCCTTCTCTCTGCTCCAGGCCACACCCTCTGGATCCCTTAACCGCTCCTTGGGGAGGAGGGTTGGAGGCTGCCAACTGCTCTGCGCTGCTTCAGATGTGCAGGAGGACCCAGATCCGGCCTCACGCGGTGGCCGCCCATGATTGCCTGGGGACTTTCTTCTGCTGCGGGATGGGATGGCCTTCGCCCTCAGTCCTGCTCCACGCACCCTGGGGCCTCCTGCCCAGGCCTGGCATTCCCTCCTGCTGTTCTGGTCTCACCACACCTGGTTCAGCTGAAACCACACTCTCCCCACCACAGGGGCCCCACAGATGCTGTGCTCTTGCCGGGCACAGACATGCTGCGTTATTTTCAGCTCTGGACCTGGTCCAGCGCACTGCACCCCTCCCTACATAAACAAGTCCAGATCTGCAAGTTGTTTTCCCAAATCCTCAGAGCCGTGAGAATGCACTCACAACAACTGCATGAGCGTGCTCACATTTCTCCCTGCTGCCACCCTGTTGCCTCAGTGACTCATGTACTAGCCTGTACACATGTGTCTGCCACAAACACACTCCGAAGGGTCTCCCCAACTCCTCCTCCATCCCCTGTCCCTTCCTCCAGCAGAGGAACTGTCCCAGGAAAACCAGGCTGCAGGGAGGGGGGCAGAAGGAAGACATTATCTGCTTCTTGGCCTGTGAGGCCAGCTGGGGAAGGAATGTTTCTGCACCCCACAACACACACCCTGCCACCGTCCTTCCGCCGCCTGGGGCTAGCTGCAGGGCCAGGCTGCCTTCTCAGGCAAACTCGATAGCCCCTCTCAATTTAATTTCAGATGAACAGGCAAACAAGCGACTCTTTCTGGGACAAAGAGTCTTCAACCGACACAGACAGAAAACGAGGTTTCTCTACTGAGACCTGCGTGCTGGCGTCCGGTGCCCTGCACAGCACCTCCGTTTCTCCAGGCCAGCTGGGCTCACGCATCTTCCACGTGAATTCACTGTCAACACGGTTCCTTCCCGGGAGTGTCCCACTTCTAACCCTGGACTAGACGTTCCTTGAGGGCATAGGATGTTTTGTTTTTATTCCCTCTTTTACCCCCAGTTTCTTGGGGTAAAACCCAAACTCATTAAGCCTAAAAACCAGTGCCTCCACCATGTGGTGCACCTGCCACTCCCCCTTCCCCAACACACACACACACACACACAAACACAGATACACACACAGACATACTCAGACACACACGGACACACACACAGACACACATATACACATACAGACACACACAGACATACACACAGACACAGGCTCACACGCAGACATACACACAGACACACACACAGACACACAGACATACACACACAGACACATATATACAGACACACACACATATAGATACACACAGACATATAGATACACACAGACAAATACGGACCGACAGACACACCCAGACACACACAGACACACAGAACACACACATGTACAGACATACACATACAG
>NW_016107502.1:2489098-2494321 GCF_001604975.1 Cebus imitator
AGACAAATATGGACGGACAGACACACCCAGACACACACAGACACACAGAACACACACACATACAGACACACACACACAGAAACACACACACACATAAACACACAGACACATACACACACAGACACACACACACACCCTGGGCTTGCGGGTGCCTCTTGGAAAGGACAGGTGCAGCCCCGCTCTGGCCTGGGCACTTGCTGCTCCCTCATCCTGGATCCTGTCCCCCAGGATCCACATGGCTGGCTCCGTCCAATCCTTTGGGCCTCTGCTCCCAGGTGTCCTTGTCACAGGTGGCTCACGCAGCCCAGCCTCCCAGGGCCTTCCCTGTCCCTCCCCTGCTGCCGTGCCTCCTTGGCCCTCATTGCTGTCTGACGGTGTGCGCTTGATGGTTGTGGCTTTCGTCTGTCTCCTTCACTTGAACGTGAGCCTCCTGGGGCGAGGGCTGCTCCTTTTGCTCGCTGCTGCATCTCCAGGCCTGCCACCACACCTGCCCCGTAGTGGGTGTCAGTACTCACTTGTGGAACGAGGGACATGAGTGATCTGTCTGTGTGGACGGAGGAGTGACTTGCAGTGGAAGCCTCCCAGCCAAGACAGCTGGGCCCCTGGATAAGTGGGCACGGGCAGGGGAGGGTGGGGCATGCGTGGCTGCCCATCAGCCAGGCAGGACACACGGAACGGTGCCGGGAGGGTTGGTGTGCGAGGGCTCCCCAGTAGGCTGTGCCAGGCCTGGCCAGAGATGAGGGTCCCTGGCTCGTGGGCCAGAATTCCTGCCCTTCCCCTTCCTGTCTAGTGAGTCAGCCAGGCTGGGGAAGTGCGCCAGGGAAGTGGCTCCTGTCAGGAGTCCAGAGGGGTTGAGGGTCAACAAAACAAGAACTTGCTCATCGCCCCTCCCATGCTGCCTGTCTGGGTGGCTTTTTCTGTTCCTCCCATCTCTGTCTCGTTCATGGCCTACCTGTTGTGTTGTGTCCCCCCAGATTCCTATGTTGAGGTCCTCATCCTCAGCGCCTCAGAATGTGAACTTAGTTAACAATAGGGTTGCTGCAGAGGGAATTAGTTAAGTGAAAATGAGGTTGGACTAGAGGAGGGTGGACCCCTAGCCCTCTGTGTTTGGGATCCTTCATAAAAATAGTGTCACGTGAACACGGGTGAAAATGGGAGGCACTGTGCTCAGTGAAATAAACCAGTGACATCAGGGCAAACTGATTCCATGGAGGAGCTGCCTAGAATACTGAAATTCACAAACAGAAGGTAGAATAGAGGTGACCAGGGGCTGGGGGATGGGGAATGGAGAGTCAGTGTTGAATGGATATGGAGTTTCCGTTTGGGCTGATGAGAAAGTTCTGGAGATGGATGGTGGCACAACTTTGTGGATGCACTTAATGCCACCGAACTATATACTTAAAAATGGTAACTTTTGGCCAGGCGCGGTGGCTCATGCCTGTAATTCCAGCACTTTGGGAGGCCAAGGCAGGTGGATCACCTGAGGTCAGGAGTTTGAAACCCGCCTGGCCAACATGGAGAAACCCCAACTCTACTAAAAATACAAAAATTAGCTGAGTGTGGTGGCAGGTGTCTGTAATCCCAGATACTCAGGAGGCTGAGGCAGGAGAATCACTTGAACCCGGGAGGCGGAGGTTGCAGTCAGCTGAGATGGTGCCATTGTACTCCAGCCTGGGTGACAAGAGCGAGACTTCGTCTTAAGAAAAAAGCGTAACTTTTAACACACACATGAGTGCCATGTAAAGAGAGAAACATACAAAGGAAAGCTGATTGAAGATGCAGGGAGAGTACCATCCACAAGCTAGCAACTCCAAAGACTGCAGCAAACCCCCAGATGCCGACGGAGAGGTATGGGACAGACCCCCTCACAGCACTCAGAAGGAGCCTGGAAGCTTCTGACTTCCAGAGCTGTGAGGCAGTACATTTCTGTTGTGTAAACCCCCTAGCCTGTGGTATTCTGCAGAGCCAGAAAATGAAGACAATACATCTCTGTGGCTCATCGCTGCCTCCTCCCCAGGCGCTCTGCTTTCTGCAATGCAGGGAAGAGTGGGGAAAGGCTGGCCTCTTTCTGCTTTTGGCTTCTTTCCTTCATTTGTTCTTGGTGGCTCCTTCCCTCCCTGGCCTCCTTTCTCTTCTGTCTTCCCTACTGACTCATCGCGCTTGTTATTTCTTGCTTAATATGTCTCCCCTGATGGACTGGAAGTCCAGGAAGCCGGTTCTGGGCCCCTGAGAGCACTCAGTACCTACGTATAAATGATTGGATGGGGAAGGAAGGAGGAGGGAAGGAGTGGCCTGCTCAGAGATGTTTTGACAAAGTGTCTGTGCCTAGAATAGCCAGGGGTGGCTGATCACGGTGGCTCACAACTGTAATCTCAGCACTTTGGTAGGCCAAAGCGGGCAGATCACAAGGTCGGGAGATCAAGACCATCCTGGCCAACATGGTGAAACCCTTTCTCTACTAAAAATATAAAAATTAGACGGGTGTGGTGGTAGGCACCTGTAGTCCCAGCTACTCCGGAGGCTGAGGCAGGAGAATTGCTTGAACCCGGGAGGCGGAGGTTGCAGTGAGCCAAGATTGCACCACTGCACTACAGACTGGTGACAGAGTGAGACTCTGTCTCAAAAAAAGAAAAACAGGCCAGGCGCGGTGGCTCATGCCTATAATCCCAGCACTTTGGGAGGCCGATGCAGGCAGATCATGAGGTCAGGAGATCGAGACCATCCTGGCTAACACGGTGAAACCCCATCTCAACTAAAAACACAAAAAATTAGCCAGGTATGGTGGCTGGTGCCTGTGGTCCCGGCTACTTGGGAGGCTGAGGCAGGAGAATTGCTTGAACCGGGGAGGTGGAGGTTGCAGTGAGCCGAGATCGTGCCACTGCACTCCAGCCTGGGGGACAGATTGAGACTCCATCTCAAAATAATAACAAAACAAAACAAACCTAAAAACAACAAAAAAGAATAGCCAGGGCAGTTGCAGCCTCTGACCAACCTCTAACCAGGAGGAGCAGTGTGCCCTCTCCATGGTGAGGGGCTCCCACTGCAGAAAGTCAGGCTGGGCATCCTCAGGCAACCCTGGTTCTATGGGGTCAGGGCAGGCGTTCTGGGGCATGAAGCTTTTCCTCAGGTCCACTGAGTCAAACCTGGTACCTGTCCAGCAGTAGAAGGCCAAGGAGAAAGCCTCCCTTGTTATGTAAGGCAGAGTCTGTATTTGGATGGGAAGAGGAGCGTTTGGAGTGAACATGGGGCACACATTCCTCTTTCTCTGTATTGCTGCCCCATGACGCTTCCCCATTGTGGGAGTGGGTAAAAAAGGGAATTGGAAACAAAGACACAAAAGTCTTCTCTTTTATTCATTGATTGATTCAGTAAATATTTATGGGCTATGTGTCCAGTACCATTGGGCTGAGGATGGAGAGATGAATAGACCCAGTCTCAGACCTCAAGGAGCTTGCAGTCCAGACAGGGAGACAGACACGTGAACAGCCTTAGAACAAGGCCACGACTGCTCCAATGAGGCCCGTGGAGGCAGTTGTGGGAACAGAGGAGATGCTCTAAGTGCAGGACTTGGTGAAGGCTGCATGAAGGTGGTGCCATCAGAGAAAGGCCTTGAAGGATGCATAGGAGTTTGACATGTGAAGGAGTGGGTGGGGTGGAATAGGGAAGGTGCGATGCAAGCAGAGGGAATAGGGTCTGGCAAGGTGGGAAGCTGTGAGAGGGCTATGCAGGTCTGGGGAAACTGGCACTTGGGAATGGGGGTGGTGGGAGGCCACTAGTGGGAACCAAGGTCGTAGGGAGAGAGTGTGCCGGCTCATGGGTGCCTGGTATGCCATGCTCGAGAATTTGGGCGTGCTCCTGAGAGCACGGGAGTGAACAGTGGCCTTAAGTGGGCTTGCCTCTGTCTCCCCTAGCCCACCCATTCTCTGTCCTCCTCTGACGTCTCTACAGACTGCTCCAGCCAGGCTCCCTTGCCCACTGGTTGGAGGGCAGGACGAGAAAGAGGCTGGGATGTCTATTTCCCACTGCCTTGTCCCTTTTCTGATGGCAGCTGCTTTCCTCTGTGGACACAGCTCCTGCCGGGCTCCCCCTCCCATGGCTCCAGCTCACACTGACTCTGGTGATGGATCCCAGGCAGGCCTAGGTGGTAAAGGCTTCAGTGGGCTGGTCCTTGGGTGCTTCACCACCTCTGCCCCCAACACTGTAAATCATCCCTGATTTAAGCTCTCTTAAGAAGACCCCTCTGGGCGTTTCATTTCTCTCTGGAATCCTGCTTGCTGTAGTAGGAGTATGGCTTAGTCAGCATTTGGTGGGGAAAATAATCTGGGTGATGGTGGAGACTGGAGTTGGGGAGACACCGAGGCGGCAATGGTAGCAAAGACACTGTTAAAAGTGCGGCTCAGGGCTGGTGAGCCGGCATTGAGGCCGTGGCAGTTGGGCTGGAGAGCAGGGCCGGAGCTGGGAGGCGTTCTGAATTAGAGCTGTCGAGCTTTGGTGATGTATTGGGTAGACGGGGGAGTGGGCGGTAGGGGAAAGATGAATCCCCTCAATCTTAAAAGGCAGACAGCATTGGTCCACAAGGGCTACCTAACTAACTATAAAATCTGATATTTCCAATTCAAACTCAAGACTATGTGTCTCCTTTGTCTCATGTCAAGAATTTCAATCTTAAGTACACTTACGATGATAGAACAAACGTAGGCATTTGCTTTATCCCCTGGTACATACTCAGCAGTGCCAGAATGATGATACCAGCATTACCTTCAATGATATGATATTGAAAATGCTTAACATTTTCCCCATGTCTTCTCGTCCTTGAGATAGACTGCACTGGGGATGTACAGTACAGTTGAATTTTGTCCTTTTTTTTTTTTTTTGAGGCAGAGTCTCGCTCTGTTATCCACGCTGGAGTGCCATGGCTCGGTCTTGGCTCACTGCAATCTCTGCCTCCCGGGTTCAAGCAATTCTATGAGTAGCTGGGATTACAAGCACCTGCCACCACATCCAGCTAATTTTTGTATTTTTAGTAGAAATGGGGTTTCACCATGTTGGTCAGGCTGGTCTCAAACTCCTGACCTTGTGATCTTCCTGCCTCAGCCTCCCAAAGTGCTGGGATTATAGGCGTGAGCCACTGTGCCTGGCTGAAATTTGTACTTTTAAGTCATTTGGAGTGGTACTTCTCTAGCCACCAAGAGGAATAGGATTATAATTAGGTTAATTTATTTT
>NW_016107502.1:2494970-2497654 GCF_001604975.1 Cebus imitator
TTTTTTTTTAAGACAAGGTCTTGCTCTATTGCCCAGGCTGGATTAGAATGGCATGAACAAAACTCACTGCAGCCTTGACCTCCTGGGCTCAAGTGATCCTCCTGCGCCAGCCTCCTGTGTAGCCCATACCCCACAGGTGAGTGCCACCACCCCTGGCTAATTTTTAAAATTTTTGTAGAGATAGGTTCTCAGTATGTTGCCCAGGCTGTTCTTAAACTCCTGGGCTCAATCCTCCTGCCTTGGCATCCCAAAGTGCTGGGATTACAAGTGTGAGCCCCCACACCTGGCCCAGAGCTTGTTTCTTAAAAAAAACAAAACAAAACAAAACAAAAAAACAAGAAAACCCAAAAAGCAAACATATAAGATCTTTATTGATTCCAGAATGATATCTACAAAATAAAGTATTAATGCATTTATTAAAATACTAGATTCTATTTGGGTGTCTTCTCTGCCATAGTTCCTCCATCCCCTTCAATTTAGTTTATGGTTTATTATATTATTATCTGTTTTATGAAACGTAAGATATCTATATATCTTTTACCCCTCTTTTTGTGGATAAGTGGAAATATTTTGCACACACTTTTCTCCATCTTGCTTTTTTCACCTAGAGATGAAGACACCCCCATTTCTCTATTTCTTTATTCAGTTGGGTGATATTCTACTGCTTAGTTGATTTAACAGTTCCTTACCAATGGGTATTTGAGTTATTTTCTGTCTTTTGCTATTACAAACATGTGCATATGTTTTTCTGTTTTTTTTTGTTTGTTTGTTTGTTTCTTTTTTTTGAGACAGAGTCTTGCCCTGTCACCCAGGCTGGAATGCCGTGGTGCAGTCTTGGCTCACTGCAACCTCTGCCTCCTGGATTCAAGTGATTCTTCTGCCTCAGCCCCCTGAGTGGCTGGGACTACAGGTGCACACCCACCACACCTGGCTAATTTTTGTATTTTTAGTAGAGATGGGGTTTCATCATATTGACCAGGCTGGTCTTGAACTTCTGACATTGTGATCTGCCTGCCTCGGACTCCCAAAGTGCTAGGATTATAGGCGTGAGCCACAGGGCCCAGCCTTGTTGTGGTTTTTTAAACCTTGAACAAGATGGGTTGAGTGCCCATCCTTTCTTCCAATACTTGTATCATTTAATTTTTTGATATTTAGATTCATGATCCATATGGAACTTATTCTGGTATATGGTGTGAGGTATGGATCAAATTTTACATTTTTTCCATGTGGCCATCCAGGTATCTGGCTCTTAAAATTACCTTCTGAGATTGTGGTTTATATACTAATAGGGTGAAATCATCCAATGAGAGCAGGTTCATGGAATCACAGACCAAGCCACTGAATCCACTTGAGGCCGATTACAGTGTTTAATTCATTTTTATGTATTTTATTACCTTTTCTTGCATGTAGCCTACTTAGTTTTTATTTATTTTGCTGGTAAATCAATTGCTAAATAAAAATAGACTTATTAAGCAACTACTATGCACTGTTGAAGTGGAAGGCTACACATGTGCATGGTTGGGCCATTTAGTATCCGTTCACCCTCTGGGTAAAAGAGTACCCAAATTTCCCTTAATAACATGTCTGGTACCACCCTCAGCCTTTGTGGTTTAGGGGGACTGATTTAGCTCTATGAGGTGGCCTCAATTGGCCAAATCTGTATTCCGCCTTCGAGATAACAGTAAGGGGTTCCTAGAGCGGCTTGGGCTTCTATTGGAGCCCAGGAGACTGGAGCTGAGCCTTCTGACAGGGAGGCAGTGCTCTTCCCCATAGACTTGAACCTGGAAGCATTGAAGCCAGAACCACTATCTCCATTCTGTCATCACCTGTGGGCTGAGAAGATACCAGCTCCAGGAGACCATGAAGGTGAGCGGAGAACTGGAGAGAAATCAGGTCTTTGTTGTTTATGAACTCCAGACAGGATGCACAGATGGTGGCCCAGCCTGATGCTGGGCTTCTCAGCTAAAAACCTAATATTTGGTTTCTACTTTTTTGTACTTGCAGCTGAGAGGGCCCTAAATGAAACAGTAGTCATCATTAGGTTTTCCTGACGTCCTGGTGCTTTAGGGACGATGCCTCAGGTAGAAAGTGTAATGGGATGCCAGCAGAATATCATTTCTCCCACGTAGGCCAGCTCCTTCCATGAGGGTCCTCGTTTGTGAAATAGCATCAATAACTTGTTTGTGAAATAGCATCAATTATTGTTGATCAATAATAATTTTGAAGAAAAAGTGAGAGAAGATGTATTTAGTCTGTTCTCACACTGCTATAAAGACACCTAAGACAGTAATTTACAAAGAAAACGGGTTTAATTGACTAACAGTTCTGGATGGCTGGGGAGACCTCAGGAAACTTACAGTCATGGTGAAAGGTGAAGGGAAAGCAACCACCTTCTTTACGAGGAGGCAGGAGAAAGACACAGTGTGAAGGAATTAATTACCAAACTTTTTTATTTTTTTTAAGACAAAGTATTGCTCTGTTGCCCAGGCTGGAGTGCGGTGGTGCGATCTTGGCTCACTGCAACCTCCTCCTTCTGGGTTCAAGTGATTCTCCTGCCTCAGTCTCCAGAGTAGCTGGGACTACATGCACATGCCACCACACCTGACTAATTTTTTGTATTTTTAGTAGAGATGGGGTTTCACCATGTTAACCAGGATGGTCTCCATCTCCTAACCTTGTGATCC
>NW_016107502.1:2497954-2499995 GCF_001604975.1 Cebus imitator
TCTCTTGACCTCGTGATCCACCCGCCTCGGCCTCCCAAAGTGCTGGGATTACAGGCTTGAGCCACTGCGCCCGGCCAAGCCAAGCACTTTTAAACCATCAGAGCTCATGACAGCTCCTTCACTGTCACAAGAACAGCAAGGGGAAAGTGCCCCCATGATCCAGTCACTTCCCACCAGGTCCCCCCCTTAACACGTGGGGATTACAATTTGAGTTGAAATTTGGGTGGGGATACAGAGCCACACCACATCAGAAGTAAAGATGAACTGTAAAGAGATAGTCACATTTTAGTGATTGTCATTATATAATAGCTTCTTGAGGGCAGGGACGGTGAGCTTTTGTGTGTGTATCCTGTGGGTAGCTAAAGTGTCTCACACAAAGCAGGTGCTCAGTGAAACATGCAGCACTTCAGTTTGAATCAGATTGAATGCTTCTCACATTTCCTAACCTGTTGGTGTTTATTCTTCCTACAGGCAGGTAAGGAAAACAGAGTCACAGAGAGACAAGAGATCAAGCCACTGGCCAGGAGCACACTCAGGGGTTCTGTCCCCCACCACATGCTGAGTTCCACAGTCAAACTCCGACCCTCTTCGAGGCTGACAGACATAGGTGGAGGAGGCTGGTCGGAGGGCCAGCTTTGCCACTCACCTGCTGGGCGACTTTGAGCAAATCCCTTTCTCCCCGTGGGCCTCAGGCGTCAGTTTCCTAGTCATTCACACAGGGTTAATCCTCTCCTTATGAATACCTGTGGGTTCTATACAAGTCATTTGAAGAGTACAAAATCCTTGCAAGTGTGTTTGCTGCATCACACGGGTAGAGGCATGTTTGGAAGGTCTGGTGGGTAACCAGGGGTAGGGCTTCAGGGCGCACCAAGCACCTGCATCCACATGATTCGCTTTGATTTTCCCAGGCCATGAGATACTTCAGTTTCTCCTGTCGACAAGGGAGGAAGCCAAGGCCTTGAGAAAGTGAGTGACTTGCTCAGGGCCATCTGGCTCACTAGAGACAAGGCAGAACTCACACCCACGTTTTCTGACTTCCAGTTCAGGCCTACCACAGGCCTCCGTCCACCTGCAGGAAAGCAGGCAACCCTCAGGGACTTGCTCATGGAGAACGCTCCGTACTTGCCCAGGGGACGGGCTCCGAGGAAGCCAGATTGTTCCAGGGTGGTGCTGGCCTGGCCGCTCTGGATGGCCATGCTGTGGCCTAGCTGGCGGGGGCGCTGGAGGCCCAGGTTACACTGCACTCTGGGGCGGTGTGTCCAGCATTCCTGGCAGAGGTAGGATGCCTCAGCAGGGCTGGGTGAGCAGCTCTCGGGGGTGGCGAGGGGAGGCAGGCAGGCATGCTGTGTGTTTTGCTAGGCCGTGCATGGCTCTTCCGGGCATTGTGCTGACCAGCGTGCCCCGGTCATGAACACAGAGACCAGGATGCCTTTGTAGCGATCACAGCAACACCCTGTACTTCCCCAGCATTCCAAGGAGGGCCAGAGCATGGCACTTACAGGAGGTCTCCCAGACGCCGCCTTCCTCCCCCTCCTCCCCGACTCCATCCTCCCCAGGAGGAGGAGGCTGTCTTCAGGGCGTGAAGTGTGGGACCGGGGGTCCGGCCAGCAGCTCTTCCATGAGGCAGCCCTCCTCCCACAGGTTCTAATCTCTGGGCCACGTGTTCTTAACTCCTATTTTCTGACTTGGACACTGCACTAAGAGCTTTCCTTATGTTCTAGATTGTTCCATGACATAAATGCAATCGTTATCACCCCGCTCCCCATGAATATAAAGGAGACAGAATCTTAGAGGGGTCTATATCAGCAGTCAGGGGCAGAGCCAGGACTCAAACCTCACGGCCGAGGCTGGCGTCTCTGCTCTTGACTGCGCGGCTGCGCTGCCCTCTTAGGTAAGCCGGGCGCGTTGTGCTTGGAGACAGGTAGGGATGGAACACAGCCAGTCGTTCAGGAGTCTTTTCTAAAATAATAACTTTCTTATTTTAGAGCAATTTTAGATTTCTAGAATTATAGTACAGGGAATTCCTGTATATCCCATGCCC
>NW_016107502.1:2505085-2526359 GCF_001604975.1 Cebus imitator
GGGGTTTCACCATGTTGGCCAGGCTGGTCTTGAACTCCTGACCTCAGGTGATCTGCCTGCCTCGGCTTCCCAAAGTGCTGGGATTACAGGTGTGAGCCACTGCACCCAGCCCTGTTGTTCCATTTCAAAATCATCCCTTCTCACCATTCCTAATGTCCCCTGTTATTAACATCTTACATTAGTATGGCACATATGTCACTGTTAATGAATTAATATTATTAATTAAAGTGCACACTTTATTAAGCTTTCTTTTTCCTTTCCTTTTTTTTTTTTTTTTTTAAACCTATTGTCCTTATTCTGTTCCAGGATTCCAGCAGGATTCCATGTTACATTTAGTCATCTTGTCTCTGTAGGCTCCTCTTGGCTGTGACTGTTTCACAGACTTCCCTTGTTTTTGGTGACCTGGACTATTTTGAGGGGTGTGGTTAGGATTTTGCAGAATGTCCTTTAATTGGGATGTGTCTCATGTTTTCCTCCTGAGTAGGCTGAGATTATGGGTTTTGGGGAGGGAGACCACAGGGGTAAGTGCCATTCTCATCACATGATATCAAGGGCACTCTCAATGTGACTTATGGCTGTTGGTGTTCATCTTGGTCACGTGTTTCTTTACTGTAAAGGTACTCTTTTTTTTTTTTTTCGCTCCCTTTCCACGCTGTTCTCAAGAATCATTTTTATAGCACTAAAAGAAGAAACTGGTGGCTGGGTGTGATGGCTCACACCTGTAATTCCAGCACTTTGGGAGTCTGAGGCAGGCGGATCACCTGAGGTCAGGCATTTGAGACCAGCCTGGACAACATGGAGAAACCCCATCTTTACTAAAAATACAAAAATTAGCTGGGTACGGTGGCGAGTGCCTGAAATCCCAGCTACTTGGGAGGTTGGGATGGGAGAATTGCTTGAACCTGGGGGGCAGAGGTTGCAGTGAGCCAAGGTCACATCACTACACTCCAGCCTGGGTGACAGTGAGACTCGATCTCAAAAAGAAAAAACAAAGAGGAAGAAATTGGAAACTCTCCTAGAAGGAAGAAGAGGGGAGAAAGGATGGCAGGGTGGTGACAGGGGCCCTAGAACAGAAAAAAATATTGCACCTGAGTGGGAGGAGAAGCTGGTGGCCTTTGAGTTGCCCACGTGAGGGAAGAGCCAGTGCCAGGATTCTGGCAAGAGCAGCCAGCTCAGCATGGCGTAGGAGTGGGACAGCCATCGAGGAGTTCCTGCGGAGCCCCCAGAGAAGGAGCTTCACCTTGGGACTCGGGACTCATTTTCAGGGACTTCCTCTCCCTGTAAAGCAACGCTGTATCAGACACAGAGGCTCCCTGACAGAACGAAAAACAACACGTGCTGTTCAACATGAGACTCCCATCCATCAGAAACATGATTCAATTTTGCCATTTCTCTGAGGCATGGAGATGGCAGTCCGTCAGGAAGGGACCCTTTCCCTCGGCTCCACCTCTCCACTGCCACCACAGACTACCGTGCTGCTGCATGACTTTGCCTAAGAGTTCAGGATAAAGTAATGTTTATGATACATCCTGAAATTATTTTTGTGGGTGAGCATCCTTAGATTGCATTATGCTTTGCGGTTAAAAGCGTTAACTTTGCTATGTAGCTATTTCAAATAGATCACAAGTTCTTTTTTTTTTTGATGCTCACCACTGTACTAATGAGGATCAAATAGATCACAAGTTCTGCAATCCTGCTTAGATGTTTGTTCATTTCATAAAGTATAGATGCTGAGACTCTCATAGGGTTGATGGGGCCTCATGTCCCCTCTGAGGGACAAGCAGGCTGGCCAGGGGGAGACTGGAGGCCTGAGGAGCTGGAACACAGCTAAACTGAACTCCCCAGGCAAGCCGTATGCTTGCATCTGTCTGTCTCCGCCAGCATGTGAGCTACACATCCAAGACCGGGAGAATCTGGAGAGCTGACTCCAGACGTTGGTCCCAATGTTGGGAGGAACTTGGGAAAATCAAGGGGTGCTTTGGTCCTGTCATTGTGTCTGACACACAGTTAGAGGTAAATATCTGTGAATATTTAGGGGTTTAGAATGTACCTGTTTAAATGAAATGGCCCTGGAATGTGAAATAACTTTAGCTGTTGGCATCTAAGACAACAGAGGTGGCCGGGCGAGGTGGCTCGCACCTCCCAGCACTTTGGGAGGCCAAGCAGGTGGATCACCTGAGATCAGGAGTTCAAAACCAGCCTGACCAACATGATGAAACCCCATCTCTACTAAATACAAAAAATTAGCCGGCCATGGTGGTGGGCGCCTGTATTCCTAGCTACTTGGGAGGCTGAGGCAGGAGAATCACTAGAACCTAGGAGGCGGAGGTTGCAGTGAGCCGAGATTGCGCCATTGTACTCCAGCCTGGGCAACAAGAGAGAAACTCCATGTCAAACAAACAAACAAACAAAACAAAACCTAAAGAAAACAAACAAACAAAAGTATTCAATCAATTGGCTGCTGTGAGCAAAGTCCCGTGAGAATGGGGTCCAAGGCAGAAGTCTGGGGAAGGGTGTGTGTGGGCAGGCGGGGTAGACACAGATCGGGGCTGTGGAAGGAAGGGCTCCAGGACCTCTCGTGGGCTGTCATGAGTCTTTGGACTATTTATAGTCTGTGACCTCAGATGAGTCACCCCCATGATTCAGTTTCCCCATTTCTCTGAACTATGGAGATAGCAGTCGGTCAGGAAGGGACCCTTTCCCTCGTCTCCGCCTCTCCACCACGGCCACTGCTGTCACCGGCCCCCTCGCTCTGCCCACATGGTAGTCCAGGATGCCCAGGGCTTAGGGCTTGACGGACAACACCTAATGTAATCTCACAGCCCTGGGACACAGCTGCTCTTATTGCCTCCACTTTGCAGAAGGGGAAAGTGAGCCTTATGGAGGCTAAATAACGCGCCCGACGTTATACACCAGGGATGGGTGGATGCGGGCTGGTGATCTGGCCACCCTGACTCACACTTGGTTGGCCAGGGTTCCACTGCTAAATCCATCTGGGTTAGGGGTTAGCAACTAACTTTTTCTGCAACAGGTAAATATTTTAGGCTTTGTGGGGCATATGGTCTCTCCTCCTCCTTCTCTCCTCCAAGACTTTCTCTTGTTATTCCACACTTAAAAAATGTAAAAACCAGCTGGGTGTGGTGGCTCACGCCTGTAGTCTCAGCACTTTGGGAGGCCGAGGCAGGCTGATCATTTGAGGTCAGGAGTTTGAGACCAGTCTGTCGGAACCCCGTCTCTACCGAAAATACAAAAATCAGCTGGGCATGGTGGTACATGCCTGTAATCCCAGCTACTTGGGAGTCTGAGGCAGGAGAATTGCTTGAGTTGGGGAGACGGAAGTTGCAGTGAGCCGAAATCACACCACTGCACTCCAGCCTGGCCAGCAGAGCAAGACTCTGTCAAAACAACAACAACAAAAAAAAAAAAACAAGGAAAAACCATTCTTAGCTAGTGAGCTGTACGTAGCACACTGCTGGCCGGATTTGGTCTGAAAGCTAGAGTTTACTTACCCCTGATAACAGGAAAGCAAAAAAATGCAAATTGCTACGGGCTGGTATGCCTCCCTAGATTTCAGAGGCGTTCTGAAACTCACTCAAAGAATCCTGGGCCCTGGAGTGTGGCAGGGCTACCTGTGTGGCCCAGGTTGGCATTAGTTTTACTGAGGACCTACTAGGGTATGGGCACCATGGTGTCACTCCCATGGCCACTGTTCCCATGGGCAGTTACTGCCCCTCACAATCATCCCTCTGTGTCCTACTCTCTGTGGGGGGGGGGTCACTGGGGGCTCAGCTTCTCCACCCTGTCACCACCCTGGCCTCGCCTTCCTTTCTCCTGGGACTTCTGTTCTTGGTTAAGTGAGGCTGGATGGGCCCAGCTATGGCCCCTGGCTGAGCTGCAGAGGAAGCTGAGAGGACCCACTACTAGCATCTTTTGGCCAGGCTGCCTTGGTGGCCAGCGTGGGATGGGAGATGCTGAGGCAGAAACAGAGGAGAAGCGGGGGGAGCTCTGCAGCCGGAGGGAGGCGTTCCGTGGGCTGGGCAGGAAGCTGGGAAAGCTCTTTTGTTTCTAAGGCTCCTCAGAGTTAAGGAAGTTTGAGAAAGGAGTAAGCACAGGGATTCTGCATGTGTGTGGGGCCTGTGTGTGCATGTGTATCACATACAAGCCGTGCCTGGGCTCCTGCAGAAAGGCAGTGTGGAAGGCACAGCGGCCCGGGTTCTAGGCAATGTACAAAATTAAACCAGGTCTGAACCTGGGATCGAGTCCCAACACCACCACTGACCAACCATGAGAACCAGGCCCAGGTCTTCAACCTCTCGGACACTCACTTTTCTCATCTGTAAAATGGAAATAGCAATATCTCAGCAGGTTGTTGTGATCTATCGAATGCTTTTTACAGGCCAGGCACTGTGCTAGGGGCTTTCTATATTCAGTTGATCCTCATCACTCAAACATTCTGTATTTAAAAATTTGTCTACCCCATACAATTTACTTGTTTTGCCAAAATCAACACTCACAGTACTTGCATGGCCATCCATGAACACAGAGCAGAGAAAAATTTGAGTGGCACATTCCCAGCAGAGGCTGAACAAGGTGACAGTCTGCCTTCTTGTTTTAGCTCATACCGCAAACAAGTGTCCATTTCAAGGTCTGTTTGGTACCATGTGTTTTGCATTTTTCTGCTGTGTGTTGGTGATTTTGCTGTTTAAAATGGTCCCAGCATCATGCTCAAGTGCCGTCCAGAGTTCCTAAGCGAGAGAAAGCTATGTCTGGTAGTTAAGCTTCGTGCAGGCATGAGTTATAGTGCTGTTGGCCATGAGTTCAATGTGAATTAATCAACAATGTATATTAAATAAGGTGTCTTTAAAGAGAAACACACATAAGAAAAGGTTGTGCATTGATCTGTGACCAGAGGCTCATAGGAACCTTGCCTTGTGTCTCCCTTAGGAGCACTGGTTTGGCATTCACTAATTCAGCGTTTGCAGTGACTCCATAAAACACAGCCACTATGAATAATGAGAATTGACTGTCTTGGCCGGGCACAGTGGCTCATGCCTGTAATCCCAGCACTTTGGGAGGCGAGGTGGGTGGATCACCTGAGGTCAGGAGTTTGAGACCAGCCTGGCCAACATGGTAAAACCCTGTCTCTACTAAAAATACAAAAAAAAAAAAAACTAGCTGGATGTAGTGGCAGGTGCCTGTAATTCCAGCTACTCAGGAGGCAGAGGCAGGAGAATCACCTGAACCCAGAAGGAGGAGGTTACAGGGAGCCGAGATGGCATCACTGCACTCCAGCCTGGGCAATAAGAGTGAAACTCCGTCTCAAAAAAATAAAAAGAAAAAACAAAAAAAGAATTGACTGTATTAACTCATCTTTTGAAAATTTTGTTTTATTTTTATATTTTTTTTTTGTGGAAACAGGGTCTTGATATGTTGCCCAGGCTGATCTTGAACTGGGCTCAAGCAATCCTCCCACCTCAGCCTCCCAAAGTGCTGAGGTTACGGGCATGAGCCACCACACCCAGCCATATTCACGCAGCTGTTCACCACAGCCACCATAGTGGGTAGGTGCTCTGCTGTCATTTTTGTCTAGATTTTTCTGAGGCACTGAGGCACAGAGAAGCTGTCTAATTTGTCCGAGGCCATGTGGATGGCACAGCTGGAATCAACGCCAGGCAGTGGGCCCTTGAGGGTACCCTAGCTGCTCCTGAATTAGACAGGGCAACAAGTAGAGAGTCTTAGGGCAGCCCCTATGTGTCATGCACACTCATGAAGGCTCTGCCACTCAGGGGGCCCCATGGCCGTGGGATTAGACAGTCCCTCAAGTCCCTTCCACTCGGATATTCTAAGGCCCTGCAATTTTTGCCTGCTCTTGCAAGCTGCTCTGCACATAGGAGCGTGCTGGGTCTGCAGGCCTGCAGCGGGGACATTGGGATGGATGAGCTGTGGGCATGGCAGGGAGGCTGTTGGGGTGGATGATGCTGAGGGCTTAGGAGGACCTTGGATGTCACGTCTGTTGGTTGGGAGAGGAAGGATGGCTTCTTTTTTTTTTTGTAGACGTGAAACTGAAGCTCAGAGAGCTTTCCCAACATGACAGGACACTGTGGGATTGACCACGAACAGATTGACCAGGGATGATATTAAAAATATTAAGCAGTGATGTGGCACAGACACAAGCTGATCATCACAGATGCTGTTGTGGACATGGCGGCTGTCTGCACAGGGGGATGTTGGCTGGGTCAGGCCTGGTCCTAGGCCCCGTCCTGGCTGCTCTGCCCTGTCCCTTTTCCTCCATATCACACTGATGTGCAGGACTGGAGCAGATTTTCTGTCTACGAGAGTGATGAGATTGTGCCCTATCAAGTCGCACGCATCTTTAGCTGCTGTCTTTTTTTTTTTTTTTTTTTTGAGATGGAGTTTTGCTCTTGTTGGCCAGGCTAGAGTGCAATGGTGTGATCTCAGCTCACTGCAACCTCCACCTCCAGGTTCAAGAGATTCTCCTGCCTCAGCCTCCCAAGAAGCTGGGATTACAGGCATGTGCCACCACGCCTGGCTAATTTTTTGTATTTTTAGTAGAGATGGGGTTTCTCCATGTTGGTCAGGCTGGTCTCGAACTCCTGATCTTGTGATCTGCCCACCTCACCTCGGCCTCCCAAAGTGCTGGGATTACAGGTGTGAGCCACCGCGCCCAGCCAGCCGCTGCCTTTCCTGAAAGCTTCTGGTGGTGGTGGTATCACATCACAGTAACTCCATTACTCCTGCTAGTGCGGGTGAGAGCAAATATTTCTGGCAAGAAGGTCTGAGTTCAGATTCCAGCATTCATCATCCTGTGGACCTGTGCTAATCACCTCACTTTGCTAAACCCTGGTTTTTCTATGGATAAAATTAAATTAAACTACCTACTTCATGAATATTGTGAAGACCAAGTACAATTATGTGGGTGACCATGCTTCATATGCTGAAGAAATGTGTGCATAAAATGAAAGGGATTTATACCAGAGGTTGCAACTTTTTTGAATTGCAGACGTGTGAAAAATCAGACTTGGCAATGACCTTGAGCAGTGGACTGTAAATAACTCCCACATGCTTAGCGTTCCAATAATGGAACATTAGGCACAAAATTAAGCTGAGCTCTGTCCTGAGAGGCTCACACAGGGAATAGGAATCTGACACTAAGGTTAGATGGAACTGTGTGGGACATTTCTGTGCCAGAGCTGCTAGCCGTTTCCCTAATTCTCCCTTTTTTTTCCCCCAGGACAGGGTCTCACTCTGTCACTCAGGCTGGGGTGCAGTGGTGTGATCTCAGCTCACTGCAGCCTTGACCCTCCAGGCTCCAAGTGATCCTCTCACCTCAGCCTCTCTAGTAGCTGGGACGATGGGCACACGCTACTACACCCAGCTATTATTTTTTATTTTTTTGTAGTGACAGGGTTTTACTATGTTGCCCAGGCTGGTTTTGAGATCCTGGGCTCCAGTTTTCCCCACACCTTAGCTTCTGAAAGTGCTGGGATTACAGGTGTGAGCCACCATGCCTGGCCCCAAATTCACCTTTTTTTCTACCGTAGTCACTGATCTAGTTAAGGACATGACTCCCCAGAATAAAATCTCTATTTCCCAGGCTCCTTTACACCCAGGGTGGCCTCAGGGCCAAGTTCTGGCCAATAGGATGTGAGCAGAAGGGGTGAGGGCAACTTCTGGGTATTTCCTTAAAGGGCAGGGGCCTCCTTCTTCCATTCCTCCTGCCCCGAAGCTCCGTCCCTGCACTCCCACCCCACCTTCCTCGTTCTGGCCATCCAGAGTGCAGATGGGGTTATGGGCTGTCAGAGCCCATGAGATGCTGCCAGCCTCCCACGGTGGAACTGTTGAGGCTGGCTCTCTGCCTTGTGGAGCTGCCGGGCAGCCCTGGACTACTCACATTCAGAGAATTCCATGAGGGAGAAACGCGTCCTAGCTCATTTCCTCATGGGTGTTGGGGGCCTGTTGCAACAGTCAGGTTTACAGCCTGACCATGTAATAGCGAACCTCACAGTGATTATGCTACTTCTCAACCAGCGACTTACTAATGTGCTGCTTTGCTCAAGGATGGCAGTTGAAGCTGGGAAGTGGGGAGGGGAGGTGGGTGCAGGAATACCCTTGAGAAGGCGAAGGAAGTCATCAGGCTTGTTGGATTAGGCACACAGACTGTGAGGGGGAGGCAGGACTTTAGGAATGTCCACGGTGTAAAATTCCTTCTTCCCCTACCGGCTCCCCCACATCTCCTTCTTGTCCTTGCTCCCCTCCTCTCTCCCTGGTCATCATCCTGGCCCTGCACCCTCTCCACGTCCCTGAGAACATGGTGAGGAAGAACGAGATCTATTTCCACCTTGCAGGCTGGCTGTGATCCACCAGACTTAGGCCTCTCAGGTCCCAAACCCAGGGCCATCCTCCATCCTTCTCTCTCATCTATCCCACGAAGACCGTCAGCACATCCTGCCAGAGCTAGTTCCAACTATGACCAGATCACCCCTTTCCACACCTCCTCTCCTGCCCTAAGCCCCCATCATCTCCTGCCTAAACTTTTCTTTAGTCCCTAATGGCTCACCATGCTTCCACCCTCATCTCCACCCCCACCAACCCAGTCTGTTCTCAACAAAGCACCCAGAATGATTTCCTTAAACCGTAAACCAGACCATGTCACTGCTCCGCTCGACGTTCCAGTGGTCCCCATCTGTCAGATGACACTCCAAATTCCTTTCATGGCCCCCAGGGCCCTACCTGATGCTCCCTCCTTGCTCCTCCCCATTTCACTTAGGGGTGCCTAGAGCACAGCAGGCAGGCTCCCGCCTCAGGGCACTGGTGTGCAGCCCGCTTTGCCTATATACTGTACTCCAGGGCTTGGCCATCACATCAGGTCTCTCCTCAAGTGGCACCTGTCGCAGAGGCCCTCCGGGGCTACTCTGCACAAATACCACCCACTCTTGTCGCTTGCTGTCCCCTTACCTTACTTTATTCTCTTCCTAGCCCTCATCACCATCTGATTGATATTTGCTTTCTTGTTTTTTGACTGACTTCCCCCACCGAGTGTAAGCTCTTTGAGTGTCCTGTCTGGCAGTCTGTACTTCCACTGTTGACAGCAGTGCCGCAGGTGCGCAGCTGGGGCTCAGTAGACGCTTGCAGGACGCTGAGTGGCAGGTGCTGGATGGGCTGCTGTGCGGGGCCCAGAAGCAGAGCCACCCCTGCCTGAGGTTCAGAGGAAGGATGGCTGGACCTGAGACTCGGAGGGGGACAGGGAAGGAGTGGTTGGCCTGGGTCTGTAAGATGGCCCCCAGGCCAGCCAGGCCGCTGCTCTGACCTCAGTGCTGGAGAGTTCAGACTGGAGGCAAGGGAATGGGCAGGAGCTGAGGGATAGATGGTTCCATTAATCACGGAAATTTGCCCAGAGAGGTCAGAGGAGTAAGGCAGGGGTTAGAGGGAAAAACAGCATTAGATGGAAGGTTCTGGTAGCAGGGGAGGGGCTGGGGGCGAGGAAAGGGATGGGCGTGTGAGTTCTGGCTCAGCCTTTTCCAGACTTTGTGGCTGGGGCAGTCCCAGAGTCTGCCGGGGCCCTGCTGTCTGCTTCCTGGCCTGGCTGTTTGTTTATTTGACCAGTCGTTTGGGCAGCCGTGGGCTTCTCTTGCTGACCTCCAGAGGAGGAATTAAGTAAAGACTGGCTCTCAGGTGCAGGAACTAAAACTGTACAGGAAATGTTGAGGTGCCAGTCAGCAAGAGGGCCAGTCCTGGGCTTCCCCCGCCAGGGGGCCTTGGAGCAGACACCCACTCTTTCTCATCTCCAGCTCCTGTGGGAGCGAGGTGGGCTTCCTGTGCTTTCCAACGGAAACTTTGCTTGGTTCTTCGCAGCCAGCATTCATTCATTCACTTAGTTGGCAAATACTTGTTAACTGCTCCATGCCACCAACGAGCTCGGAATACGGACAACCCTGGTGTAGAAAAATTCATGGTTAATGTTCATAGCCTCCCTTTCCTCCTCTCACTTGTCGAAGCTTTCCTCCCCGGGAGAGGCTGGTTAATGGATAGAAAGTTACAGCTAGATGAGCAGAATAAGCTTTACTGTCCTGTACCACTGTAGGGTGAACGTAGTTAACAATGATTTCAAGTATATTTTCAAAAAGCTGGAAGGAAGGATTTTGAGCGTTCCCAGCACAAAGAAGTGATGGGTGTTCAAGATGATAGATATGCTAATCACCCTGATCTGATCATTACACATCATACGCACGTATCAAAATACCACTTCGAATCCCATAAAAATGGACAATGATTGTCAACCAAAAACGAAAGAAAAAAAACACTGAATGTCTTTCCCCACATCAATTTCGTGTCCTAGGCTGGTGCTGTGTGCTGATAAATGTTTAACAAGTGGCCCTTTGGAAGAAAAGCCATGATCTGTAGCGTTTGCCAATTTCCACGGTGTAACTACTTCCAGCATGTCAGATTTCATGCTACTCATGTGCTGTTACTGACTGGAAACCTGGGAAGACTTGCACAGTAGCACACCATTGTGTGTCATTTCCATCACACAGATACAGACATTGGTATGGATAACCTCTGGGGTATAGATAATAGTAAAATTATTAGAAAGTATGAGTTTTGAGTCATTATTATCTCTGTCTTAAGCGTAGCTTATTTTATTTGATTATAAATTCTTTAATATTTAATAATCAATGTATTTAACAACAGACTCATAAAATTCCTGAAAATGTAACTTTTAGCTCTGTAAGCCAGGATGAGATGGCTCTAGCACATCATTGCCTATAAGCTTGCTGGAAATGCAGATTCTTAGGCTCCACCAACTCTACTGAATCAGAATCTGATTTTTAACATTTGTCACAATACCCTCAGGTAATCCACATACGTTATACATTAGAGTTTAAAAAGCATGCCCTCGAGGAAATAACTGTTTATTATGTCACTGATATCTTTTTAGATCTTTTCAACAACACAGATTTTTTTTTTTTTTTTTTTTTTTTTTTGATGAAGCCTTACTCTGTCACCAGGCTGGAGTGTAGTGGCGCCATCTCAGCTCACTGCAACCTCCGGCTCCTGGGTTCAAGCGGTTCACCTACCTCAGCCTCCTGAGTAGCTGGGACTATAGGTGCACACCACCACATCCATCTAATTTTTGTATTTTTAGTAGAGACGGGGTTTCACAGTGTTGGCCAGGATGGTCTTGATCTCTTGACCTCGTGATCCTCCCACCTTGGCCTCCCAAAGTGCTGGGATTATAGGCGTGAGCCGCTGTGCCTTGCCCCAGATGTGTGTATTTTTAAGAATTTTGTTTTCAACAAAAAATAAGGTCACGCTGTAAATGTTTTGCAGGGTTTTGTTTTGTTTTTAACTTAGTAACATGTCTGATATTCTTCCATGTCAGTCTATGGAGATCTCATTATTTTTAATGTCTCCATAGTATTTTAGGACATGAGTAAATCACGATTAAAAAAAAATCATCTCTTGCTAGGCGCAGTGGCTCACACCTGTAATCCCAGCACTTTGGGAGGCCGAGGTGGGTGGTAACCTGAAGGTGGGAGTTTGAGACCAGCCTGACCAACATGGGGAAACCCCGTCTTTACTAAAAATTCAAAATTAGCCAGGCGTGGTGGTGCATGCCTGTAACCCCAGCTACTCAGGAGGCTGAGGCATAAGAATTGATTGAACCTAGGATGCGGAGGTTGCAGTGAGCTGATTGTACCACTGCACTCCAGCCTGAGCGACAGAGTGAGACTCTGTCTCAAAAACAAACAACAAACAAACAAAAAACCAAAAACCTTCTGAAAGTTAATTTATATCAAAGGGTTAGTGGCTGGCAATAATAATTTCACAGTGTTTTCCTTCCTCCCCAGATTTAAACAGTTTCATTATATTTTATCAATATTTATTGACCTATTTTATGTATAATGTTCTGAAGAAGCTGCTAGGGAATACCAAGAAGTTAGACACAGGCCTGACTTTCACGGGCTGACAGCCCTCCAAAGGGAATGCAATAATCATGAAATGAGGCAAATACTCATAAAATGAGGCAGGACACATAGATACAGGACTGTTCTAAGCAGTTTTAGCACCTTAAGGACATCAAAGAAGGGAGGGGAGAAAACCTTAACTAAGATACTGCGTGCTACTGATGACATTAGCAGATGGCTACGTGGGGAGGTGTCCGCCCTGTTCTCCAACCACAACAGGCAGTCTTAGGCTAAGGGCCGGTGGAGGTGGGGTAAGATCAAAAGGGAGCCAGGGGCCAGGCAGTATATCTACAGGGTGGAGCGGGTACCCTTTTCTTCACAACCACCCTAAAGGGAGAATTTTTCCCCCTGCCCTTGTTTTTCTCCAGCCCTAACCTCTGCTTCCTTTACCTCCAAGAACCCTGATCCCCAAAGATGATAGCGGTTCTGCTTGGTTCCTGTCTGAGCCGGCAGGCTGGATCTGGGAGGTTCTGGCGGGGCCCTGTTCTTCCGCTCTGGTGAATCTGATTGTGATCAGTATTGGGCCGTATGCCAGAGATGGCTGCAGCCCTGAGCCTGACCCGGCCCGCCTTGGTGCTACCCGCCACCCCTCACGTCTTCCCTTCTGGCTCCTTGCACGTCGCTCGTCAGTCCGTGAACCTTGACTCTCATCAGTGAGCTGTGTGGCACTGGGCACGCCTCTCCCCTTCTCTACTTCCCAGGATACAGAGTGAGCTTCCACGTTTCGGCTTGATTCCACTTTGCATCTTGCCCACCCAGGCTTCCAGCCGAATCTAGCAGCTCAAGTCAAATTCAACTGGAAACTGCTTGCTGAAAGAGCTCGTCTTTCACCCTCTGTAACTGTCACTAAGTGGGGGCTGTTTTCTTTCAGGGAGTTTCTTTTTCTTTTAAAATTATATATATATATAATAATAATAAATGCAAAGTATGTATTATGAGACATGCTAACAAAATGAACTTCTGTGAACACACTACTCCATCTAAGAATCAGAACATTAGCAACAAGGTTGCATGTAACTACTTGTTCTTTCCTGTTCTGTATGCCTGCCTCCTCTGAAGAGACAGCTATTATCCTGAGTTTTTGTGTTTGTTACTTCCTTGCTTTAAAAAAGTAGTTTCATCAGCTGGGCATGGTGGCTCATGCCTGTAATCCCAGCACTCTGGGAGGCTGAGGCAGGTGGATCACCTGAGGTCAGGAGTTCAAGACCAGCCTGACCAACATGGCAAAACCCCGTCTCTACTAAAAATTAGCTGGGTGTGGTGGCATGTGCCTGTAATCCCAGCTACTCTGGAGGCTGAGGCAGGAGAATCGTCTGAACCTGGGAGGCAGGGTTGCAGTGAGCCGTGCCATGGCACTCCAGCCTGGGCAAAAAGAGTACAACTCCATCTCAAAAAAAACAAAAAAGCAGCTTCATCACGTTTATATCCACAAACTTTACTTGTTTACTTCTGCTTGTTTTTGAGCTTTGTAAAAATGGTGTCATATTGTATATAGTTTTTTTTTTTGGTTATGATAAACAGTAATGCTATGAGTATTCTTGCATAAATCTCTGTATGCAAAAGTTCCCATGCACCAGCGTTTCTCCTGGAGAAGTGGAATTGATGAGTTCTAGGGCATATAAATGCTCAAGTTCACAGACAAGTTTGCCAATTTCCAATCCCACCAGCAGTATATGTAAGAGTTCTCTGACAATGAATAACTGATTATTCCAGCATCGTTTACTGAATGGTCCAACTTTTCCCAATTGATCTACAATGTCACCTCTGTTATCTATCACCTCTGCCAACATGGTGAAACCCTGTCTCTACTAAAAATACAAAAATAACCTGGGCGTGGTGGCAGGTGCCTGTAATCCCAGCTTCTTGGGGGGCTGAGGCAGGAGAATCACTTGAACCTGGGAGGTGGAGATTGCAGTGAGCTGAGATTGTGCTGCTGCACTCCAGCCTGGCAACAGAGCAAGACTCTGTCTCAAAAAATAAATAAAACAAAATAAAATAAAAATAAAATTTCTATATATCTGTGGGTCTGCTTTTTTGCCTTTTAACCCAATTCACTGATTAATTTGTCTATACCCGAACTAATGTTATTCAGTTTAAATGCTATTGTTTTCTTTGAAGAGTAATTGGCTATTTCTGGCCCATTGCATTTTGGCCTGTTGTATATATCAGAATCAACTCGCAATTTTGATTGGCATTGTATTGAGTCTATATCTCAATTTATGCAGTAATGACATTGTTATGATATTGAATCTAAATAACCATGATATAACTGTCAAAGTATTTACGTTTTAATTAATGTCCCTTAATAAATATTTTATTTGTTTTTATGTATTCTGAGCATCCTTTTTTTAAGATGTTTTTATGTACCTTATAGTTTTGAGGTATGTTACATGAGTTTTTTTTATAATTATATTTTCTCACTGTTGCTGGTATATACAAAAGTAGAGGATTTTCAAATATTCATCTTGTATCTAATGTCAGCAAAGTGTCTATTGATTTCCAATATTTTATGTATAGATTCTTTTGGGACATTAGTATTGCATGTCATTAATGAGAGTTCTGTTTATTTCTGATCTTTATGATTTTCGTTTATTTTTCTTCTCTTGTTGCATTGTCCAGAATTTCCAATGTAGCTTGAATGGAAGAGGCAAGAGTTGGGATCTTTTTCTTATTTTCTATTTTTAAGGGAACTAATCTCCCATTTCTTACATGTCCTTATTAGAATGATGAGTCACACATGTTTTGTTAATTAGGTTAAATTATTATTTTTTTATTACTAGTTTACTAAGAGTTTTTATGACGAATAAGTAAATCTGGCAAATGCTTTTTCTGCAACTATGGAGATGCTTATATTTTTACCCCTTAATTTGTTAATGCAGTATATGATAATTATACAATTTTAAATGTGAAAACCACGCTTAAATTTATGGAATAAATAAAACTTGGTCATAATGCACTCTCTTTTTTTAAGAAAACGGTTGGATTCACTTGCTAGTATTTTGTTTAGCACTTTTGCACCTTGCTCGTGAGTAAGTTTTGCCAGGGATTTTCTTTGTCTTATACTGCTTATGTCTGGTTTTGGAGTCAAAATTATATTGGATTCATTGGCTGAATTAGAGCTAATTTTCTTTGTGGCAGAGTCCATTGGAGGTTGTCTAATGCATATTCTGGCCTAACTTTAACAACAAAACCCCAGTTTTTAGCAGGATATGAAGCTGAAGATTATATGTCCCAGTACCCCCCATAGGTAGATACGGCCATGTGATTAAGTTTTGACCAGTTTCCCTTCATCGGCACCTTCTTTGTCATTTTGAGTCCTGAGACTTATGATTCCAGCTTTGAGAAATAGGTCTTTGAGGGCATTTGTTTCTAATAGTGATTAATCTCATTAAAACTAGAAATAAAGGCCGGGCGTGGTGGCTCACGCCTTTAATCCCAAGACTTTGGGAGGCTGAGGTGGGTAGATCACGAGGTCAGGAGTTCGAGACCAGCCTGGCCAACATGGTGAAACCTGTCACTCCTAAAGATACAAAAAATTAGCTGGGCATGGTAGCGCGAGCCTGTAGTCCTAGCTACTCAGGAGGCTGAGGCAGAAGAATTGCTTGAACCTGGGAGTGGGAAGCTGCAGTGAGCTGAGTTTGCACCATTGCACTCCAGCCTGGGTGACAGGGCGAGACTCCGTCTCAAACAAACAAACAAAACTAAAAACATCTAGTATCCAGATTTCTTGATATTTTAATACATCAGAGTAAAATAGGAGAAATACCTTCATTGTTTCTTGCCCTATATTTGAAGCTTCTCTAGATACCTTTACGTAGTAGAAAGTGTAGAAATTCTCAAGGCCCTACACCAGCCATTATTTGCATAAAATAAGGTCAACTGTGAAAGATTTGTGGCTTTTAAAAATGTACTTAGGCCGGGCGTGGTGGCTCACGCCTGTAATCCCAGCACTTCGGGAGGCCGAGGCGGGTGGATCACGAAGTCAATGGATCGAGGCGATCCTGGTCAACATGGTGAAACCCTGTCTCTACTAAAAATACAAAAATTACCTGGGCATGGTGGCGTGTGCCTGTAGTCCCAGCTACTCGGGAGGCTGAGGCAGGAGAATTGCCTGAACCCAGGAGGCGGAGGTTGCGGTGAGCCAAGATCGCGCCATTGCACTCCAGCCTGGGCAACAAGAGCGAAACTCCGTCTCAAAAAAAAAAAAAAAAAAAAAAAAATGTACTTAAAGGCTTCTTCAATTATAAGAAAGCTTGCACCTATGTGTATGAACCAATATGGCTTTCATATTAAACTGACAGTATTCTGCATTTCATATGCATCATAGCAGAACAGACTGAATTTTACATTTTTCATGATGATTTCTTTTTTTTCTTTTAGACAACTCGATCTGTCACTCAGGCTGGAGTGCAGTGGCGTGATCTCGGCTGACTGCAATCTTTGCCTCCCGGGTTCAAGCGATTCTCCTGCCTCAGTCTCCCAAGTAGCTGGGACTACAGGCACGTACCACCACACCTAGCTAATTTTTGTATTTTTAGTAGAGATGGAATTTCACCATGTTGGCCAGGATGGTCTCAATATCCTGACCTTGTGATCCACCCGCCTTGGCCTCCCAAAGCGCTGGGATTTTTCATGATGATTTCTTCTTTGACCCATGAATGGGAAATATATTTAAAAGTCTCTAACTATGGCGGGACATGGTGGCTCACATCTGTAATCCCAGCACATTGGGAGGCCAAGATGAGTGGATCACCTGAAGTCAGGAGTTCGAGACCAGCCTGGACAACATGATGAAACTCTGTCTCTACAAAAAAAAAAAAAAAAAAAAAAATTAGCTGGGTTTGGTGGTGGGCACCTGTAATTCTTACTACTCAGGAGGCCGAGGCAGGAGAATCACTTGAACACGGAAGGCGGATGTTGCAGTGAGCCGAGATTGTGCCACTGCACTCCAGCCTGGGTGACAGATCGAGACTTCATCTCAAAAAAAAAAAAAAAAAAAAAAAAGTTTCTAGCCATATGGGAACAAAACATAATTATATTTTGTTATTTACTTCTATTTAAATGTATTATGCAGGGAAATACATCTTGGCTCACTGCAATCTCCACCTCCTGGGGTCAAGCATTTCTCCTGCCTCAGCCTCCTGAGTAGCTGGGACTACAGGCGTGCGCCACCACACCCAGCTAATTTTTTTGTATTTTTAGGAGAGATGGGGTTTCACCATGTTGGCCAGGATGGTCTCTGTCTCCTGACCCCGTGATCTGCCCACCTCAGCTTCCCAAAGTACTGGGGTTACAGATGTGAGCCACCTCACCCAGCCTTTCAGTTTTTATATATGTTCCAAATGTATCATCCCTAATTGTTGGGTAGAGAATTCTATGTATGCCCAATAAATCAAGCTGATTAATTGTATTGTTCAAGTTTTCTGTCTTTTCTAATATTTTATCTCCTGATCTAACAATAATAGAGAGAGGTGTGTTGGCATCTCCCACCGTGATGGCAAATTTGTCAACTTCTCCTGGAGTTCTTTTAATTTTTGGTTTATAGATTTTAAACTGATTTTATTAACCTTTTTTTAGGTTTATAATAATCATACCTTCTTGTTTTGTTAGATTTATAATAATCTTAGTAGATTGTACTTTTTGCCGTTATTTAACGTCACCCTCTAGCCGTAATAATGCCTTTTTTTCCCCAGAGTCCATTTTGTCTCACATTCGTAAAAGCTGCTCCAGCTCTGCCTCAAGCACGTTCATGTCTTTATATTTCAGGGATATCTTTTATAGACGTCATGGAATCACATGGTACCCCGTGTTGAAGACAGCCCTCCAGTGAATCTCACTTCCCCAGTCTTACCCTGTGTAGTCTGACACTGAGTAGGGCTGACCTGTAAAACCAACAGGATTTGTGGGAATCACAGACTCCTGATGCCACACCAAAAAAAAACCTTGTGTCTTTCATTTTGCTCTCTCTTGGACTCTTGCTCTGGGAGAATTTGGTCACCATGTTATAGGGATATTCAAGTAGCCCCATGGAGAGGTCAATGCAGCAAGGAACCAAGGCCTCCTGCCAGCTTCAGCACCAGCCGACCGGCACCGAGTGTGTCCTGCCTTGGAAGAGGATCTTCCAGTCCCAGTCATGCTGACGCCTTTGGCTGATGGGGCCTTGGCCAGCCTCTGAGGGATCCTGAAGTAGAACCACTGAGGAAGCCGACCAAGTGCACAGGAATATTCTTCAGCTGCTACAAATATTCCGGCCTTTCATTTTTCTTGAAACTCACAGCTATCTTGGTGTGTCTTATTTTTTTCCCCTCTTGATAGAGAAGTGCTACAAAGAAATATTTCTGTACTTTAATAAAAATAAAAAGTAAGGAAAAAGATACGTGACAACTGTTTTGGACCTCACGTTGGAGATGTGATAGGGTGTAGAAGGGACTGGAAATTGAAGAGAACATGCCCATCCCGAGAGAGAAGACCTGCATCTCCAGCAACTTCCAGTCTCCCAAGTGAAGCTGGAAATCCGCATTTAAAAACGCAGATAAGAATTACACAGGCCGGGCGCGGTGGCTCAAGCCTGTAATCCCAGCACTTTGGGAGGCCGAGGTGGACAGATCACGAGGTCAAGAGATCGAGGCCATCCTGGCTAACGTGGTGAAACCCCGTCTCTACTAAAAATACAAAAATTAGCTGGGCATGGTGGTGTGCGCCTGTAGTCCCAGCTACTCAGGAGGCTGAGGCAGCAGAATTGCCTGAACCCAGGAGGCGGAGGTTGCGGTGAGCCGAGATCGCGCCACTGCACTCCAGCCTGGTGCCTGGCGAGAGAGTGAGACTTTGTCTAAAAAAAAAAAAAGAATTACACACACACATCCACACACCCTGGCTACTTTGGGTAAAAGAGTGCCAGAGAGAGTTAGTCACTTTCTCAAGATGGAGGAGGAAGTAGGTAGAGCCTCAGATGTCCAGGACTCTGACTGTGACTTTTTGTTTTCAAGACAGAGTCTCGCTCTGTCGCCCAGGCTGTAGTGCAATGGTGTAATCTCCACTCACTGTAGCCTCTTCCTCCTGGGCTCAAGCAATTCTCCTGCCTCAGCCTCTTGAATAGCAGGGATCACAGGGATGCGCCACCATGCCCTGCTAATTTTTGTATTTGTAGTAGAGACAGGGTTTCACCATGTTGGCCTGGATGGTCTTGATCTCCTGACCTTGTGATCCACCCACCTTGACCTCCCAAAGTGCTGGGATTACAGGCGTGAGTGAGGTACTGCGCCTGGCCGGTCCTTTTTAGCTGTGAGACCTGATGCCTCCACTTTGGGATTTGGGAGCTGAGCCATAAGGAAGATTGGACTGCATTGGGAAAAGGCAGTGGGAGCAGACAGCACTGGGCCAGGAGTCAGAGGGCAAGGAGTGGGCATGGGCTGTTCCACTGCCTTGCTGTGTGGCCTCTGGCAGGTCACTTTGTTACAGGACCCCACCATGTACCCAAAGGTAGCTGCTGGGGCAGGGTTTCGGCACTATAGTCCCTTCTGTGGTCTCCAGAAATCTGTCACAGGAAAGGGATCCTGATCCAGGCCCCAAGAGAGGGTTCTTGGATCTCAAGCATTTAAGAATTCAGGGTAAGTATGCAGTGCAAAGTAAAAGTAAGCTTATTAAGAAAGTAAAGTGGTGAAAAACAGCCACTCCATAGACAGAGCAGGACATAAAGTAAGAGGAGGATCGCATCCACCCTAGGTCCATGCTTGTGTACATGGCAGAGGTACTCAGCTACGAAGTTTGTGATAAAGCATTAACTTACTTTCTCCTTCTTTCTTTCTTTTCTTTCCTTCATTCCTTCACTCCTTCCTTTCTTTCTTTCTCTTTCTTTTTTCTTTCTCTCTTTCTACTCTTTCTTCTTTTTTGATGGTGCCTGGCCTGGGCTGGGCTCACCTCGCCTGGTCTGGCCTCGGCTGGCCCGGCCTGGGCTCGGCTGGCCTGGCTTTCGGTGTCCGGGCAGGGCTGGTCTGGTCTGGCCTCAGGTGTCCTGGCCTCGGCTGGCGTGGCCTGGGCTTGCCCCACCCCGCCCCGCCCCGCCCTGCCTCGCCTTGCCCTTTTGATGGCGTCTCTCTCCAGTGCCCAGGCTGGAGTGCAGTGGCAAGATCTCGGCCCACTGCAAACTCCACCTCCCGGGTTTAAGCAATTCTCTGCCTCAGCCTCCTGAGTAGCTGGGATTGCAGGCACATGCCACCACACCCGGCTAATTTTTGTATTTTTAATAGAGATGGGGGTTTCACTATGTTGGTCAGGCTGGTCTTGAACTCCCGACCTTGTCATCCACCTGCCTCGGCCTCCCAAAGTGCTGGGATTATAGGTGTGAGCCATCATGCCTGGCCAGAACTGATTTTCTTAATTACTATATTTTGCAAGAATTGATATTATTATCTTTAAAGCAAAATTAGGAATACCTTTGTTCTCCAGCTATTGGGATAGCTAGACATGCCCAAGTCTGTGTCTGTTTAGTAAACATGATTTTTTTTCCCTTAACCATAAACATGTGGAGGCTAGAAATGCCTAACTTTCTGAGAACGCAGCCCAGCAGGTCTCAGCTTCATTTTCCTAGCCCTCACTCAAAATGGAGTTGCTCTGGTTCAAATGCCTCTGACAACGTTACTGAGCTATCTTCACCTCTTCATCCGCACATTGGGAACGATACTGCCTGTTCTTGCCAACGCTGAAAAGCACCACAGAAAGAAGTAACGTTTTATCTGACCCCTTCCCACCTCTCCAGCCCCATCGTCCACCCTTCATCCCCTCTCTGTGTTCTGTGTTGCAGACACGCAGACTGTCTTTCAGTGTCTTGGTAGGTAGCTTCCTCCTGCAGCTGGGCCTTTGCACGTGCTATTCCCATGGCCTGAAGTGCGCCCACCGTCCTCTGCCTGGTTTTACCCCTACTCATCATATAGAACTCAGTTCAGTTGTGCCCGTTCGTGCACAGCTGAGGGAGGACTCCTCTGCTCACAGCCCCCGGCTCCCTCAGTTTGGGTGGGGATTCTCTATTCCATGCGTGCCCCCCTGGCGTCCTGTGTCTTACTCTCATCACTGTTTGTAGTTACAGCTTGTTTGGATTAATGTCAGCCCTGTCAACAGGTCATAAACTCCGTGACAGCAGAGAGTGACGTGTTTCACTCACCTTTGTATCCCAAGAGCCTAGCCCAGATACCAAATAAATATTACCGATTGCAGAGTAGGTCCAGGAATCTACGTTGCAGGGATTCTGAATTTAGGTTTCTGGATTAAGGTACTGAAAATGAGACACCCAG
>NW_016107502.1:2527055-2528676 GCF_001604975.1 Cebus imitator
TAAAATCTTTTTTATGGACTTTTAAATTTAATTGTATTGTGGTCAGAGACTATGGTGTCTATGTTATCTAGTCTTCAAAATGTGTGGAGAATTGTTTCATGTTGAGAATTGTGAGTAATCAATTTTTGCAAATGTTAGGGTGACCAACAATCCCAGTTTGTTTGGGACAGCAGGATTTGACAAAGAACTTCTAGTACTAAAATGGGGAAAGTTCTGGACAAACTGGGATGGGTTGGTACCTTATCCATATCTAAGAATAATATGTATTCTCAAATTGTTTGGTGTGGAGTTCTCAATGTATGCATTGTATCAAGCTCACTTATTGTTTTTTAAAAACCAATGTTAAATTAAAAATTTTATTTGGAAATCTATATGCAGTTTGTAAGAAATATGGAAGAATCCATTATATCCTTTACACAGTTTCCCCCAATAGTAAAACTGTTGTAGAATATCACAACAGGGAAATTCAGATTTCATCAGTTTGCCTTGTACTTGTTTGTGTTTTTAGTTTTGTGCAACTTTATCACGTGTATAGGTTCTTGTGTATTCACCACTGCAGTCCAGATAAGGCCATCACAACAAATAAAGACCGCTCCTGTTGCCCTCTTATTGTTACCAAAACACCAGGGATTTGGTCTAGGTCTTGCTGCTTGAAGCACAGAAAGCCAATCACTGAGACAATGATTGTTGCCAAGGAGGAATGCTTTCATCCGGTGCTGTAGCAGAGGAGTGGAGACCAGACTCAGTCTCAAACCCATCTCCCTGACCTATGAAAAGCAGGGATTTATGTAGTAGGGAAGAAAGGTAACAATGTGTAGGAAAACAGGAACTAGGGCAGGGCAAGGAAACAATTAGGATGAATGAGGAGTCTAGGCATTTCCTTGTCTGGATGTGGTGATCTGGTAAATTTCAGTTCTTTGATACTTTTTCTTGAAAGGTCTGAAGGTCCTTTCCTGAGGAAGGAACTCAGATAAAACACATATAAATCTTTCAAGCTTTAAGACTAGAAAAAAAAAAAAACAAATACTAGAAAAGTCAATTTCTAAGTTTATCAAAACAAAACAACAAAAAACCCAGCCTATTGGGTTGGTTTCATTGTAACCACAACCACACTCCTCTCATAGCCGCTCAGCCTCTCCCCTGTCCTTAGCACTTGGCAACTACTAATCTGTTTTCCATTTCTGTAATTTTATAGAAATGAAATCATACAGGATATAACCTTTGGAACTGGCTTTTTTTTTTCTCTCAGCATAATTCCCTGGAGAGTCATCCAGGTTGTGTGTATCAATAATGTGTGTGTGTGTGTTTGCTGAGTAGTATTTCATGGTGTGGATGTACCATAGTTCACCCAATAAAGGACATTTGGGTTGCTTCCAGTTTTTGACAATCAAAAATAAAGTTTCTGCCAGGCGTGGTGGCTCATGCCTATAATCCCAGAACTTTGGGAGGCTGAGGCAGTGGATCACGAGGTTAAGAGATTGAGACCATCCTGGCCAACATAGTGAAACCTCGTCTCTACTAAAAATGCAAAAATTAACCAGGTGTAGTGGTGGGTACCTGTAGCCCCAACTGCTTGAGGGGCTGAGGCAGGAGAGTCGCTTGAACCTGAGAGGCAGAGGTT
>NW_016107502.1:2530321-2532344 GCF_001604975.1 Cebus imitator
TTTTCTAGAAATTTCTGAATAACCCATATCTTAATTTGCATGTAATTCAGTGAGTATACATATGATTGCAGACCTGCCCCTCAGCTGCTACTCTCAACACGTTGCCTAGCCGTTAGCCCTGCTCTGCGGAGCAGTCACAAAGCTGTCCCACAGCTGCCTCCATGAAGCTGTTTTCTTCTACCTCCAGCTGGCTCTTGAGTTCTTTCCTGAGCAAAGCCAAGAATCATCCAGGGCTAAGCCCCAGTTTGGGAGCTCACCTGCCCTGCATCAGTGCAATCATAACTCACTGCAGCCTTGAACTTTGGGGCTCAAGTGATCCTCCTGCCTCAGCCTCCTGAGTAGCTGAGACTACAGATGTGTGCCCCCACATCTGGCTAATTTTTGTACACATGAGTCTCATTTTGTTGCCTAGGCTGATGATTGTTTTTAAAACTTCTATCTTTACTGTTTTTTTTATCTGTTTGACACATGGATAATTGAGAAAGCCTTTTTGTTATTTTATTTATTTTTTATTTTTTTGAGACGGAGTCTTGCTCTGTCGCTCAGGCTGGAGTGCAGTGGTGCTATCTTGGCTCACTGCAACCTCTGCCTCCTGGGTTCAAGCAATTCTCTTGCCTCAGCCTCCCAAGTAGCTGGGACTACAGGCGCGTGCCACCACACCCGGCTAATTTTTGTATTTTTGGTACAGATAGGGTTTCACCAGGTTTCCCAGGATGGTCTCAACCTCCTGACCTCTTGATCTGCCTGCCTCGGTCTCCCAAAGTGCTGGGATTGCAGGTGTGAGCCACCGCACCCGGCCGAAAGCCTTTTTGAAGTTAATTGTTGATTTATGCATTTTGAGGCTATTTTGTAAGATGCATGCAAATTTGAGTTGCTATAACTTTCTGTCTCTCAGATTAGAACCCCAGGTCTTGAGGTGGTGGTTCTGGGGTCAGGAATTCTGCTGTGCTACTGGGGCCAGGAACGCCCCCAGATGTTATGGTCTGAGTCCTCTCTAACTCGATAGCAGCAATAACGTGGGGTGTCACTGTTACTGAGAACCTGGGAAGATTCGTCTGAAGTTGTGGTGCTCTTCTGACATTGTGGCATGGGCATGTCTTCTCTATTCTGATGATTGTGAAGGAAGTGGGCATGCTCTTCTTGTGAAAGATGTCTGTCTCAACAAGAGAGGAAGCAGAGGACAGCTTCCTCTCTGCTGGGGGCTGGAACTTTATGATGGGAGCTGGTTGTCTGGCCTGAGAAATACTGCTGTGTTTATTTATTTGGTGCGTACTGTCAAGAAAATTCTCTTTCCTGCAGAATTTACTTGAGATGCTACAAATATACAAGGAAAAGGCAAAGATGGGTCCTCCTAGAAAACCTTTCCTCCTCTGAGTTTCTTTTGCTTTTGTACTGGTTACCTGGAGAACTTACTTCTCAGGCAGAGGTCAACTTGCCCATCCCCCTGCCTGTAAGCAGTCCGGCCCCATGCGCCCCCAGAGGCCATGAACCCTTCCCATGTGTGCTTAGCATTGTTTATATCAGCCCATCTTTCAGACCGTGTTCTAGTGGCCTCATACTGTGGCCCTCAGGGATCCCTCTTCCTTGAGCCTCACAGCATTAATTGTCTTCTCAATTATTTGGCAAAGCTGCCTTGGGACACCCTCCACAAGACCAAGGGAGCAAGCCTGTGTGGCATGATGCCTCTGCCTGTATTAATTTTCTATTGCTGCAGTGACAAACGACCACAAACTTAGTGACCTAAAACAACACAAATTTATCTGACACTTCGTAATTGTAAGAAGCGCGAATTGGGTCAAAATCCAGGTGTTGGAAAAACCGAATTCTTTCTGTAGAATTTATGGGAGAACCTGTTCTTCGCCTCTACCCATTTCTAGGGGCGCACATTCCTTGCCTTGTGGCCCTGCTCTGCATGACGTCTGCCCCTGTCATCACATCTCCTTCCCTGATGCCGACGCTCCTGCTCCTCTTTTTTTTTTGAGTCGGAGTTTCACTCATGTTACCCAGGCTGGAGTGCAATGGC
>NW_016107502.1:2534169-2537731 GCF_001604975.1 Cebus imitator
GCTGAGGCAGGAGAATCACTTGAACCCGGGAGGCAGAGGTTGCAGTGAGCTGAGATCATGCCACTGCACTCCAGTCTGGCGACAGAGGGAGACTCTATCTCAAAAAAAAAAGAAAAAAAAAAAAAGTAGCAGTAGCACTCACCTAAGTTAATATTCCATAATGTGGAACTGGTTACACAAATTGTGAATGTCAATAAGTGAACTATTATACAGTGAACAAAAGCAACAGAATACAAAAGTATGAAAGAATTGAAAGATTTATGATATATTCAAAACAAAAGAGATTACAAAACCCTCTGTATAGGAAAATTTTATTTAAAAATTATATTACACATACATGCTTTAATCATATATTTTTAATTTTTACCTTTTTATTGATTGATTTTGAGACAGGTCTTGCTCTGTCACCCAGGCTGGGGGTAGATTGCAGTGGCATGATCACGGCTCACTGCAGCCTCAAACTCCCAGTCTCAAATGATCCTCCCAGCTCACCCTCTTGAGTAGCTGGGACTAAAGGGGTGCACCACCGTGCTTGGTGTATTTTTAATTTTTTGTAGAGATGGGGGTCTTGCTACATTGCCCAGGCTGCTCTTGAACTCCTGGACTCAAGAGATCTTCCCACCTTGGCCCTTGGCCTCTCAATGTGCTGGGATTATAGACATGAGCCACTGTATCCGGTGGCATATACATTTTTTACAAACAGAAAGTAATATGCTCAACTATTTTTTTTTTAGACAGTTTTGTTCTTGTCATTTAGACTGGAGTGCAATGGCACGATCTTGGCTCACAGCAACCTCTGCCTCCCAGGTTCAAGTGATCCTCTTGCCTCAGCCTCCTGAGTAGCTGGGACGGCAGGCATGTGCCACCATACCTGGCTAATTTTTGTATTTTTACTAGAGATGGGGTTTTACGATGTTGGCCAGGCTGGTCTCTTAACTCCTGACCTCAGGTGATCGCCCCCTCAGCCTCCCAAAGTGCTGGAATTACAGGCATGAGCCACCACATCTGGCCTTAACTATTGATGGTGGGGTTTTTTTTTGTGAAGTGGGATTTTGGGTGATTTTCATTTGTCCATTTTTTTTTTGCAGTGATCACATCCCTTTTATAATAAAAAGTAATTAAGATTATTAAAAAAAAATTCTACCCACCCTACTCAAGGAAAACGCCTTCCTGAAGCCTTCAGTGTCGACCATCCTGGATGAATTCAGTTCTCTCTCCTCTGACCCCCTAGCTGTGTGTACCGCTGTGTCTTAATGCACCCTCTTTATTTTTCTTTTATAGACTGATACAGGGAGACTTCTAGGTATAGAGCTCTATCTCTGTAATAAGAGCCCAGGGCTCCCCTTTGCCCTCGGGATGCTCCCTGGAGTGGGAGTGCCCCTCCTGGTACCCCACCCCCTGCAGCAGAAAGCTTACGTGAAAGGTGGGGAGGCGGGGCTTAGTGAGGACCAGTGTGAGGGCTTCCAGCTTGGATCGGGGTGCGCTTAGAGCGTCCCTTTTGCTAAGGGCCCTACCTTGTGCCTGGAGGTTGGTATGGTTGGAGAAGGCAGTGTGCTCTCAAAATTCCATTCCTGTTTTCATTGAACTGGTAATCTGATGGGGGAGATAAGGCAATAACGCATGCCACGTTTGTAAAACACACAAAAGTTTCTTGTGAGTCCCTGCCAAATGAATGGTGTGACGTAAAAGGAGGGAAGAAGTCACCATAGGCCACAGAAGAGTTGAAGTGCTCTGGGCACCTGGAGCATCAGGCCAGTGCTCTCAGGCCCCTAGACTGTATGGAAATGTAGCTCAGATACTCTCATGGGGCTTAGGGCTGTTTGCTAATGGCTACAGCTTTAATTTCAAATAGCGACCTTCTATTCATTAAAAAATCTTATTATATAATTTCAGGAAAACTAGCACCCTCCATGAAAATATCCTCAGAAAAGCTTCCTGGGATGATTTTCATATTTATTTTATTTATTTGTTTATTTTTGTGTGTATGTGAGATGGAATCTTGCTCTGTCGCCCAGGCTGGAGTGCAGTGGTGGGATCTCGGCTCACTGCAAAAACCTGCCTGGTTCAAGCGATTCTCCTGCCTCAGCCTCCCGAGTAGCTGGGACTATAGGCGTGTGCCACCACGCCCGGCTAAATTTTTGTATTTTTAGTAGAGATGGGGTTTTACCATGCTGGCCAGGCTGGTCTTGAACTTCTGGTCTTGTGATCTGCCCGCCTTGGCCTCCCAAAGTGCTGGGATTACAGGCTTGAGCCACCATGCCCGGCCCTGATTTTCATATTTATTAATCTATCAATTGCATCATATATAAAATATCTATTAAAATCACTAGGGATTAAACTGCCAAATGTAAGACTTGGTGGGTGGGTTGGCCTCTGACTTCCAGTTTTCTGAAGAAAATAGCACTTGTGATGACCACGGCTCTGGGAGTGCTGAACAGTGGAAGGGGTTGGAGAGTCAGTCACTCTGCAGCCTGAGTCCACGGCCTCTGTGCTTCCCTGCATCAGCTGCACGCTCTGCTGCCACGGTGGGTTTATGCAGCTCTCTTCCTAGATCAAGAGTCCTTGGGGTAAGGATTCCAACTGCATTCATCTCTGTTCCCCTGTGTTCAGAGAAAATAATCTTAATATTTCAGCCAAGTGTGTTACACTCTGATAAAACAGGCATTTGAGTGTTATTTAGAAATAGTGCGAGTGTCACACCAGTTATGGTCACATGGGAACGTGACCCCAGTCTGATGTTCCTGCCCCCTTGCAGAGCCATCCTGTGACTTTCACTGTGCAATTTCCCTGACCACAGTGACAAATGCCCTCTTCTGTGCTGACGATTTGGAGAGCAGGCAACAACTTCCTTGGGTATTGAGCAGTTCTTTTCTCTGCAGTTTCACGTCTGTAGCTACATGTTAATATCATATGCTAATTAACCTACACCATTGTTCTGTTAGCAGGGAGTTGAATAAACATTTATGGAGCACTTACCCTGTGCTGTGCTCCAGACAGAGCACTTTGGAAGATGCAGAGATGAGTAAGGCAAGGTTTTGTTTAGGGAGAGCTCAGACTGGAGGAGATAAGACAAACAGAAAAATGCATGAAAAGATAATGCCGCAGAGACACCCAGAGGTGGTTCAAAGACAGGAGAAAGGGGGTGAAGAGAGGGAGGAAAGGAGAAAAGGCTTATGGAAGAGTTATAGGCATAGTGGAGAAACACAGGCTTTGCAATCAGGTAGATTCAGATGCTGGCTGCCTTTGTTTGCAGTGTGATCCTAGGCAAGACCCTTACCCTGTCTGAGCCGCAGCATCCTCAATGTACAATGAGAGTAATGCTCTCTTTCTCTCAAATGGTAGTTAGAAGGTATAGTGGATTGAATGGTGACCCCAAAAGACATGTCCACATTCTAATTCCTGGACCCTGTGAATATGACCTTATTTGGAAAAAGGGTCTTTGCAGCTGTAATTAGGATGTCAAGGTAGATCATCCTGGATTACTCGCTCCTTCGGCCGGTGTGGTGGCTCGCGCCTGTAATCCCAGCACTTTGGGAGGCCAAGGTGGGCAGATCACTTGAGG
>NW_016107502.1:2538395-2541057 GCF_001604975.1 Cebus imitator
ATTACTAGATCCTTCTAGATTACTTAGATTCCATGACAGGTGTTCTTATAAGAGATACACGGGGAGACACAGGGGAGAAGAGGGGGGAGCCATGTGAAGATGGAGGCTGGGATTAGAGTGATGCTACCACAAGCCAAGGAATGTCTGGAGCCACCGGAAGCCAGAAGAGGCGAGGAAGGTCTCTCCCTTACAGGCTTTGTGGACACCTTGATTTCAGACTTGTTCCTTCAACACTGTGGGAGGATACATGGTGCTGTTCTAAGCCACTTGGTTTGTGGTGATTTGTTACAGCAGTGCTGGGACACTCACACAGGAGGATGAAGTAACACAGTGTTCACAAGCAGCTAGCAGAGTGTCTGGTACTTGCAAGGTGTTCACCAAATAACACATTCTCCCTCTACGGGAGGGGGACGTGGAAGGATGAACAGGAGAGAGGAGAAGTGGGGAGAAGGCAAGACGTTTGGATGATGGAACGGTGTGGGCCGAGCACAGGTGTCTGGGGAGTAACGCTGCCTGGCACCCGGCAGACATTCTAGGGTGCACGGTGTGGGGCGAGGGTGGGCGTGGGCGTGTGTGCTCAGCGGGGTGCAGGAGTAGAGGAAGTGTGCTGACTGTTGGATGGCAGGCCAGAGAAGAAAAAGGGCCCACTGCAAGGGAAGGAGGCAGGCTGGAGGGGCTCCTCCTTGCCCTGGGGCCTTCCTTTTGTGGTGTCCCCGCACCTGGGCTGCTCCTGCCTGGCCTCCAGCGCCTCGGTACTCATGATGGAGCTGAAGCAGTGCTTGGGGACCCGGAGGCCATGCCAGAGGAAAGTCACTGTGCTGCTGGTCATTAAAGGAGTCATATGAGCTTGGGAAGAAGGAAGCAGCAAGCGGGATGGAGGGAAAATTTCAGGTCCTTGACTTTTGTTTACTGAGCACCCGGTAACCCCTTGGATTCTTCAGTCAACCTGACTATGAAGATGTAATTAAAGATGGCAAGACAGATCATCCTTGATTACTAGATCCTTAGGCAGGGTGCGGTGGCTCATGCCTGTCATCCCCGCACTTTAGGAGGCCGAGGTCAGGAGTTCGAGACCAGCTTGGCCAACATGGTGAAACCCTGTCTTTACTGAAAGTACAAAAGTTAGCCAGGTGTGGTGGCACATGCCTGTAATGCCAGCTACTCAGGAGGCTGAGGCAGGAGAATCACTTGAACCCAGGAGGTGGAGGTTGTAGTGAGCCGAGATCACACCACCGCACTCCATCTTGGGTGACAGAGCGAGACTCCATCTCAAAAAAAATAGAAGGTGGGATTTAATCAGCTTAAAGAAAGTAAGATGATAAACATTTCTTGCAAATGCAAGTTTGTGGACTGACATTCATATTCTCCACAATAGATTTGAAGATAAATGTTTAAAACTTTTATCTTTGAAGGCTAGGAAACTGGTAACAGTGCTGCTGCTGAGAAGGGAACCAGAGGGCTAGTAGGGTGACTAACTGTCCCAGTGTGCCAAGAGCTGTCCCAGTTTTAGTGTGAGTCCCCCAGTCTGGGGCAAATTGGGAGGATGGGTCATTCATCAGGAGGAAGGGAGAGCTGACTTTTCGCTGTGTATCTTTCATGTACTCTGTGCTTTGCACTTTTACCTTGCACCTGCATTACATTGTCCCCTAGAAAAAGAACATGAAATGATTCCCCAAGCTCCTGTACATCAACAAACAAACAAAAACAAAAAAAGCCCTCCTCAATAAAGTGGAGAACTGAAAAAAAATCCCCATATTAATGTGACACAAAACTAACATTTTTAATCTTTAAAGAGCTTTCATAAATCAATATAAGAGAGATAAGCATCTCAGTTAAAAATGAGCTAAAGATACGAACAAGAAATTCACAAAAGAAAGGTACATGGACAATGTTAGAAAATGTTCTCCCAATAATGAAAGGAATGAGCATTAAAATAATAATCTTATAGTTTTTGCCACTTACATTACTAAATCTGTAATAAAACATCATAATGCTATAGAAGAGTAAATTGGTACAGTTTTTCTTGGGGGGGTATATAAAAGCCTTAACAATTTTCATGCCTGTTCACCCAGCCATTTCCTGTACTTCTAGGAATTTGTTTTAAGGAAATGGGCCGTGTGTATGAAGGCTTATGTACAGGATATTGGTCACCCTGCTATTTGCCAGGCAAAACCAACATTTCCACATCACTTGGCCTCAGAGCTTTATCTTTTAAGTGAAATTTCCAACCGGAGAGAAAACTAGAGCGGATAATACAAAAAGACCCATGGTCCAGCCATCTTGCTGCGTGTTAACATTTTGCCATATTTGCCTTATATTTTTGAAATAATTAAGTTAACAAAATATTTACAGAGAGGTGTGACCCCCTAGGTCCCACTCTGTGGATCCCATCTTCTCTCTTCTTCCCCAGAGGTAACTAGTATCCCAAATTTAGAGGTTATCACTCTACGTGCATGTTTCTTTTATTGTGAGTAAGCATATTTATTTATTCATTTATTTTTTTTTGAGACAGTCTCATTCTGTCACCCAGGCTGTAGTGCAATGGCTTGATTACAGGTCACTGCAGCCTTGAACTCCCGGGCTCAAGTGATCCTCTTACCTTAGCCTCCCCAGTAGCTGGGACTAGAACCGCACACCACCATACCCAGCTAGGTTTTGTTTT
>NW_016107502.1:2541147-2545830 GCF_001604975.1 Cebus imitator
GCCTCCCAAAGTGCTGGGATTACAGGTGTGAGACACCATGCTTGGCCGATTGAACATATTTATAAGCAATAATATATAGTTTTATTTTACATGGTCTTTACCTTGACTTAAATGGTACATATCCTCTGATGCGTGCTTTTGTTTTTCGCTCACCATTATTTTGGGAGTTATTCCACGTTGGGACACGTGCCCTAGATTATTCTTAATTGTTATTTGTTATTTCACCGCATGAATGTATCACAATTTATTCATTAATTCTTCTGCTGAAGTATATTTAGCCTGGTTGTTTTACATCTTTGTAACTGCAGATCCTGCTGCAGTAAACATTCTGTGCGTGCCGCTGGTGCACATGCAGCAAAGTTTCTCTAGGGGATATGCCCAGGAGTGCAGTTGCAGGACTATGGGGAAGAACATCTTTAAATTTTACAGATATTTCCACACTTTCTCCAAAGTGCTTTATCTCTTGTCCTCAGCGGCATATAGGAATTTCAGGAGGCTCTCATCCTTGCCATTCTGAAAAGCGGATAACTAATTGTGGTTTATTTTAGATTTCCCTGATGACCGACCGGTGGAGTTGTCGAACGGGTGTTTTTTTGAGACGGAGTTTCCCTCTTATTGTCCAGGTTAGAGTGCAATGGCTCGATCTCAGCTCACTGCAACCTCCATTTCCCAGGTTCAGGTGATTCTCCTGCTTCAGCCTCCCGAGTAGCTGGGATTACAGGCATGTGCCACCATGCCCAGCTAATTTTATACTTTTAGTAGAGACAGGGTTTCTCCATGTTGATCAGGCTGGTCTCAAATTCACAACGTCAGGTGATCAGCCTGCCTCGGCCTCCCAAAGAGCTGGGATTACAGGCGTAAGTCACCGCACCTGGCCACCTTTGAAATTATTTTTAACTATTCTTGATTTTTTGCTTCCCATATGGATTTTAGGATAAGCTTGTCTAATTATATGAAAAACCCTGCTGGATTTTGATTGAAATGGTATTTAATTTACATTTAATTTGAAAATATTTGACATCTTTACAATATTGTGACTTAGTAAATATGAACACAGCTATCTCTTCATTGGGTTTTCTTTTGTATCTTATAAAAAGATTCATGATTTTCTTCATAATATTATTGGAGATATTTTATTCTATTATTCTTTCTTTTTAGATGGAGTCTTGCTCTGTCACCCAGGTGTGATCTTGGCTCACTACAACCTCCGCCTCTCTGGTTGAAGTGATTCTCCTGCCTCAGCCTCCCAAGTAACTGGGATTACAGGCACACGCCACCATGCCTTGCTAATTTTTTGTATTTTTAGTAGGGACGGGGTTTCACCATATTGGCCAGGCTGGTCTCAAACTCCTGACCTCAGGTGATCTGCCTGCCTCAGCCTCCCAAAGTGCTGGGATTAGAAGCATGAACCACTGTGCCCAGCCCATTCTATTTATTCTTAAGTGTCTGCAGTAATTGCTGCTTTACTAATAGGGTCACTTCAAAGATTATATTTTATAATTACATAGGAACATAGATTTTAAAAAAGGGATCCTGTAGCAAACTTCTATTATCTTCTATTATTTGAAGATATTAATGTCTACATAGAAAAATTCAAAAGAACCTACATAAGGTAGGTAGGCACCTGTAACCTCAGCTACTGGGAGGCTGAGGCAGGAGAGTCCCTTGAACCCAGGAGGTGGAGGCTGCAGCCAGCCGAGATGTGCCACTGCACTTGCACTCCAGCCTGGGCAACTGAGCGAGACCCTGTCTCCAAAAAAAAAAATAATTGATCACGACCACTTTCTTCCTTCTAAGCAATACAAGGACCTTCATACACTTTTACTCCTGTCTTACATGTTATTGCTGTCTGATATTTTGGTTCTGTCTAATTTTTAAAAACTCTCCAATTTATCGTTACTATTGTTATTGTTTTATATAATAACTGCCTGTTCATATTTACCCCCATATTTACTATTTTCTTTAACTTTTCTTTTGGCATCTTCTTTCTGAGCTGAATTTTCTTCTTCCTGGCAGGGCAAGGCGGCTTACACCTGTAATCCCAGCACTTTGGGAGGCCGAGGCGGGAAGATTGCTTGAGCCCAGGAGCTCTAGGAGTTCGAGACCAGCCTAGGTAACATGGCAAAACCCTGTCTCTACAAAAAAAACACAAAAATTAGCTGGGTATGGCGGTGCATACCCGTAGTCCCAGCTACTAGGGAACCTGAGGTGAAAGGATCGTTTGAGCCCAGGAGTTTGAGGCTGCAGTGAGTTGTGACTGTCACTGCTTTCCACCCTGAGTGACAGCGTGAGACCCTGTTTCAAAAACAATAACAAAAAATGTTTTTTTCTCCCTGAAGTAACCTCTTTAGTAGTTCTTTCAGAAAGGACTATTAATGTTAAACCCACTCTCTGTTTTTCTGGAAAGAAAAAAGTGTCTATGTCTCCTCAACTCTGAACGATAATTTACTAGGTAGACCAGACGTTACAGTCACCTCCCATGTCCCTCTGACTCCAACTCTTCCTATTTCTTCTAGACTACCAGTGTCTGCTCCGTGCCCAAGGGCCAGAAGTGTTGAGGGCTGAATGCCTCCAGAAACAGCCCTGACAGTAACTGACAAGAAGGAGTAAGTGTAGAAACACCTCTGGCCGGGCGTGGTGGCTCAAGCCTGTAATCTCAGCACTTTGGGAGGCCGAGGTGGGTGGATCACGAGGTCAAGAGATCGAGACCATCCTGGTCAACATGGTGAAACCCTGTCTCTACTAAAAACACAAAAAATTAGCTGGGCATGGTGGTGCGTGCCTGTAATCCCAGCTACTCAGGAGGCTGAGGCAGGAGAATTGCCTGAACCCAGGAGGCGGAGGTTGCGGTTAGCCGAGATCGTGCCATTGCACTCCAGCCTGGGTAACATGAGTGAAACTCCGCCTCAAAAAAAAAAAAAAAAAAAAAAAAGAAACACCTCTGCTCCCTGACCCAAGAGTGGGAGGACTTGGAAGCATGGACCGCACATTTTCCCAGACTTTACTCCAGAATGAAGTTTCCTTGTCCACTTGGTGGCTGGCATAATAAACATCTTTTACTGGCTGCTTCCCCAGCCCCATGTCAGCCTGCCTCGGCCTCCCAAAGTGCTGGGATTACAGGCGTGAGTCACAGCACCTAGCCACGTTTGAAATTATTTTTAACTATTCTTGATCTTTTGCTTCCCATATGGATTTTAGGATCAGTTTGTCCTCATTTTAGGATCAGCTTCCCTGCCTATGGCCTATGCTAATTGCCCCTTCAAATCAATTATCTCCACTAAAATACTCAGAGTCTGCTTCCGGGACTTCAAACCAAGACACTGCATATGGAATTCTCCACGGATGGGCTTTTTCTCTTAGCACTTCTGTCTTCTCTTTAGATCTTCTAATTCTATCATGTTTCTTTCTTAGTTCCTCCTCCTCCCTTTTTTTTTTTTTTTTTGAGACAGAGCCTCACTCTGTCACCCAGATGGGAGCACAGTGGTGTGATCTCGGCTCACTGCAACCTCTGCCTCCTGGGTTCAAGCAATTCTACTGCCTCAGCCTCCCAAATGGCTGGGATTACAGGCACGCGCCACCACACCCGGCTATTTCTTGCTTTTTTAGTAGAGACAGTATTTCAACATGTTGACCAGGCTGGTCTGGAACTCCTGACCTCAAGTGATCCACCCCCGCTTAGACTCCCAAAGTGCTGGGATTACAGGCGTGAGCCAACTCGCCTTGCTGCTCTTCCGTTTTTTTGTCTCCATATTTGAGTAATTTCTTTAGAACTATTTTTCAGCAATATCTGGTGTTTTTGAGTTTTTCAATTAATTTACTACATATATTCATTTCTTAAAGTTTTTTTTTTTTTCTTTTTTGAGACAGGGTCTCACTCTATTGCCTAGACTGGAGTGCAGTGGCACAATTATGGCTCACTGCAGTCTCAGCCTCCTGGGTTCAAGGGATCCTCCTGTCTCAGCCTCCTGAGTGGCTGGGACCACAGGCATGCACCACCACACCCAGCTAATTTTTTATTTTTTGTAGAGATGGGTTCTTGCTGTGTTGCGTAGGCTAGTCTCAAATTCCCGGGCTCAGGTGATCCTCTTGCCTCCATCACCCAAAGTGTTGGAATTACAGGTGTGAGCCTCCACTTCTGGCCTTAAAGTTCTTTTTCAAGGTTTCCTGTTCTCTTTTTATTGTTTTCAGTTCCTGTTTTTTAGTCTATTATATTTTAATTTACTATTTATTTATTTATTTATTTATTATTATTTTTTAGAGACTGGGCCTCACTCTGTTACTCAGGCTTGAGTGCAGTGGTGTGAGCACAGCTCACTGTAGCCTTGAACTCCTGGGCTCAAGTGATCCTTCTGCCCCAGCATCTCAAGTAGTTGGGACCACAGGCTTATGCCACTGCACCCAGCTAATTTAAAAAAAAATGTTTATTATTTGTAAAGATGGAGTCTTGGTATGTTGCCCAGGCTGGTCTTGAACTCCTGGTCTCAAGCGATTCTCCCATCTCAGCCTCCCAAAGTGCTGGGATTACAGACATGAACCACCGTGCCTAGCCTCTATCATAATTTTTTTTTTTGAGACGGAGTTTCACTCATGTTACCCAGGTTGGAGTGCAATGGCGCGATCTCGGCTCACCGCAACCTCCGCCTCCTGGGTTCAGGCAATTCTCCTGCCTCAGCCTCCTGAGTA
>NW_016107502.1:2546210-2565238 GCF_001604975.1 Cebus imitator
GCAATTCTCCTGCCTCAGCCTCCCGAGTAGCTGGGATTACAGGCACGCACCACCATGCCCAGCTAATTTTTTTTGGTATTTTTAGTAGAGACTGGGTTTCACCATGTTGTCCAGGCTGGTCTTGAACTCCTGATCTTGTGATCTGCCCGCCTTGGCCTCCCAAAGTGCTGGGATTACAGGCGTGAGCCACCTTGCCTGGCCTATTTTCCGAAATTCTTAGGGATCTAATTCTTGCTCATGGTAGATTTTCTCAAGGGTTGTGAAATTTTTGATTTTGAATTCATCTGCAATAAAGTTTTATTTGCATGAGTGCAGAGGATGAAAATTCTAAAGAAAGACTGAATTTTCCCACCCCTAAAACAGGTGGAGACAGGCAAGCTTCCTTATCTTCTATGTTGGGGGCTGGATTATTTTCCTGGTCCATCATTTGGAAGACGTTTCTCTTCAAAGTTTCAGCTGTATGCAGGGGTCTCCATTCCAGTTCTCCCTGTGGGTCAGGCCAGTAGTCACATTTCCTATTCTTGCAATTTGCAGCCTCAAGTCTGGAGGGTTCCCAGACTGGCCAACACTGGACCACCATGGGCCTACCCTGCCTCATGCTCATTTAGGCTCCTTTTCCTCATTGATCCTTGAAGATATTCCTTACTTTCCTCCTAGATCAGCTGTGCATTTAAAGAACATTGGTTATATTTTGCACAGCATTTAGAGGTATTTTGTAATGAGAGGGCTTTCAGGTTTTTTTTTTTTTTTGAAAAAAAGCTGGAAGTGGAAATCCCGATGGCCTTTTCTACTGCCTCATGCTTTCTGCCTCCTGTGCCATTTTTCTTCCTTGAGAGTGTGCCTCTTCCTCTCCTGGGATGGTAGAGGCAGTGGTGGAGTGTGATGCATATGGGAAGGGAGGAGGTTGGAACCTAGCGGTTTCTCATAGTGGTAGGGCAGGCGGTATCGTGGAGAAGCAGTGAGGAGGTCCTCCATACCTAGATGTGGCTCGGGCTGTGCATCTCACTGCGTGGAACCCCAGCTCGAGAGTCACCTTCCCCTACTCCTGCCCATTTCATCAGTTACTTCTTTTAGTGGGAATTTGTTCAGCAGATGATGTTGAGAATTAAGCTTTTGGGACTGGGAGGCTGGGAAGAAGAATTGTGTGCATGTGTGTGTGTGCGTGTGTGTGCGTGCGCGCGTGCGTGTGTGCGTGCGTGTGTGTGTGTGCGTGCGTGTGTGTGCGTGTGTGTATGTGTAAGGTCAGGGTACCAGAAGTGGGTGGAAGCATCCTTGAGAATTAGAATTATTCAAATCTAGCAATAATAGGAGTATTAGACTCAAACCATCGCTCCTCACCTTCACCATTTTACAAAGGCCTAGGCTTGTGCCCAAGACGTTTGTCTTTAACCGGTCCATTCAGCCCTGGCCATGACCCAAAGGGACTGTTTTTGTCAGGGTCAGGACCGGATCCTTCGTACCTGGGGTGCATAGGAAGTGTTAGTGTTCTCCTTCCTCCAAACACAGCAGCGAAATTGGCCCAGGTTGAGGTGTTTTGACCAACTTCCCTGCAGTCCAGTCCTGGAAGCTGGATCAGGAAGCTGTTTTGTTCTAGTGTAATTCCCCACTGTCTGGATCAGCCTGCCCTGAGAAAACCAGCATTCCTGGTTATCCCACACATGTGGGGCACTCTGGGAAGACTAGGGATCACGTGTTGGGGTGTAGGGGTTGGGGGTGTTTGGGGAGGGCAAGGCGGTTCATTAAGGCAGCTGCCAGGAGGTCTCCCTCCAAACTCTACAAAGCTTTATCAGCGTGGAGGTACTTCTAATACCATTTCCTTTCATTGTTTCCTTTTGGTAATTAGGAGGAGGCCAACCCCCTGCTGCGGCAGCTCACAGCCTATTGTGGTGGGAAAGGGAGGGTGGTTGGTGGATGTCACAGCTTGGGCTTTATCTCCCCCAGCAGTGGGGACTCCACAGCCCCTGGGCTACATAATAGCCAGACAGTCCGGAGCTGGCGCAGACCTGATTCAGCCTTTGCAGCAGCTGGGAGCATGGCCTAGGGTTGGCGGACCCTTTGTCCAGCGGTGAGTTTCCCAGGGACCTTGGAGATACCTGCAGCCTCATTTGCAGGGGAAGGTATGGCCACTGGAAGAAGAGCTGGCTCAGTTGTGGGAGGAAGATGCAGGACTGACTGATCCCTGCTCCTGGGGACCTGGGGTTCTCTGTCCCTGGACTAGAAGGGCTTAGTTTGGAGGGGCGATTCAATTCAGTGAGGGATGATCCTAATGCTCCCTCCTCTACTTGCCTCTGAGGGTCCTGGGGCTGCTTTTCTTCATGCAGTGGGTTTTACTGCTTGATAGTACTTCACTCAAATGAGATGGAATGAGCTTTGCCCTCACCTGTGGGAACCTTCTGGGAGCAGCTGAATGTACCTGCGTTAACTTAGGACTGGTAGGGGACACCTGCTTGGAGATCAAGACCTGGCCTTATTTGACATCTCAGTGTTCCTTCCACAGATACATCACAGACTGGCTTTATCTCACCTTTGTCTGGATGGGACCTTGGGTAGGAAAGGAGTCACCCCCCAGTGAATCTCAGGCAACAGATTCGGCACTTCATTTAACAACATTTTCCAGAGGAGAGGGGCTACCGCAGGGGCTCTAAGGGACTTGGGGGTATGCTCTGCCAGCCATGATCAATTGTCCCTCTCTTGGGGAGTCACACAGTGGAGATGCCTGCCTGCGTCCAGGGCCACTGGACTCCTTGTCCATTTTCTCCGATGAGCTCAGCAAACATTTGCTGCTGGACATCTGGGTGCTAAGCGTCTTGCCCGGTGTGGGGCTTGGGGACAAGAGAGACAGCCCTTGCTCTGGTACAGAGTTGGGGGCCAACCGTCAAGTTGGCAGTTCCTCAGCATTCTCTATGTCTGGGGTGCTGTGGTGGGCACACAAGTGTAAGACGGTTCCTACTCGCCAGTCTGGATGCAGAGGCAGGAAGGAATGAGGTGTGTCGGGTCCCAGCTGCTTCAGGAGGCAGGGACGTGAGAGTGGCCTGGAGGGAGGGCAGGGTTTTCCACCTGTCTTGGTGCTGTGACTGCTGTCTGTGGAAGGGGGCCCAGAGGTCCCAGCACACAGCGATTGTTGTCCTTGGGCCTGGCACTGGCCAGGAGTTTTTTGGGGGGCCAGAAGGCCATGTTCAAAGGGGAAGAGGGGGTCACGGAGATCAATCTTTTCTTCTGCTTTGAAGAAATGTTTTTGCTACTGCATGCCCTGACAGTGGCCGCTCCAGCAGCCTCCTACCTGGGCAACACTGACTAGCTCACGTTTCTTGCTTCTATGCAGATGATTCCTGCCAGATTTGCCAGGGTGCTGCTTGCTCTGGCCCTCACCTTGCCAGGTAGGTACCAAAGGGCCCCAATTTCTCACTCCCCACCCCCCAGGGCCATCTGAAGTGACCCCTTTCTGGGAACAAGCAGGTGTGTCTGGAGCTCACCTGTCTGCCCAGCCCCAAGTAGGCGCATGCTGGTGGTCTCCTGTGAAGGTTCTGCAGAGCTCCCACCCTGGACCAGTATTCCAGAGACGAGGTGCCTGTAAATGTCATCTCCTATTGGGGAATTAAGAAGCACAAGGGTGGCACAGAACTATCTTATATTATGGGGGCACAGGACGAGGAAGAAGGAATCCAAGACTTGGATGGATTATTAGTTTTAGAAGAGATTGTGGAGGTCACCTAGTTGACCCTCCCATGGTACAGATGAAGAGACTGAGGGTCGGAGAGGAGAAATGATTGCTCCAAAGTCTCCTAGAGCCAAATCAGAGGTCAGTCTTCCTGGGTCCCAGGCTGGTGCACTGCATTGTACTGCCGCCCTTCCCTTGCTAAGATTCCGAGCCTGTGAATGGCAGGAGGGGACTTTTGACCTCGGGCTCTTTCCACTTAGATCTCTCAGGTCAGCAGCATCTAGCTGCTGCCCACAGGTGAGTCTGGGGAAAGAAATATACATTTGTCACACTCTCTGCATCTTCCTACCAGGTAGGTCTTTTGCCAGGGAACCCAGAAACTTAGAGACTTATTGCTGTGTTTCCCCACTTGCCAACGCGCACACACACACACACACACACACACACGCACCCCCTGCAGTCAGTGAAGGAGTTAGGATGTGACCCTGGAGGAGTTCACACTTCATAGATTCTATGTGTCAGGCACACAGTCTGATCTGTTTAAAATTTAACCTGCTCAATATATAATCATAGATTTATGTACAAAGGGGCTCACTGCAATCTGTTTATAATATTAAAACATGGAAAAATGCTGGGAACGTAACAATAAAGGGCTGTACTATAGATATTTAGATGCAAAATATGATGCAGCCACTAAAAACCACATATTGGAAGTATATACAATAGCATGACAAATTATTTATAATCTATTGAGAAATAAACAGAGGTTATAAGTAGTTTGCACAAGGTGGTCACCAATTTGTAAAAAACCCGCAATTGTGCATATGCACAATGTAAAATAAAATGAAAAGATGAACATTGAAATGTTAACTCTAATGATCACTGAATATTGGGTTACAGATGGTTTTAGCTTCTTTATGTTTTCTTTTCTTTTCTTTTTTGAGACAGTCTGGCTCTGTCGCCCAGGCTGAAGTGCAGTGGTGCGATCTCGGCTCACTGCAACCTCTACCTCCTGGGCTCAAGCGATTCTCCTGCCTCAGCCTCCCGAGGAGCTGGGATTACAGGTGCCCACCACCACACCTGGCTAATTTTTGTATTTTTAGTAGAGACAAGGTTTTGCCATGTTGGCCAGGCTGGTCTTGAACTCCTGACCTCAGGTGATTCACCCACCTCGGCCTCCCAAAGTGCTGGAATTACAGGCGTGAGCCACCGTGCCCGGCCAACTTCTTTATGTTTTCTTCTGTATGCTCCACATTTTTAATAATGATGACATTTTAAATCAGTAAGTAACTGTTATTAACACTAATAGATTTCCTGAAAAACTTCCTTAGTTATTGCTGTGAATCTGGGTTCATATTTGGGAGCTGAAAGCAACAGCTTTAGTCTCATTTAGGATGGAAAATATCTCCCCACAGCCCAATTTCTATCAAAGGCAGTCTAATTTCTACGGGGCCAGAGAGGTTTGAGCTGCTAGTCCCAGTTATGGCCTGTGATCACCAGCCCAACGTGTGGCCTCTCCCTCCAGGGATCCTTTGTGCAGAAGGGACTCGTGGCAGGTCATCCATGGCCCGATGCAGCCTCTTCGGAAGTGACTTCATCAACACCTTTGATGGGAGCATGTACAGCTTTGCGGGATACTGCAGTTACCTCCTGGCAGGGGACTGCCAGAAACATTCCTTCTCGATTATCGGTGAGTTCTGGCACTGCAGGGAGGAATTCAGACAGAGGGCTGGCTGAGCTTAGCCCTGGTGTGGGGGAGGATTCCTGCTCTCAGGACAGGGCCTGAGCTGAAAGGTCAGTGCTGAGAACAAGGAGAGGAACAGCCTTTCTGTGACCTGTAGCACCTCTTGGCTTTCCCTGGGTCTCTCCCCATGGGAGCCCAGTGAGATAGATGAAGAGAGTCTTTATCTTCTTTAGTAGTTTGCTGTGTCCATTGTTCTGGGTCCGGGCGATGCCCTGGAAGCAGCACAGCATCAAGGAGAATGATAAACTAGATAAGGTGCTTTGGAAATTCGTTGCCAAAGGGAAGACTCATTTTGTTTACTTGGTGGCCTGTGGATCAGAACATCAGCTTATGCTGAGCACCTCCTGTATTCCTAGAGAAGAACTGGTACTGTCCCTGCATCCCCACAACAGCCCTGGGATGTAGCTGGAGTCACCCTGGTTCTACCAATGGAGAACCAAGGCGCACGGAGGTTGCATCATCCTTCCAAGGCCTGACAGACAATAAAATGTGGAGCTGAGGCCGGGTGCAGTGGCTCACACCTGCAACCCTAGCACTTTGGGAGGCCGAGGTGGGTGCATCACCTGAGGTCAAGAGGTTGAAACCAGCCTGGCCAACATGGTGAAACCCCATCTCTACTAAAAATACAAAAATTAGCCTTGCGTGGTGGTGGGCGCCTGTAATCCCAGCTACTCCAGAGGCTGAGGCAGGAGAATCACTTGAACCGGGTCGCAGTGAGCTGAGATGCACTCTAGACTGGACGACAGAGCGAGACTCTGTCTCAAAAAAAAAAAAAAAAAAAGGTGGAGCTGGATTTTGATCCCAGGCCTCTCAGATTGACAGAATGTTCCTCTGGATTAAGGAAAGAGGACACTTGGCGAGGTTGGGAGGGTGGGGATGGAGGATTATGGTTTGATGACCTCCACAGGCTAAAAACTAACCAAGGTCTATGGCATGTGAGGGAGGGATGCCAAAAAACCTAGCAAACATGGGGACCCCAGCCTTGGGAACTGAGATGGCGATGGACAGGCTCATGCTGTTACAGAAAAAGTGTTCATAACACTTGTCTTTTTTTGTTTTTTCTGAGGTGGAGTTTTGCTCTTGTTACCCAGGCTAGAGTGCAGTGGTGCAATCTCACCTCACTGCAAATTCTGCCTCCTAGGTTCAAGCAATTCTCCTGCCTCAGCCTCCTGAGTAGCTGGGACTACAGGCGCACACCACCGTGCCCGGCTAATTTTTTGTATTTTTAGTAGAGACAGGATTTCACCATGTTAACCAGGATGATCTCGACCTCCTGACCTTAAGATCCGCCTGCCTCGGCCTCCCAAAGTGCTGGGAATATAGGCGTGAGCCACCGCGCTCAGCCTCATGACACTTGTTAAAGCGAATAGGGAAGACTTTCAAGAGGGACTGCTGCCATGGAGGTTTTTCAGCAGGGGAGAGAGGACTCAACTTTGAATACGACAAGGAAAAGTGAAGATTCAGGGCCAAGGAGGAGGGAAGGGGCCAGTGATGGAAAATTTCAAAGAGGAAATGTCAGGAGTAAGAGAGATTCTGTTTAATCCAGCTTGACAGGTGTCTTGCTGAAGGCAGGCCAGGGTGATTGCATACTGAGGGTGGGGGTGTCTTTGCTAAGTCGATCCAGCAGGATTCTTGTTAAAACTGAACTGAGCAGGCCAAGGACAGAGCACAAGGCCAAGGCCCAGTCTAGAAGAGGGCTCAGAAGCCCCCCACTCAAGTTTGGTCAAGGGGGGAGTCTTTGGCAGCACCCAGACACTCACCTGAGATCTAGGCTCTGGGCTGCTGGGGTCATTGCGCCATCAGTCAGCGGGGACTGACGCAGGGTCCTCCGTGTGCCCGGTGCTGGACTAGGCTCTGTCTGGCACCTGGCCGTAGCTGTGAGCTCCCTCTGTTCCTGGTCTCTCTTTGAGACCATCTTTGCCACCTGCTCTGACTCTGCTGGGAAGCCTATCGCATACGACTTCCTGGCACTGTGATCCTCCCCACTCCTCCGCGAGCTCCTCAGGGGCAAGGAGTGTGTCTCGCTCATCTGTGTTTCTTGGTGCTTAGCTCTCTGGAGTCTCTGTTGTGCTGAAGATTTTTTTTTTTTTTTTTGATGGAGTCTTACTCTGTTGCCCAGGCTGGAGTGCAGTGGCACAATCTCGGCTCACTGCAACCTCTGCCTCCTGGGTTGAAGCAATTCTCCTGCTTCAGCCTCCCCAGTAGCTGGAATTATAGGCATGCGCCATCACACCAGGCTGATTTTTTTGTATTTTTAGTAGAGACAGGATTGGCCAGGCTGGTCTTGGACTCCTGACCTTGTGATCCACCTGCCTTGGCTTCCCAAAGTGCTGGGATTACAGGGGTGAGCCACCCTGCCTGGCCTGAAGATGTTTACAGAGTGGTGGTGTACGCGGAGCTCTGGGGAAGGAGCTTTGGTTGGCCAGAGAAGACAGGGGAGGGTGCTGCATGCCATGGGGACCGCATGAGAAGTGGGGAGGCGGGAGGGGCACGTGCTCCTGACGTGGAGCCCTGGGGAGGTCCGTGTGGCTGGAGCAGCAGTTGCCAAACTCCAGGCTGCATCAGGACCACCTGGAGGGCTGTGACAAACAGATCCCTGGGCCCTGCCCCCGGAGTTCTGACTCTGTAGATGTGGAAGACGCCCTGAAAATTTCATTTCTAACAATTTCGCAGCTGTTGCTGCTGCTCTTAGACTGGATAACCAAACTTCGTGGGGCGGGACTGGAGAGGGGTGGGATGAGAGGCTGGGCCATCGGGCGAGGCCGCAGTGTAGGGTCTTGAAGTCTGATGGGGAATCGGAGTCGATTCTGCAGGCTGTGAGGAATTAGTGTAGGGTCTTGTGCAGCAGGGAGGTGGTGAGAGGAAACTGGTGCTTTGCCAAGACGGTCCTGAAAAGGAGAGAGGTAGGAGGTGGAGTGGACCTGGCCAGAGTAACCAGGCAGGCAGTGAAAAGGCCAGAGACGCCCCAAGGCGTGACAAATCAAGGAAGCCATCCTGAACACCAGCCGTGAGGGTCCCAACTTGCTTCAGAGGTGGCAGCTGGGAAGGAACTGGAAAAGCAGCTGGAGAGAACTCCCCACCCCGGGAAGCTGATGACTTAGGCCCTCCCTACCTTGGGTGACCCCAAGTTTTGTTTTAAGTGGATTTTCCCATTTATAAACCACAGCAGAGCTGATACAGACCCCTACCTGTGATGGCTCTGGGGTGAGCGGGAATGGAGGGTTAGAAGTGACCAGAAGAGGCCGGGCGCGGTGGCTGACACTTGTAATCCCAGCACTTTGGGAGACCGAGGCGAGTGGATCACAAGGTCAAGAGATCGAGACCATCCTGGTCAACATGGTGAAACCTGTCTCTACTAAAAATACAAAAAATCAGCTGAGCATGGTGGCACGTGCCTGTAATCCCAGCTACTCAGGAGGTTGAGGCAGGAGAATTGCCTGAATCCAGGAGGCGGAGGTTGCAGTGAGCCGAGATCGCGCCATTGCACTCCAGCCTGGGTAACAAGAGCGAAACTCCGTCTCAAAAAAAAAAAAAAAAAAAAAACAAAAATTAGCTGGGGATGGTGGCGCATGCCTGATGCCTGTAATCCCAGCTGCTTGGGAGGCTTAGGCACGAGAATCACTTAAACCCGGGAGGCGGAGGTTGCAGTGAGCTGAGATAGAGCCACTGCACTCCAGCCTGGGCACAGATTAAGACTCCGTCTCAAAAAAAGGAAAAGAAGTGACAGGTGGAAGATTTTGGTGGAGACGCTGCGGTGCCGGGTGGGGTTGCTGTCTGACTCACAATCTGTGTTAGTTCAGCTCTGCTGTGGACTCCCTGCCTGGAGACGGGTTTGTACTAATACCTTCGTCCCAGGCACAGAGCTCATGTTCCGGGGTCAGAGAGCCAAGTTAGCATGTTGGAAAAGCTCCCTTCCCCTACTTGAGCCCAATTCCAGACCCTGCGCCACGTCAGGGTAGCCCTCCCAGGTGGGGAGATGTAGGCTGTTCTGGTGCCTCTAGGCTGTCTCTGTCACCTCCTCCAGGAAGCCCTTGTGCCCATTCCGCCCACCCAGCACTGGGCTCATCAACTCTTGCTCACTGGTTTCCGTCCCACGGGACTGGGTGGCTCTGCCCCGGCAGGAAATGGAAGCACAGACAGAGCCAGAGTTGGAGTTGGAAAACCTGTGTTCTCCTCCTCTTTCCCTCTTTACTGACTGTTCTGAGGGTACCTTCGCAGTTTCCTCATCTTTAAAATGGAGACACCGTGAGCATCAAGGGAGACAGGTTATCTGAAAGTGTGACTGCTTAGCCGAGCTGAGTTATTGAAAGCAGCCAGCTTAACACGGGGTGTTTGTTCACTTGGAGGCGCCATGTGGGGACAGGGGCTGCTGGGCCCTCGGGCATTTCCATGAGGGCAGGGTCACTTCAGTTCCATTTGGCCCACGTGATCCACACGGGTTTGCGCTAGAGGTCTGGCCACCCTTTTCCATGTTTCAGTGGCCGCAGAGGAATCTGAAGGGCGATGGAAGGCTTGTCTGCTTCAAAACCTCTTTGTGGGGTTCCCCACCAGGCTACTATTCTTTTCTTATAAGCAACTTGCCCTTGCAAAGTATCCATCTTCTGGGAGATTGTTTGCCTAAACCAGGTTACGGATCAAACACACTTTAATGTAAATTGCTTTCATTTCCACCAAAACCACGCTGCTGACGTCATAGAGAATGGGTGGCTGCTTTGCCTGTTGTTGTTGATGGGTTGGGGTATGTGGGAGAAGAGGAAGAATGGGAGGGGTGGGCTGGCACAGGTGCGTCAGGGCAGCCAGGGGCACCGGGTCTGGGAGGGGAGCCCAGGGCTTGGGCCCTGCAGTTTCGGTTTCCGTGGACATGCCCACCTTCTGTCCCATTGTTCTGTGATGACATCCTGCCTCCTTGACCGTAAGTCGCACATCCACATTCCTCCCGAGTGCCTGTGGCCCTTGTTCACATCCTGAGTAAAGTGTTTATGTCCGCACATGAAGGGCCACCTGGTGCCATGGCTAGGCCCCCATCCTTGATCTTGGCTTCTGGTGAGGCAGGCTCCAGGGTTCAAGGCCAAGGCGACACGGCTCTTTGCCAGGCAGCACAGGGGCCAGAGAGAGACCGTGGGAGTCCTGGTTCGTGCTCTTCCTTAGAGACTGCTCTTCCTCAGCTACGGCTGCAGGATCTGGCTCCCAAACTAGCCAAGAGAGAGGCTTCAACAACAGCCAGCGGTCTGCTGAGTCACTTCTTCCTTAGTTTCCGTGGCGTGGTTAGACCAGACCCTTGTTCTCAGTTTGGAGGAAGGATCACCTGCATCAGAATCACAGGCCTGGAAGGTAGAGTGTTTGCTGGAAATGCAGATGAGTGAGTTTCACACTAAAGCCTGAGACAGCACCCACGTCTGACCGAGGTTCCAGCTCTTGGCCTGCTTCTGAAGGTCCGGATACCTTTCCCTCTAAGGCATGGGCTGGGAGCTTACTCCTCACTCAGCGCCTTAATCACTGCGTTCAACAGGCCTGGTGGGAACCTCTGGAGGAGCTTCACTGCCCTGTCTTGCTTCTTTGGGGTGATAGCCAGCCTCTTTTCCTAAGAGTTATAGGAAGTGCTAACCTGGAGGTCTGTGGAGTGCAGGGGTCTCTCCTGGGCTCACTGGCGATTTCTAACGGCTTCACATTATCTGATCTCCCTGAGTCCTGCATTGAGGGAACCAGGCAAATAAAATGCAAGGCTGATCTGGAGTTCTCTCTGCATTAGTGGTTAGCGCAACCTAGAACACTCCGATGCCCTGTTACGCAGCTTTGTGTTGCAAAAAGGGGATTTGGACGGAGTCAAAAGAGCCTGAGTGTAGGCTCAGCTCCATGCCCACCATGGAAACCAGGGGTTCCCATTCGGGGGGATTGTCCCCCTGAGGACATTTTGCAGTGTCGGGAGACATTTTGGGTTGTCACGCTGTAGGGAGGGTGCTGCTGGCATCTAGTGGGTAGAGGCCAGGAGGCTGCTGGTTCTCCTGCCATGCACAGGGAAGTGTCTGGCCCTGAATTCGAGTGGTGCAGTAGAGAAATCCTGCTGTAAACCTAGGCCTTAGTTTCTCCGTCTGTAAAACGAAGTCAGCCTAGATCAGTGTTTTTCGAACTGAGTCATGAGCCATGGGTCCTAAAATTAGTTTAATGCTTATAACTAGCATTTAAAAAGGCAAAATAGAATAGGATAGGAATCATCAGAAAATACCGGAGTGCATAGTACATGGCAAGAGTAGATTTTGTTGTTGTTGTTGAGGTAGTGTCTTGCTCTGTCACCAGGCTGGAGTGCAGTGGTGAGACCTCTGCTCACTGCAACCTCCACCTCCCGGGTTCAAGGGATTCTCCTGTCTCACACTCCCGGGTAGCGGGGACGACAGGCGTGTGCCACCACACCCAGCTAATTTTTGTATTTCAGTAGAGATGGGTTTCACCACATTGGGCAGGATGGTCTCGATCTCCTGACCTCGTGAGCCGCCCACCTCAGCCTCCCAAAGTACTGGGACTACAGGCTTGAACCACTGTGCCTGGCTGGCAAGAGTAAATACGTGAAATGTGTGTGTGTGTCCCGAGTCATAAAGTAAATTGTGTTTTTACTATGCTTTTTGAGCAAAAGAGTTTAAGAACCGCTTGTTTAGATCCTTCCTGCTGCTGTCGTATGTTTTTCTGAGTTGTCGGCCTCTCTCGGTCACACTTTGAAAAATCCCACCGCCAGGCTGGGCACAGTTAGTTGCTCATGCCTGTAATCCGGATGCTTTGGGAGGCTGAAGCAGGAGGATTGCTTGAGCCTAGGAGTTTGGGGCCAGCCTGGGCGACACACGGAGACCCCTGTCTGTACAAAAATATACAAAAATTAGCTGGGCTTGGTGGCACACACTTGCAGTTCCAGCTATTTGGGAAGGTGAGGTGACAGGATTGCTCGAGCCCAGGAGTTCAAGGGTGCAGTGAGCTGTGATCACATCACTACACGTCATCCTGAGCGACAGAGCAAGACCTCAAAACAAGAGAAAACAAAACCCCCAATTCCCTTGCCACTCCCATGCTCCAGGTGTGGCCTGACTGCTCCTCAAGCCCCCCTCCGCCATCCCGGGCCAGGAATTCTCCATGCCTTGCAGTTCAGTTGTCACTGAAGGGCACGAGGCAGCCCCACTCCTGTCCCTAGACTGCTGTTCTTGGTTTGTCTCCGGGTGGGTGGGGGTTGGTTACCACAACCTAAATCAGCCTCTCCAGGAGCCCCAGTTCCTGCAGTAGGTGAAGCTCGGGGGCAGCCAGCACCACCTCCCCTGACTGCCTGGCACTGCCTCACAGGGGCTCAGCCCCGGGCTGTCGCTTGGACTTCCTAATGCTGGTCTCTCCTGGGGCCGCCCAGAGCAAGCCCCTCACGTACTTAAAACAGCACTCGGGTTGGAGTCCCAGCTCTGTCATCACTGACTGGCTCTGTGATGATGGGCAAGTTACCCCAGGGTCTGCCACCTGGCTGGCCAAGAGCCTGGCAGCAGTCTCCTCCGTTATTTACCCTAGGAGGGCGGGGCTCCCTTCCCTCCCACACACTTCTCCTGGTTCTTTCCTGTTTGCATTTTCTGCTTCTGCTGAATTCTTGGTTTGTTCAGCCTTGCAGGCCTTACTTTTCAAACTTACAGCCATAGTGACCTCGGGGCTTTCCTGTGGCACATGCTCAGCTCTGTCCCCTGTGGAGCGAGTATGTTGCTCAAGTGATTTTCATCTTTGGAAGTCTCTAAGTGCTGCAGATCCCCAGCTGTAGGGCCATGCCAGTCCCAAGCTGCCTGGCTGCCTCTGAAGCGTTCCCTACCCATCCTCCAGCCACAGTCCCTGGCAGACTTGGTCCCACCCATGCTTTCTGCATCCCAGGAGAAGGAGAGACTGCAAGGAGAGGCTCACGGGGTCCCTTTCCCATTTCCGGGAAGGAGATGCCTTTGGCTCAGAGGTGACATATTGGCCGAGTTACCCAGTGAAGCTGGGCAGAACTCCCTGTCCGTCTGCCCTGTGAGATGGGATGGAAGGAGGACTCGCTGATGGGGTGGCAGGCTCAGTGGTAATAAGGGACCCGGGGCCGCAGACCTTGTGGGCTCGTTTGTCTGCTGTCCAGCAGGTGGGGGCTTCTGTTCTGGCAGGTCTCCAGTGAGGGGTGTGAGTGCATCCCCGCCCTGTCGAATGGGCTCACTGTGGGCTGTGTGTAGCGTTCAGAGAGCCAGCTCCAGGAAAGGCCGAGGGAGGGATTTGGTCTTGGGCCCAATGCCCTGGAGAGCTCCTGGGAGGGAATGGAAACTGGAGGTTGTTACCTGGTTGTCCTGTTTTTTTTCAACCTTTTATTATGGAAATTTTCAAACATACAGAAAAGTTGAAAGACTTCAAGATCCATATACTCCTTTCTCAGATTCTAACATTACTGATAAATGAAATAAAATTGAAAATAAGTTACTCTATTTACGCAATCGCCTCTCTATTTGTTTGTTTTTCTTTGGCTAATGTCTTGCTGTCAGTCCGTTTGTTTAGCTTTTAAAGGTTTGCTTGCTGTAAAAACTGTTCTAGATGGGAATGCAGAGTAAGGGAGACTCCTCGGCTCAAACAGGACAAGTCCCCTTTCACTCGGCACGCACCTCCTTCTTCTCCCAGCTGCGTTGATCTGGAGCACTGCAGAGCATGGTTTATGGACTGTGGGTGGTCTGCGTGTCTTTTCTGGTCGCTGCTGCTGCTGGCGTATCATTCAAAACTGTTCCTAGGATAGACTAGTTATTTACATGGGACAGCCCTTGCTGAATTCCCGCCAGAAACAAGTCTATTCTGTAGCTCATTCTGGTTGGTTTGGAGTGTTTATGTGTTGCAGTGCGCATGGTGTGTGTGTGGTGTGTGTGTGTGTGCGCGAGCGTGTGTGTGTCTGTGTGTGTGGTTGTCCTCCTGCAGCCTCAGTTCAGCCCAGAGCCCTACTGGGGACTCTTCCCCTCCTGGCTAGGAGTGAGGAGACCCCTGCCCCAGCTCCCTGTTTTTGTGGCTCTTTGAGGCTTGGTTCCACAGACATCTTAACCTCTTCTTGCTGAGAAGTCCACACTCCCCTATCCCTTCTAGGAGAAGAGCGATTTGCTCTTTTTTGTGTGTGACAGAATCTTGCTCTGTTGCCCAGGCTGGAGTGCAGTAGCTGATCTCGGCTCACTGCAGCCTCCACCTCCCAGGTTCAAGCGATTCTCCTGCCTCAGCCTCCTGAGTAGCTGATATTACAGTTGCGTGCCACCATGCCCAGCTAATTTTTGTATTTTTAGTAGAGATGGGATTTCACTATGTTGGTCAGGCTGGCATTTGCTCACTTTTAAGACCAACTTTACCAATTTCCGTCTCCAAGGCTTGAGACCAGACTCTATATTTTCCCTTCTGGTTCTTTTCATTCTTATGACCAATTAGTTATCTTTGAATATCAAAGACCCAGCACAAGTAGCAGCAGTTCTCAAAAACTATGTGAGGCTTGCTAAGCTTTGGTCATGCTGTGAAAAATGTCTCTTGCCTGTGTTTCCTCTTTCCTGCCGGCCACCATCACCCCTGTGGCCCTGTTCAGCACTCACAACTACATCATTCCCAGAGCCTATTTTATCATGTGTCTGGATCTTCAGACATTTCCCCTGTCAACCATTTAGTGTGTCCTTATTAATTCCATGTGCTGTGTAAGGCCTTTGACCCACACCATCTCTGAACTCCTGGATAATCAAATTCAGTAAACTTAGGTGGGGTTCATGAATCTCCATTTTAAACAAACAGCCCAGGGAGTCTGACTTGAGCTGTCCTAAGATACCATTTTAAATAACACTGCTAGGCTTGGGTGGGGGCGGGAGAATGAATCCTGTCTTTAATCCCTGCACTTTGGGAAGCGGAGGCAGAAGGATCACTTGCATCCAGGAGCTCAAGACCAGACTGGGCAACACAGTGAGATCTTGTCTCTACAAAATATAAAAAAAAATTAGCTGGGTGTGGTGGTATGCACCTGTGGTCCCAGCTACCTGGGAGGCTGAGGCAGGAGGATTGCTTGGGTCTAGGAGGCGGAGGCTGCAGTGAGCCATGTTCACATCACTGCATCCGCAGCCTGGGCAACAGAACACAACCCTGTCTCAGTGAATGAATGAATGAATGAATGAATGACACTCTCCTAGAGCACCTGTTACCAGTACCTCATAGTGTTTTTTGCTGCCTTACAATGTCGCGTTTGTTTTCTATTTATACCCAGGTTGTAAACTCCCATAAGCAAGAGATCATGCTTTTATTACATTTTTCTTTTGTGATATATAAGAGCCCACCTGAGGGCTATGTATCCAGAAGTCGCTCAATAATTATTTTTAGATGAATGGAAAAATGGGTGAGAAAATGAGATTTTTAGGGAGGTTTTTGTTGCTCACTTGTTAAGACTTTTGGGGGCGTTTTCTGCTGAGAAAAGATTATGTAGATGATGATTCTTAATCAATGTACTCATTGTTTCAGGGGAGTAATAATCACTACTACTGACTTTTTTCTCTTGCAGGGGACTTCCAAAATGGCAAGAGACTGAGCCTCTCCGTGTATCTCGGGGAATTTTTTGACATCCATTTGTTTGTCAATGGTACTGTGACACAGGGGGACCAAAGGTAAGCCTAGAATGTCTGAGTTAGAAAGGACCCTAGGGATCCCCTGGCACAAGCCCTCATTTCCCAGATGAAGAAGCTGGGGCCCAGAGGATGGAAGCAAATGTGGCAAAGAAGTGAATAGCAGGGCTGGGAGAAAGCCAGGTCTCCCAATTGCTGGTCTAGGCCCTCAGCCACTTCGCACCATGGTCTGAACCCTACAACATGGGGTTGGGGTTAGAAGGTGGGAGAGACATCCAGAAAATGCACGAGAAGTCCACTTCTGAACTTAGCCTTTGCCTTCCAGAGTCTCCATGCCCTATGCCTCCAAAGGGCTGTATCTAGAAACTGAGGCTGGGTACTACAAGCTGTCCGGCGAGGCCTATGGCTTTGTGGCCAGGATCGACGGCAGTGGCAACTTTCAAGTCCTGCTGTCAGACAGATACTTCAACAAGACCTGTGGGCTGTGTGGCAACTTTAACATCTTTGCTGAAGATGACTTTATGACCCAAGAAGGTAAGATTTTCTGGGATACCATTTCCCTACGTGTGGCCGTGGTTTTTATTTCCTTGCTCATGAACCTTCACTATCATGCCTCCCCTGACATTCAAGCCTCACTGTGACCTCACCTCAACCGATGCTGCCAATCTCATCTCTTCGCATTCCATTCCAATGCCTAGACCTCTAGTCAAACCAGGCCTTTGAGCTCCTCAAAGCTGGCTTTGTTCAACTTTGAATTCTGGATAGCAACTGACATGTGGTAGATGATTGGTCAATGCTGGATGGTGTGAGTCGATCCTCCTCAGCCCACTATAGTGGAGTGGATAAAATCTGTGGAGCGGTCCTCCACACCATCCAAAAAGGCCAGTGTGTGTGTGTGTGTGTGTGTGTGTGTGTGTGTGTGTATTCAGGAGCAATAGGAGGTAAAATGGATAATGTGATAATGTGAAAACATTAAAGATGAATATTTCAATCTTCTTTAGATAATTTCAGTTACATAAACATTCAATCAGTGATGTTCCCTTGCCAAAGCTGAACACTTACATATAAGTTATCTTTCTTCCTTATGACCCAACTACTTTCTGATTAGAGGGTAAGCATGTAGAGAAACAATTGACTATTCCTTTCATTGGAATGTACTATAATGGTATGATAGTTTATTTTTGTTTTCTTCAGCACTGATTTTGTTGTCTGACATGTAGATTTTTAGGGCTATAAATTTCCCTCTAAATACCACTTTGGCTGCACTGTGTGTGTGTGTGTGTGTGTGTGTGTGTGTGTGTGTGTAGTGTATGTGTATATATATAGTATGTGTGTAGATATGCAATTATATATGTTGTATATATATACATATATATATGTGTGTGTATATATATATTTAGAGATTAGGTCTTGCTAAGTTGCCCAAACTCGTCTTGAACCCATGGGCTCAAGCAATTCTCCTGCCTCAGCCTTCCAAGTGGAATTATAGGTATGCGTAACTGTGCCCAGCTCTACCAATTTTGATATGTATATTTAGTTTTATAAATTTTCTAATTTCCATTTTGAGCTCTTTCTGAACCTATATGCATTTAAAAATTCAAATGTTTGAAATTTTTAAAGTTACCTATTTGTAATTAATTTCTAAATTTAGTTAAAAAATTGTAGACTAGTACATAATCTTTTTTTTTTTTTGCAATTGTTCTTTGTATGCTCAAAAATGATGTATTGTCTAATTGGTACAGGACTCTATCTAGACTTGTTGAATTAAGCTTTTTAATTGTATTTTCCAGATCTTCTGTGTGTTTACTACTTCTTGTCTGCTTAGTAATGACCCATTACTAAGAGAGCTAAATTTTTCTGTAATGGTGTGAATTTATCAATTTCTCCATGCAATTCTGTCAAGTTTTGTTTTTTTTTTTTTTTTTTTTTTTTTTTTTTTTTTTTTTTTTTTTTTTTTTTTTTTTTTTTTTTTTTTTTTTTTTTTTTTTTTTTTTTGAGACAGAGTCTTACACTGTCACCCAGGCTGGAATGTAATAGTGAGGTCTCAGCTCACTGCAACTTCCACCTCCCGGGTTCAAGCAATTCTCCTGCCTCAGCCTCCTGAGTAGCTGGGACTACATACATGTGCCACCATGCCCTGCTAATTTTTGTTTTTAGTAGAGATGAGGTTTCACTATGTTGGCCAGGCTAGTCCTGAACTCCTGACCTCAAGTCATCTGCCTGCCTTAGCTTCCCAAAGTGATGGGATTACAGGCACGATTTACCATGCCCAGCCTGCTTCGTATATCTTAAGCCTTTGTTATTAGTGTTTAGAAATATGGAAACTTTCTAGGGAATTGTTCCTTTAATGTAATGACTCTCATTTTTACCAATGCTTTTTGCCTTTAATCTGTCTGATGTTAATATAGCTCTTCCACCTTTCTTTTGATTAGTGCTTGTTCGATGTATCGTTTTCCATTCTTTCAACCTTTCTGTGTGATTTTGTTTCAGATGTGTGTCATAGAAGCACCACATAGCTCAATTTTATTATTGTTGTTTCAAAAGTCAGAGTTATTGAAGTTAATTTACAGACAGTAAAATTCACCCTTTCACGTACAGTTCTCTGAGTTTTCACAAAAGTCTACAGTCATGTAACCACCACAATCAAACTATAGAACAGGTTCATCACCCTCAAAATCACCATGCTCCTTTGTAGTCAAATCCTCCCCCAACTCCTAGCCCCTGGTGGCCACTGATCTTTCATCTGTTTCTGTAGTTCTGATATTTCCAACATTCATATGACTGTAATCATATAGTCTTTGGAGTATTTGGTCTTGTAAGTCTGGCTTCTTTCACTTAACATAATCTGTTAGAGATTAAGCCATGTTGGGGCATGTATCAGTAGTCTGTTCCTATTTAAAAGGAGTAGTCACCACAATTTGTTTATCCATTTACCAGTTAGTTGAAGGACATTTCGTTCTTTCCAATTTTGGGAAATTATGAATAAAGCCACTCTAAACATTTGTGTATAGATTTCTAACCCCCCCCCATTTTT
>NW_016107502.1:2567619-2572493 GCF_001604975.1 Cebus imitator
CTACCTTTTATAATGTCTATTTCTCTTTCCTTAAAAGGAGAAAAATTTGATATGCAATTTTTTTTAAAGCATTTTTTAATTTTTTTTTTTTTTTAAATTTGTGTAAGGCCAGGCTCGATGGCCCATGCCTGTAATCCCAGCACCTTGGGAGGTCGAGACAGATGGATCACTTGAGGTCAGGAGTTCAAGACCAGCCTGGCCTACATGGTGAAACCCTGTCTTTACTAAAAACACAGAAATTAGCTGGGCGTGGTAGCACATGCCTGTAATCCCAGCTACTAGGAAGGCGAGAACTGCTTGAACTCAGAGGATGGAGGTTGCAAAGAGTGAGACTCTGTCTCAAAAAATTTTTTTTGTATAAATTTACAGGGTACAAGCGCAGTGTTGTTACATGCATAGGTTGTGTAACGGTCAAGTCAGGACTTTTAGGGTGCAATATACTTTGTACTCATTAAGTAATTTCTCATCACCCACCCCCTCCCACTCTCTCTCACCTTTCTGAGTCTACAATATCTGTCATTCTACTTTCTGTGTGCATAGTTTTTAGTACCCACTTATTGGTAAGAACATGTAATATTTGACTTTCTGTGTCTGGCTTGTTTCACTTAACATAATGACCTCCAATTTTACCCATGTTGCTGCAAAAGATGTGATTTAATTCTTATGGCCAAATAGTATTCCATTGTGTATATGCACCACACTTACTTACTTTCTTTCTGTCTTTCTTTCTCTCTCTCTCTCTCTCTCTCCTCTTTTTCTTTTTCTTTTTTTTTGACAGGGTCTTGCTCTGTCTCCCAGACTGGAGGGTGGTGGCATGATCTCAGCTCACTGCAACCTCCGCCTCCCGAGTTCAAGCAATTTTTTGTCTCAGCCACCTGAGTAGTTGGGATTACAGCTGTGTGCCACCAAGGCTGGCTAATTTTTGCATTTTTAGTAGAGACGGGGTTTCGCCATGTTGGCCAGGCTGGTCTTGAACTCCTGAACTCAGCTGATCTGTCCACCTTGGCCTCCCAAAGTGCTGGGATTACAGGCGTGAGCCACTGCACGCGGCCTACATTTTCTTTACCTAATCATTTGTTGATGGGCATTTAGGTTGATACCATGACTTTGCTATTGTGAATATTGCACAATAGATATACCAGTGCAGGTATGTTTTTGATATATTGATTTCTTTTCCTTTGGGTAGATACCCAGTAGTCGGATTGCTGGATTGAATGGTATTCCTATTTTTATTAATAATTCTTTGAAAAGTCTTCATACTGTTTTCCACAGAGGTTGTACTCACTTACATTTCTACCAACAATGTAAAAGAGTTCCCCTTTTTCCTTATCCTTGCCAACATCTGTTATTTTCTGTCTTTTTAATAGTAACCATTGTGACTAGGGTAAGATGATATCTCATTGTGATTTTAATTTGCATTTCTCTCATGACAAGTTATGTTGAGCATTTTTTTTCATATTCCTGTCAGATATTTGTATGTCTTCTTTTGAAAAATGCCTGTGCATCTATCCATGTTCTTTGTCCACTTTTTAATGAGATTGTTTGTTGTTGAGTTTTTTGAGTTCCTTGTGTATTCCGGATACTAGTCCCTTACTGGATGAATAAGTTTGCAAATATTTTCTTCCATTCTGCAGGTTCTCTCTTCACTCTGTTGATTATTTCTTTTGCTGTGCAGATATTTAGTTTAACGAAGTCTCATTTGTCTATTTTTGACTTTGTTGCTTGTTTTTGAAGTCTTAGTCAGAAATTCCTTGCTTAGACCAATATCAACTAGAGTTTTCCCAAGGATTTTTTCTAGGATTTTTATAGCTTCAGGTCTTACATTTAAGTCTTTAATACATCTTGAGTTGATTTTTTTTGTATATGGTCAGAGATAGGGGTCCAGTTTCATTTTTCTGTATATGGCAATCGAGTTTTCCCAGCACCATTTGTTGAAGAAGGTGTTTTTTCCCTAGTATACATTTTGTCAGCTTTGTCACAGATCAATTGGCTCTATTCTGGGTCTCTGTTCTGTTCCATTGATCTACGTGTATATTTTTATACCAGACTGTTTGGTTACATATTCTTGTAATATATTTTGAAGTCCCATATTGTGATGCCTCCAGCTTTGTTCTTTTTGTTCAGGTTTGCTTTGGCTATTTGGGCTGTTTTTCGGTTCCATATGAATTTTAAGATAGTTTTTTCTAATTCTGTGAAAAATGACATTGGTACTTTGATAAGGATTACATTGAATCTGTAGATTGCTTTGGGCATTATGGTCATTTTAAGAATATTAATTCTGATCCATTAGCATGGAATTCCATTTTTAATTTTTGGAGAAACCACCATACTGTTTTTCACAGTAACAGTACCGTTTGGCATTCCCACCAACAGTGCCAAAGAGCTCAACATTATAGTTGCTTTTTTTGATAGTTGCCAGTCTAATAGGCGTGAGGTGGTATTCATGTACAGATTTTTGTATAGACATATGTTTAAGTGTCTCTTAAACATATGTCTATATTTTAAGTGTCTATATTTACATATATTAAATATATATAGTGTGTATTTAATATATATACAATATTAAATTTTAAATATAATACTAAATATTAATATTATATAAATTAATATAAATTATATATAATATTAAATATATATATTTTATATTATATATAATATATACCATTAAATATATGTATTTTTTATATTATATATAATATATACTATATATAATATATATTATATAAAATATACATTATATATATTTAATATATAAATGAAATATATATTGAAATTAATTCATTAATATATTGATATTAATTCATTATATTATTAATATCAATTATATAATAATTGATATTAATTCATTAATAGATAAAAAAATATAGTATCTCATTATTATTTTTATATATATTTAAATAATAATTTAAATATATATTTTATATATAAAAATATATATTTTTATTTTTATATTAAATATATATTTAATATTATTTAATATTATATACATTTAATATAATATATAATATATGATTTAAATGATATATAATATATAATATAATATTTATATTATATTAATAATATATTATTAATTATTAAATGTTATTAAATATTAATATAATATTTATATTATATATTATGTAATATTTTTTCTATATAAATGATATATAATATATTTATATATATTTAAATAATAATATTAAATTATTTTAAATATTAAATAATATTAAATTATAAATGTATTTTGTTTAAATAATATTAAATATATAAAAATAGATATATATTTATATATAAATTTAAATATTATTTAAATTATTTAAATATATATAAAAATAATAATGAGATACCACTATATATATTTATGTTAACCATTTAATATAAATATATATATTATATTTTTAATATATAAATGTATTTGCATATATAGAAATATATATAATATAATATATATAAAATATATAAATATATAAATATATATTTATATATATTTAACTGTTTAATATATAAATATATATATTAAATGGCAAATATAAATATGTATATTTAAATTGTTATTTTAATATATATAGTGGTATCTCATTATTATTTATTATTTTAATGTTACATGATTCTTTCTGCCTTTTTACTATAAAGTTCTGCATCTTTCCATTCATTTTATATTACAGTAAATGTTTTGTTGATATATTTGGATTTATATTTACCATCCTTATTTTGTGTTTTCTACTATTGCTGTTTTTTCTGTGTTACTTCTTTTCCTGTGACCCTCACTGTCTCCCTTACTTTATTTGAATAAGTATTAAGTGTGGCATTATTATTATGGCTTTACACCATCAGTGCTTGTTTAGATATGCCTTAATTTTTTTTTTTGGTAGAGTTAGGGGGTGTCACCATGTTGCCCAGGCTGGTCTTGAACTTTTTGGTTCAAGCAGTCCTCCCACCTTGGCCACCCAAAGTGCCAGGATTACAGGTGTGAGCCATCATGCCTGGCAGGATTTGTGTTCACGTTTAACAGATTCTTTACTCATAATTTCTCCTTTCATTTGGGTTTAATTTCTGTTTTCTTAAAAAAACACTCTTTAGTAGTTCCTTCATTCAGGGCCCAGTAATTATAACTGAAGCAAATGCTCCTTCTTTCTTATGTGACACTTTAGCTGGGTATACAGAATTCTAGGATGACAGTTATTTCTCATGGAACTTTGAAGAATTCCATTGCTGCTGTTGAGACGTACGTTGTCAGTGTAATTATTATTTTTTCTAGGTGTAGGTTTTATTATTATTATCTTGCTTGGGACTTATTGTGATTCTTGAATCTGATGCTTTCTTTCATCAGATTTAGAACATTTTCAGTCATTTTTTCTCCTTTGGTGACTATGAGAAATATGTTGAATATTTTTATTTCATCCCCCTTTTTATCATTACCTTATTTCCATTTTCTTCTAGCTCTTTATCCCTCTGCGTTGCTTTTTAGGTCATTTGCTTGGCTCAAGTGTTGTGCTCATGCTGGTTGGTGAGAATCAATTGTGTGTATCTCTTTCCGGCTCCACATTCACTGCTGTTACATTGATAACTTGAAACTGGCCATGGTAGGAGTTATTTACTCACTGGAAATCAGCAAATGCTATAAATCAGAGCTTTGTTGTTTTTTCCTGGAAAGGGGGATTATCAGCTCATCTCTACTTATATCTATCTTCTAATTCACTAATTCTCTCTCAACTGTTTCTAATTGGCAGGTGATGTCTAACTGATCAATAGAGGTTTCTCTTTATTTCATTAACTACATTTGTAATTTTAGAAGGTAAACCTGGCTCTTTTCTACTGTATTGTTTTTCTTATTGTCTTATTTTATAAAATTTTTATTTCTTCTTTACAACAATAATTTTTTTTTTTTTTTTTTT
>NW_016107502.1:2572503-2587007 GCF_001604975.1 Cebus imitator
GCTCTGTCATCAGGCTGGAGTGCAGTGGCGTGATCTTGGCTCACTGCAACCTCTGCCTCCTGGGTTCAAGCAATTCTCCTGCCTCAGCCTCCTGAGTAGCTAGGACTACAGGCACACGCAAACATGCCCAGCTAATTTTTGTATTTTTTAGTAGAGATGAGGTTTCACCATGTTGGCCAGGATGGTCTTGATCTCTTGACCTGGTGATTCACCTGCCTCGGCCTCCCAAAGTGCTGGGATTACCGGTGTGAGCCACTGCGCCCGGCCCAACAATAATTTTAAATATATTTGTTTTATAACCTCTATATAGAAATTTTAATATATGAAGTTTTTGAAGCTCTAATCTTGTTATTTCTGTGTCTAGTGACTCTTGCTTAGAGTGGACTGTTTCCTGTGTTTCATAATTTTGGATTGTGAGCTCATCTTTGAAGGGTTTTGTGTTAATATTTCAATATGGAGTTACTAAATCTTGTTAGAAGTATAAATTGGAATCTCAAATCCACATGAGGGCTTTCCCACAACTACAGATTTTGAGGAAGACCTTTTTTTTCCTCATTTATCCAGAGGCCAGACTAAGGTAACAGATTTGTTTCCTTTTTTTTTTTTTTTGAGACAGAGTCTTGCTCTGTTGCCCAGGCTAGAGTGTGGTGGTGTGATCTGGGCTTGCTGCAACTTCCTCCTCCCAGTTCAAGCAATTCTCCTGCCTCAGCCTCCTGAGTAGGTGGCATTACAGGCACCCACCACCAAGCCGAGCTAATTTTTGTATTTTTAGTAGAGACAGGGTTTCACTGTGTTGGACAGGCTGATCTTGAACTCCTGACCTCAAGTGATCCACCTGCCTCGGTCTCCCAAAGTGCTAGAATCATAGACGTGAGCCAGTGCTCCTGGCCCATTGTTTCTTAAAGTAGGTTTTTTTTCTTGTGAACTTTCTTATGGGGGGGTGTTGTCATCCTTTAAGGGTCCCAGCTTCACAATGGGGGTCTCAGGATCTCCTTCCTACATGATACAGATCCAAAGATGTTAAACCCAAGCCCCTTTGTTGGCAAGAGTGCCCTGACTTCAACACTCACCAGTTGTTTTTTCATTTTCTCTCCTTATCCTTTCCCTCCTCCTCCTTTTTGTCTTTTGAAATTTCTTCTACTTTTTTGTGAGATTAGCCATAGAATTCAAGAAGGCATTTGTCCATTGTAGAGGCACATGTTTTAGTGTTTTCTAACCTGTCATACTGCTAGAAATTGAAGTCCCAGCCCTAAAATGTCTTTCATATTCCTAGGCTCTAAGGTTTAAAAACTAAAAATGGGGTCTATGGTGTGAAGAATAAGGTGTGGTTGTTGGTAAAAATTCATGACTCTGGTGATATTTCAGAAACCGTCCTTAAAGGATTGGGGGTTTAGTTGTCTTTGGTTGTTAAAGACTCAGCAGTATTTGTTCCCAAACAGTTAATCTGGCTTCCTGACTTCTAGGAATCTGCTCAGCTTGGCTTCTATTTTGGCTCTCAGAGAGTTTTCTCTAAGTAAGAATATTTGTAATTCCATCTCTTGGACAGCCTATGTCTCATTTCAGATCTGGCCCCATAAACTTTCACTTCGTAGAAGGTCAGGTCTAAAAATGACCCTAGACGTCATCTAGTCTAACTCCTTATTTGCATGTGAGGAATTGGGATCAGCCTAGATCACACAGGGTCATAGAAGGGCTTTGCCCAGGCAACAACACAAAGCCTCCTCTATGTCCCTATCTTAATGTGGTTTATTAGAAAGTGTCAAAACCTGTGTGGCATGGAGTGACTGAGAATCCAGAGAATACCTATCGCAATGTCTGGTACACAGTTAACATGTCACAAATTTAAGTTCTCTTGCTAACAATATATCATATTGGTATGTCATATATCAGTTTCCTGTGGCTACCAACACATTATCTCAAACCAGGTGGATTAAAACAACTGAAATTTATTCTCTCATGGTTCTGGAGGTCAGAATTTTGCAATCAAGGTGTTGGGAGGCCCAAAGCTCCTTCCAGAAGCTCTCGGGAAGCATCTGTTCCTAGCCTCTTCCATCATCTGCCGTCATACCTGACTCACAGCTACATCACTCCAGCCTCTGCCTCTGTCTTCACATTGCCTTGTCCTCTGCATGTGTCTTTGTCTGGTCTCCCTCTATTCATCTCTTACAAGGATAAAGATTATTGCAATTAGGCCCAACCAAGTAATGCAAGAGAAACTCTTGCTCTCAAGATCTCTAATTTAAGCACATCTTTTGCCATATGAGATAATATTTACATGTTCCAGGGATTAGGAAGTGAATATATCTTTGGTGGTCGTGGGGGGTGGTTTCTACCTGTCAAATCCCAGATAACAACTGACTATATTCTAAGGTCTCATTTATAGTTTTCTTCCCCTGGGACAGTTTATTTACTATTCGCAAATGTATTACTTGACCTTGAGACATACTTCACTCTTCCAGGCCTGGCTATGCATAAAACTGCTCATCCCAATACTGCAAAGGTAGTTGTCTCATACTAGTTTTTAATACAGATTCAGCAGTACTGTTAGATAATTACTTTGCACGAGGCCGTGTAGGTCCATGAGGCCCTCACAGTCTATTGTGAGTAGCTGACAGTCGCATGAGCACTGTGATATTAAAGCACAGATGCTGCGAGACCCTGGAGCATGCAGTGACCTGGGGGCTGGGCTTAGGTTCTGTGTCATGTTCTTACCTTCATTCTGCAAAAATATTTTGAGCATTCGCAATCCAGCAGATAAGAATTTAGAGACAAGAGACACAGCCCATGCCCTTAAGTAAGGAGCTCACAGTTGAGTGGGGGACGAATATGAGCAAAAAGAACATAAATCAAAGAGTGATGAGTGTTTTGGTGGAGGGCTGCCCAGGGTAGCATGGGGCACAGAGAAGGGACACCCAAGCAGGCTGGGGTGAGGAATGGAAGTAGGGCTGTTCAGAAAGGCTCCTTGGAGGCAGTGGTTCTTGAGCTGTATCTCGAAGAAGGAATGGAGATAGATAAGGCAATACGGGGAGGACATTCCACATGGAGGGAGAAAGGCACATGGAGGCATGGAGACGCGAGAGGGAAAGGGCCTCTCCTTATCATCTTTCACCTCATCTACCTCATTGTAATTGTATCCATCCATCCATCCATCCATTCAGCCATCCATCCTTCCTTCCTTCTTCAGTCTCCAACTGTCTGCTGAGCTCTGACACCCATGCCCTATAATGTTAGGCTGAGTACTGTATGCACGCTTGTTGTTGAATTTAATACAAGTTAGATTCAGGTAAAAACAGACCTACAGCCTGGTATGGTGGCCCATACCTGCAGTCCCAGTTACTTGGGAGGCTGATGGGGGATCCCTTGAGCCCAGGAGTTCTGGGCTGCAGAGCCCTATGCTGATCAGGTGCCCACGCTAAGCTTGGCATCAATATGGGGGCCTCCTGGGGAGCGGGGGACAACTGGGTTGCCTAAGGAGGGGTGAACTAGCCAGGCTAGAGAAAGGTCAGGTTAAAACTCCTCTGCTGCCCAGCAGTGGGATTGCATTTGTGAGTAGCCACTGCATTCCAGTCTGGGAAACACAGCCAGACCCTGTCTCTTTATAAAAAATTAAAACAAAAAACGCAAACCACCATCAGACCTAGAGTTTTCACTCAGAAGTTCCGGGGAAGGCATAACTGAAGTGTTATTTTCCTGAAACTTTCCTTCACAGGCACCTTGACCTCAGACCCCTATGACTTTGCCAACTCATGGGCTCTGAGCAGTGGAGAACAGTGGTGCGAACGGGCATCTCCTCCCAGCGGCTCGTGCAACATCTCCTCTGGGGAAATGCAGAAGGTGGGTGTGGCTTGGCCTGGGTGCACCTGGATGGTGTGTGATTTCTGGATCTAAAAGACAGAAGGACTGAGTCTTATATCCTTCCCTCTGGGGGAGGAATGGACTTACTCTGCAGGTCCTACAGGCCCCTTTCCTCCAAAACTAACTGTGACTAGAGTTTGGTCAACTCTAGTTCTAGCCTGTCTCTGGGTCTGGAGCTCTAAAAATGGGTCTGGGCTAATGACTTGGTGCAGTGTCTCAGTCCACTTGTGCTGCCATAACAAATACCTGAGACTGGGTAATTTTAAGGAACAGAAATTACTTGTTATAGCTCTGGAGGCTGGGCAGCCCAAGATCAAGGTACCAGCATTTGGTGCCTGGCAAGGACCTTCTTGCTGTGTCCTCACAAGGTGGAAGAGCAAAAAAGCACACTGAAGCCAGGCGCAGTGGTTTACACCTGGAATCCCAGCACTTTGGGAGGCTGAGGTGTGTGGAGGTCAGGGGTTCAAGACTAGCGTGGCCAACATGGCGAAACCCTATCTCTAATAAAAATGCAAAAAAATTAGCGGGGCGTGGTGGCATGTGCCTGTAATCCCAGCTACTCAGGAGGCTGAGGCAGGAGAATCACTTGAACCCAGGTGGTGGAGGTTGCAGTGGGCCGAGATCGTGCCACTGCACTCTAGCCTGGGTGACAGAGTGAGACTCCATCTCAATTAAAAAAAAAAAGAAAAAGAAAAGTACACTGAAGTACTCTTATCAACCTCTTTTATCAGAGCACTAATCCATTCACCAGGGCAGAGTCCTCAGGACTTAATCACCTCCCAGAAGGCTCAACCTTTTAAGACCATCACCTTAGGATTTAGGTTCTAACACACAGATTTTGGAGGGACATATACAGTTGAACTGTAGTAATAAGTCACTATGCTTTTCTGTTTTAGACTCCAGTGCCCTCTCTTGTCCCCCACATGTGTCCATCATCACCTGCCATGTGTCTGAAATTTTACCAGTAGAAAAAAGCTACTTTTTTCTTTTTCTTCTTTTTTCTTTTTTGAGACAGAGTCTCACCCTGTCACCAGGCTGGAATGCAGTGGCGCAATTCTGGCTCACTGCAACTTCTGCCTCCCGAGTGCAAGCAATTCTCCTGCCTCAGCTTCTTGAGTAGCTGGGACTATAGGCATGCACCACCATGCCCAGCTAATTTTTGTATTTTTAGTAAAGACAGGGTTTCACCATGTTGGCCAGGATGGTCTCGATCTCTTGATCTCATGATCTGCTCGCTTTGGATTCCCAAAGTGCTAAGATTACAGGCGTGAGTCACCGGGCCCAGCCTAAAGCCACTTTTTTCCTAAATGGCTGTTGTAAACTAGAAATAGGAGGGAAAGCTTCCTCTCATATGAGATCAGCTGGAAGGAAAACTACTTTACAGATGCAGACACTGAAGGGAGTCTGAGCTCACGCTCAGACTGTTCGTGCAGTGACTTAGATGTCAGGATGGTTTCCAGAGGCTGCTGTAACAAATTATCTCAAACTTGGTCAGGTGTAGTGGCTCATGCTTGTCATCACAGCACTTTGGGAGGCTGAGGTGGGTGGATCACCTGAGGTCAGGAGTTCGAGACCAGCCTGCCAACATGGTGAAATCCTGTCTCTACTAAAAATACAAAAATTAGCTGGGCATGGTGGCGCGCACCTGTAATCCCAGCTACTCAGGAGGCTGAGGCAGGAGAATCACTTCAACCTGGGAGGTAGAGATTGCAGTGAGCTGAAATTCCACCACTGCACTCCAGCCTGGGTGACAGAACGAAACTCTGTCTCAAAAGAAAAGGAAGCAAACAAACAAAACCCCCCAAAACAAATGATCTCAAACTCAATGGCTTAAAACAATAGGCATTAATTTTCTCACAGTTCTGGAGGCTAGAGGTCCAAATTTAGCTTCCCTGAGCTGAGATCAAGGTGTTGGCTGGCTCTGCTCCTTTCAGAGGTTCCAGGGGGGAATCTGTTCCTTGCTTCCCCCAGTTTGGGGTGGCAGCAGCATTCCTTGTCTTTGGATTCATGTCTTCAATCTCTGTGGTCACGTGGCCTTCTCTTCTGTGTGTGCTAATGACTGCCAACCCTGGCAAGGCTGGGAGGACTACCCCACTCCTTCCACAGAGCCCTATTGCCACTTACAAGGCAGCCCTGTAGCAGCTCTCTCTGTCAGGGCTGCCCTTCATGATCTCACTCACCAGGACCTCACACTGGAAAGAAGGGGTAGGTGTGGGAAAGGGTGGCCAGGACCGCACTCTGCCTTCACTTGCCGCAGGTAAAGATGGTCTTTGTGCCTCTCTGTGTGTGGGTGTTTGGCACAAGAATGCTTTATGTGGAGCAAGATCTCAATGGATAATTCCCTCTCCACTGTGCATCAGGCGGACCTGGGCTGGGGAGGTGGGTGCAGCTGTGAAGCTGGACCCGTGGGCAACAGGAGTTGCCCTGTTGGGACTGTGCTCAGAGACTCATCATCTGAGGAGCAAGGTTCCTTGGTGGTGCCGTGAGTCAGCCTCCCTGGGAGGGATGTTTATATGCAGGTGGTTTACTGGGAAGCCTCTCAAGAGCAGCCTTGGTAAGGAGGTGAGAGAAGCAGAATTGGGCAGTGGGACAAGTTGAACTGCATGTGATAGCATGGATGGAGCTACAATGGGGACTCAGCTGATCCTTCAAGGAACTCTGGAAGCTGGAGTGGCCCCTATTGGTCACTGAATGTGGGCTGTCCTGGGTGAGGAGGTGGGGCTCCCTTGGGCTGAGGGCCATTCCTGAGGAATGACTCAGTGGTAAGCCCTTGGCAGCCAACACCGGGTAGCTGGTGGATGAGTCCTCAGGCTCTGAATGGGCACCTACACTGTGGCCTGACACCCTCTATAAAGTTGCTCTACTTGACAGCACCACCTCCCTGCCTGCATCCAGAGAGCAATCACACTATCAAAATGTCAGCTGAAGAATCACAAGGTTCATGAACTTAGAGAAGAGGGCTTTTCTTATTGAGAGTCCCCTGCAGGTTGGGGAATGTAGCCTCTGGTAGAAACAGAAAGCAGGCACTCGAAGGGAGAAAATAGTGGAATAGAAACTTAATCCAAAAGAGTTGACTCAGTATACATATTTAACAGGCTATAGGAGAAGCTATGAATATTCATGATGGGAGGATGTATTTGCATATACAGTAAGCAAACATACTTGTTACATACAGCCCATGTCCACTTTGGGATGGCGGCTTAACATTTAAATGCATTAAAATTAGCCTCTGGCCGGGCGCGGTGGCTCACGCCTATAATCCCAGCACTATGGGAGGCCGAGGCGGGTGGATCACGAGGTCAAGAGATCGAGACCATCCTGGTCAACATGGTGAAACCCCGTCTCTACTAAAAATACAAAAAATTAGCTGGGCATGGTGGCGCGTGCCTGTAATCCCAGCTACTCAGGAGGCTGAGGCAGGAGAATTGCCTGAACCCGGGAGGCGGAGGTTGCGGTGAGCCGAGATCGCGCCATTGCACTCCAGCCTGGGTAACAAGAGCGAAACTCCGTCTCAAAAAAAAAAAGAAAAAAAAAAAAATTAGCCTCTGTAGGTCAAATGTGAAGAGGAGGACACAGAGGTGTCTTGTGCCCAGCCTCTGTAAATCAGCCAGAACCAATCCGTGGTTCATGGTTTCTTGCCAGGAAGGAATGCTGGTCAGTTGTGTGAAAACTGCAAAAAGGGCAGGTGTGGTGGCTTGCACAGTAACCCTAGTACTTTGGGAGGCCAAGGCAGGAGAATAGTTTGAACTCAGGAGTTCAAGACCAGCTAGGGTAACATGGTGAAACCCCCTGTCTATTCCTACATATATACAAAAATTAGCTGGGCATGGTGGTGCACCAGTAGTCCCAGCTACTTGGAGGGCTGAGGCAGGAAGATGGCTTGAACCTGGGAGGCTGAAGCTGTGGTGAGTTGAGATTGTACCATTACACACCAGTCTGGGTGAAAACATGAGACCCTGTCTCAAAAAAAAAAAAAAAAAAAACCTGCAAAAAAAAGAGGGGAGTCCCTCCTGCTGGGCTAGTTCTGTTTAACTCTTAGGACAGAAAGTCTAATGGCGATTGGCGAGGGGAGAGTATAATGAGATGTGTTCAACCTCCCATCCTATCATGTCCAGGAACTCAGTTTTAACATTTCTCTGGGGTCCCTTTGGCCAAGGGAGCATCTGTTTAGTCAGTTGGGGGAGCTTAGGATTTTATTTTTATTTCTCAAAACCTACAACCATGCACGAAGAGGATGGTGCCTGACTATACCCAAGACCACTGTCATGATGCACTTGACAGGCCACGGTTGCCTTTGTCTGGGCACGGGCAGCTCTGCAGAGTGTGAGCACATGCAGCGGTCACCCAGGCACGCAGCCCCTCAGCAGGGCAGCAGTGCAGGTGCTCTGTGATTTTGTTCATCTGATGAAAAAACAAAGCCATAGAAGGTTAAGTAGCTGCCCAAAGTTGCCAGCTAGCAAGGTGCAGAGCCAGGACTCACGCCCGGCCTGGCTCCCTCCCTTTCCTCATTCTGGTGACGTTGATTCAGGCTACTCAAGTCATTGTGTTTCTCTTGAGGAGTTGGGCTCTGCAGATTGTTAAGTTTCCTTTAAGTTCCAAAACCCTTTATTAGCCTAGTACAGTGGCTCATACCTGTAGACACAGCTCCTCAGGAGGCTGAGGCTGGAGGACCACTTGAACCCAGGATGTGGAGGCTGCAGTGAGCTATGATTGTGCCATTGCACTCCAGCCTGGACAACAAGTGAGACCCTGTCTGTAAACCAAAACCAAAACCAAAACACGAAACCCCTTCATTATGTGTTTCTGTGAATCGGGCTAGAGAGACAGCATCTAATAGTTCTTAATAAATATTGGATGGGTAGATGAATGGAAATTGGTGGTGTTATATATCTAGGGATTGTGACCACCACAATAATCCAGACTCCTTTACTTGTAGAAATTTGATTTATCTAAGTAAGTGCATAAGTAGAGAAACCCAGCCCTCTCCTATCCAGAAACAAAATAAAGCACACCAACCTCACCCTCCTCCCACCCACCCCCATCACCTTAACATGAGAAAGCTTCATTTTAGCTGGCTACTCATTCAATGAATCTTCATCTTCATGGAACAATTTGACCTCTGACCAAGGCCTATGTAAGGCCAAGAAAAATATTCTGAGTTGATGCTAAATCCAGCTGCTTAAACTGTGATCAGACAATCTCCACCTTATAAACAAGTACATTCCAAAAGACTTTTTCCCTTGGGCTTTGGTGGTGCTAGGTTTTCTGGTTAGTCCATCAAAGTCTGCATCACTGGGATCCTAGCCCAGTACCAGCACTAACAAAGGCGGACTGAGCTCTAGCATGTGAGGGGAGGGTGCTACCATGTGGAAGGGAGGAGTTTCCTCTTCTTTCCAGTAAAAGTAAGTGCCTGAACCATGCCCTTGATAGCCCCTTGAATTTCTCTCACCCCTGGACCTTGCCGTGGGCATAGTGATAAAGGTGTGGGTTTGAGTCAGCTCACTTACTGGCTTGGTGACCCTGGGCAAGACATGTGCCTTTGCTGAGCCTCAGTTTCCACATATGTAAAACAGAAATAGTACCTGCTGGGTCATTGAAAAGGTAAGGTAGGGATAATTTTTTTTTTTTTTTTTTTTTTTTTTGAGACAGAGTCTCACACTGTTTCCTGAGCTGGAGTGCAATGGCATGATCTCAGCTCACTGCAACCTCTGCCTCCCACATTCAAGTGATTCTCTTGCCTCAGTCTCCTGAGTAGCTGGGATTACAGGCCTGCACCACCACACCTGGCTAATTTTTTTTGTATTTTTAGTAGAGGCAGGGTTGCACCATGTTGGCCAGGCTGGTCTTGAACTCCTGATCTTGTGATCTGCCCTCCTCAGCCTCCCAAAGTGCTGGGATTACAGGCATGAACCACCACACCCAGCCAAGAGAGGGATACTATTTATAGTGTTTGGCCCAGTGAGTCTCTACTGTTAGGAGACATGATGAGGAGGAGGAGGAAGAGGAGGAGGAGAAGGAGGAGGAGTCAGCTGGCTCCCCATGTTCTCCCGCTGTCCTGTGTTTCCCACTGGAGTGCCCTGCCTTGAGAGTGGGAGCTGAGAAGCAGGCCAACCACGCAACGGGCTTTAAGTATAATGTTGGAAACAGATGCTCAGTGCCACAAAGAAAAATCAGCACTGAGACAAAGGATCCCTCAGCAAGGCAATTTTACTTTCTGCAGAAAGGGTGTTCCTGTTAGCTATCTTGCCACGAGAGTACAATGAACAAAGGAAAAGCAGACATATTTATCCTTTACACATTTGGGGTCATCCTTACTGCTGTGTCTGACCTGTGTTGGTTAGAGCCAGACCTCACAATCTAAAAGTGAACCTGATTGGCTAATAACTTAAAACTTTCTTGAATAGGTAAAGAAGATGGAGAACAAAAGGAAAAGAGGAAGTCCAAATAAGGAAGGGACAGGAAGTTGCTTGTGAAAGAACTTAGAAAAGTAATAGCACAAATATCTTGGTTAAAGGACAAGGACATAGGCTGTACTATGTGCCTGTGAGCATGTTTAACAGCTATACGGGATAGGGCTTAACAAAGAGTTATTAGCAAAAAGCAAGAAGGCTTTGAAGAAAGTCTTTTTTTTTTTTTTTGAGACGGAGTTTCTCTCTCATTACCCAGGCTGGAGTGCAATGGTGCGATCTTGGCTCACCGCAACCTCCGCCTCCTGGGTTCAGGCAATTCTCCTGCCTCAGCCTCCTGAGTAGCTGGGATTACAGGCATGCGCCACCATGCCCAGCTAATTTTTTGTATTTTTAGTAGAGACGGGGTTTCACCATGTTGACCAGGATGGTCTCGATCTCTTGACCTTGTGATCCATCTGCCTCGGCCTCCCAAAGTGCTAGGATTACAGGCGTGAGCCACCACGCCCGGCCCAAAGAAAGTCTTTAAAACAAACTATTATTTCTAACACTTATGATTTATCCTTTAATAAGAAAGGAAACTTTGCACTCTACTTCCTACACACAAGCTTCAACATTGATTAGTTTTCTCCTTCCCCCTCCCAACTGTAACCCATCCTTTTGGGTAGCTGAGCACAGCTTGAGGTTAGAAGGAAGGCAAGGTGCCAGCCATCTCCACACATCCAGGTGGGTAAGTGATAGGAACCAGCCTTCCTTCTAGAGCTGCTTGTGAACCCAGATGGATTTCAGATTTAGTGCACTTGAGGTATTGTGTAAGAGAGGACAGATTTTCACAATTTCTTTCTTGTTTTCTCCAAACCTACAGTTGTGCTATTGGCTGGTGGGTCACCCTCGGCTGCCCTTCAGTGTTCTCCAGGCAGGGGTGAGATGAAGGGGAGGTGGTGGGTTCCTCAGTTGGCGACACAGGGTCAGAGTGGCCATGGGGGTACCTCTAATACTGAAACATGCCTTCAAGTCTTTCTTATTTTTGGTCTCATTTTATTTTGCAAATATAGCCCAGAGCAGAGTAAGTGCTTGACAAATATTCCCCTGTCCTCAGGATATAAAGGAATAGTCTCATTTATCCATACCGAGTGGGAGGTAAAGACAGGATTCTCAAGTGGAAAACCTGATCCTGAGGCCAGGTTGAGGAGGGAGACTGGGAGGTTTGTCTCCTGGAGACGAAGGGGAGGGGGAATGCAAGAGAAGCCTTGTTTGCCCCCTGGGGCACCTTTTTGAGGCTCCAGCTGAACCCTCGCTACTCACTTTGTCTCCTGGGTGCATTAAAGTCCTTACTAACCAGTGTCCTGGGGACAGCTGAAAAACTGGGTGCCAGATTCTTAGTGTTGGGCTGAGGCTGCAAACACGTGAGACCTCCCAGAGGCACAAGCCCCTCCCAGCTCAGAACTCCCTGTTTCAGGCTGTTTACCTGAGAAGAGAGGACTGCTTTGTCCTCAGCCAATCAGACAGTGTTTGCCCACAACCGGGGCTCCTTCACTGGCTAGGAAGCACAATGACTCATCTCCCAGGAGGTGATTAATGTGGTCTTTGGAATTGTTCACAGCCTGTGTAGTCCCACAGGGCCCCCAGGTTCAGAAGTCAGGTCTGGTAAATGATGCGTCATTTACAAGTGTCTGCCATTGTGGCTCCAAGGGCTGTTCTAGGTGGCAGAGTGTTTTGTGGGAGTCCATGCTGACCTTGGAACTTTCCTTGACAGCCTCCAGAATCGACGCCCCCACCCTCTGGGTCTTTCTGTCTTTCCAGGGCATAGCAAGGAGTCAGCTCATTCCAAGAGCCAGGTCATGTTACTTATTAGTTATACCCGGGGAATGAATGTTTCCTTGTTATGCCAGCAAAACCCAGTGCCTGTGTCCACTGGGACTGATAATGGCCTTCTTCGACTATGTGCACATTTGCAGTTTTTTCAGTTTTTCAAGCTGAACACAGGACGGTTGGAGTCTGGACCCCCAAGATATGAACATTCAAATAATTGATGTTCACTTGCAGGTAACTATCACGTAGTGTACATTTTAGGAAGAAAGATCCTTAGATCACTTAAAAAAAAATTCAGTCAGTCTGGGGAATGCCAGCAAGGGCTGAACCTTGCAAAGGCATCTCGGCTTTGTCCTGCAGTCCTGTCTGTGACAGGAAGTCCAAGGTTCCAGGGGACTGGGCTTGGGCTGCAGCCCGCTCATATCATGCTTTTGCTAATTGGAAAAAGGCACCCTTTGCTCAAGAAACTTCACCACCACCCACTGGGAAAAGGCCAAGATTAACATAACAGAACTAAACATATGATGTATGTGTATACACATGTGCAGTGTCTACCATATGAACAGTTGTCATTTGGCATGTTGCCACTGTGTGCACTGCGTGGCTTGCATCATGACACGTGATAGTGTTGGCCTGGCTTCCTCAGGGAGGCACAGTCACTGTGACCATCTTCTCCTCGCTCAGGATCACCTCCTCAAGACGATCAGTCTCTATTGAGAAACTGAGTGCACCGTTTATCACTCTGCCTACCAGTGGTGAATCATTCATTGGCAGCATCAACCTCCGACAGGTGTTTGAAGTGGAAGAAATTTCTTTTCATTAATGTTAGGAATCTTAGGCTCATACAAACTCAGAGTTGGTTGAGAGTCTAGCAGATATCTGGTTCAACCCCCTGCCTGCTGCATGAATGCTCTCCACAAACTATGCCTAGGTAGGCAGGTTATGCTGTGACCTTGACTTCAAGAGTGAAGTGTTTGAGACACCCTTGCTGGGCTCCTCTCAGCCATCTTGAAGAGCTCAGCCCTAGGCAGCCCTCCTTGACTCCCCGGTAAATTCCTTCTTTCATTCTGTCCATTTGAAGCTAAAACTCTGTCCTTCCATGTCCCTGAATACTGGAGAATCAGGTGCTTTTGGTCTGGTTTCTCCAGGCCTTGCTCATGAGGTCACATCAATTGCAGTCCCATCGGTCACTGAATAGCCTCAGATTTCCTGCTTTCCTGGTCTCCGAATTTGGTGTTTATTAGGTGAACACAAGCCTTATTTTCTTTGGCCATTCTTGTCTTCACATTCTCTCACTTCGTCTGTTATATCGTAGAACTCCTCCCCCTCCTTTGAAACAGCATGTGGTTCACCAGTAATTCCTCTTCCTCCCAGGAAATCACCTGTCCTGCTTGAGCTAACGTTTGTAACCAGTCATGTTGACTTTGAATAATCACAACATGCCTCCTCAATAGCCCAAAGAGGCACAGAAAATACCCATTCTGTTAGAGGCGAAGCAACTCACTCCTCATGTTCTCATTAAATATTGCCCAAGCCTTTTATTTGCAAAGGACTTACCAACCCTTTCTGCACGGTGACACTGAAAGGGAAATTCACAGGCGTGGAGGGAGGCAATGTAAGCCCAGCGGACTTGCGTCTCACCGTCTAGGCCCACTTCTGCCATCCCTCCTTCTTCTCCTTGCCTCTTCTATTCATATAATTGGCAGTCTTGGTCTGGAATGGACTTTTCTTGGAGACTGGGAAGAATTTTATTACATTCTTTTGCTTGGTAGCACAGTTGTGATTCAGAGTCCAGTTGTCAGGCAGAGTCTGGCCCAGAGAAGGTCAGTGGACCTCAAGGAAGGACCCTTGGAACGCAGGATCCCGGAGAAGTTAGTCATGAGATGGGGGCACCTTGCCATGGTTTTACAGAAGAGGTGCCCACCCACTATGCCCCCTGATGCTGAGCTCAGAGCTGGAGTTTGCAATAAGTACACACGCATCTTTTTCTCTTTTGATGAGAACTGCTCTCTCAAGTCTCTCTTTCTTGAGTCATTGATAGGCTAAGGAATGAGGACTTATTTCAAGTGCTCTGCTGAGGTCCAGGAATCCAGGGGCAGTTCCTGGTTTGACCCAGTTCTCTGCGTGTCCAAGTTATATTTCTGCTCTGCATCTCAGCCTTCCCTCTCTAAGGTAAAGAGAGCTCCACAGAACCCCCCGATGGATAGGTACCCTTTCCTTTACAGCAAATTTGCTTACCTGAGTGCAGGGTGGGAGAAGGGCAGGGAGTCAATGGCTGTGGTGAAACAGTGGTGACCTTGGTCAGTGTTCCCTTGGGGGTCTAGCCTAATGGCAGAGGTCAGTGGCTACCATGGGGTTTTGCAGATTTCCCTTGAGTTACACAGAACTTGGCCTTGAAAAATTAATAATTTTTTTTTTTTTTTTTTTTTT
>NW_016107502.1:2587192-2590631 GCF_001604975.1 Cebus imitator
TTTCACCATGTTGACGAGGATGGTCTTGATCTCTTGACCTCGTGATCCACCCGCCTCGGCCTCCCAAAGTGCTGGGATTACAGGCTTGAGCCACCGCGCCCGGCCAATAATTTTTTTTTTTTTTAATTTTGCTTTAAGTTCTGGGATACATGTGCTGCATGTGCAGGTTTGTTACATGGGCATACATGTGCCATAGTGTTTTGCTATGCCTGTCAACCCATCATCTAGGTTTTAAGCCCCCAGTGCATTAGGTATTTGTACTAATGCTCTCCCTCTCCTTGACCCCCAGGCCCCGACAGGCCCTGGTGTGTGACGTTCCTATCCCTGTGACCATGTATTCTCATTAGAACTTGGCCTTTTAAGTTACTAATTTGACAAGCTCTTGAGGAGAGTTGGATAAAGTCCTAGTACCCATGCATTCAACTCAAAGACCTCCCTAACATAACATTCTCAAAATCCTTTAACAAAATATTTCTGGCCAAGCGTGGTGGCTCATGCTTGTAATCCCAGCACTCCGGGAGGCTGAGGGGGGTGTATCACGAGGTCAGGAGATTGACACCATCCTGGCTAACACGGTGAAACCCTGTCTCTACTAAAAATACAAAAAATTAGCTAGGCGTGGTGGTATGCGCCTGTAGTCTCAGCTAGTCAGGAGGCTGAGGCAGGAGAATTGCTTGAATCTTGGAGGCAGAAGTTGTAGTGAGCTGAGATCACTCCACCGCACTATAGCCTGAGCGACCGAGTGGGACTCCATTTAAAAAAAAATTTTTTTTTTCTTAGGTGGCATCCTTTCCCTTTTCCTTCTCCTTGGTGAGCAACAGAATGGACAAGAATCTGATGGTGCCCATGAGTGTATATTCATTGAGATGTTTCATATGGCTTGGGTGATACAAGGTAGACTAAAGAGCAAGACACATAAGAGAAATTAAACCGTGACAGACTGTTTGGGGTCAGTAAATTACAACTTGCCAAGTGAATGGTAAGTGATAGCGCAGCTTAGGAAAATTAGCTCCTATCACGGAGCTGATGCTCTTTTCTTGCTGGGAGCAGGACGGCTGAGTGATTCAGAGGGTGCTGCTTTCCATCCCCAGAGCTTGGTAGGCCCCAGACTGGGAATCAGGGAATAGTACCTGGTCCTTGTCCTTCCAGCCAGCATGGCCTAATCCTGGGGAGCTGCTTAGATGCCTCCCAGGAGCCCCAAGCAGAAGGTGAGGAGGGTCCCTTAGAGAGTGCCATGGCCAACTGTCCTGCGTCTCATGAGCACTGTACCCCAACTGTCTTAGGGAGAGGAATGCTCTGCAGAAACCGTTCGTTTGGTGGAAGTCTATCAACCGGTTTTACCGGGCCCTTGTGAGTCAGAACCTTGGAATGCGGGTGGGAATCTTAGGCCAGCCAGAAGTTATAAATGGAATCAGCAAGCCTCCCTCATCCGTCTACAGGCTGACCAATGAGAAGGTGTTCCCTGCTGCAGGGTGAATTCTCGAACCCACCACTTTGGAGCAGCTCAGGCTCCAGGCGCCTCCACACCTACCAGGGGCCGCTGCAGGGCAATCCACCCCACAGCTAGAAAGCCCAGGGCCTGCGGAACAATCTTGCACTTTATGTATTAGACTTTCCTTTCTTTGTTCACTCAGTCCCAGGAATGTCCCCCTCCCTACTCCTTTGTCAGCTGCTTGGGAGCCAACACAATAGCTAAGCTTCAGCTCTCTGGCTCTGCTTTCTCTCCTCCTGCCGCCTGCCACTGGGGAGATGAGCTTGCTTTCCCTCCTCCCCGCCGATGTCCTCCTGTGCCTGCCTGATGTCTCCAGGGAAGATGCCTGGTCTTCTTTAATGAACTGGAGATGTGATTAAGATGGGCCACAATTGGGTCTGCACACCAGCCCAGGCATGGTGACGTCATGGCTGGATGGGCTAGGGCAGCTGCTCTCCTGCAGCTTCTGGCACCGTAGGCGGGAGTTGAAAGAAGACAGGGGTAGCCGATGCAGGACTTTGGAGCCAGGGAGATGCTGGAAGTGCGCAAATTAGCTGGCCCTTGTTTTGCATCCCTGCCAGAATGGTTTAGCAGAGAACTGAGGAGCCAGTCTGGGCAGCAGGCAGATGAGAATAGTTATGAACATTTGATTTCCTGGTGTCATCTCCTTCGATTTCATTCTGCAGCCGCCCTCTAGGGTAGGTCTGAGTATTGCTCTCTGTGTCCGTTAGGAGTCGGTTCAGCTGTGAGGGACAGGACTTACACAATCTAAATTTATTTCTCTCTCATGTAAAGAAGCTTGGGGTAGGATGTCCAGGGCTGGTGCAGGATCTCATGGTGTTGGGATCCGGGGTCCCGCTGTCTACCTCATGCTCCAAGATGCCATCTCAAGCTTCGGCCATCACCACCACATTCCTGCAGTAGAAAGAGAAGGGACTGGCTGGGTGTGATGGCTCACACCTGTAGTCCCAGCAATTTGGGAGTCTGAAGCGGGTGGATCACGAGGTCAGGAGTTTGAGACCAGCCTGACCAACGTGGTGAAACCCCGTGTCTACTAAAAATACAAAAATTAGCCAGATGTGGTGGCGTGGGCCTGTAATCCCAGCTTTCAGGAGGCTGAGGCAGGAGAATGGCTTGAACCCAGGAGGTGGAGGTTGTAGCAGTGAGCCGAGATCACGCCAGCTTGGGCGACAGAGCGAGACTCAGTCTCAAAAAAAGAGAAAGAAAGGAAGAGACTCAGAAGCCCCTTATTTTGAGGACACATAATGGAGATGGTGCAAGACCCCTCTGCTTATAGCCCACTGGGCAATCCTTAATCATATGGCCGGCCCCAGCTGCAAGGGATGCTGAGAAGTGGAATCTTATTCCCAGCAGTTCTGTACCCAGGGGGAAAATTGAAAACTGAGGATTCTGTGACTGAGAAAGAAGGCGAGAATAGATCCTGGACAACTTTCAACCTCTTCCTCTCTCCCCCTCTTTCACAGGTGGGGAAATGGGGGTGCAGAGAGGTGAGATAATTGTCTTTCTTTTTTTTGAGACAGAGTTTCTCTCTTGCCCAGGCTGGAGTACAGTGGTACAATCTCGGCTCACTGCAACCTCTGCCTCCCAGGCTCAAGTGATCCTCCTGCCTCAGCCTCCTGAGTAGCTGGGACTACAGGCATGTACCACCACGCCTGGCTAATTTAGGATATTTTTGTAGAGATAAGGTTTTGCCATATTGCCCAGGCTGGTCTTGAACTCCTGGACTCAGGTGATCTGCCCACTTTGGCCTTCAAAAGTGCTGAGATTACAGGTGAGCCACTGTGCTTGGCTGAGATACTGATCTTAAAGTCACACATTGAAAGTCACACTTTGAAAGTGATGGGTTGGTCGGCCGGGCGCGGTGGCTCACGCCTGTAATCCCAGCACTTTGGGAAGCCGAGGCGGGTGGATCACGAGGTCAAGAGATCGAGACCATCCTGGTCAACA
>NW_016107502.1:2590713-2605103 GCF_001604975.1 Cebus imitator
AAAAAAAAAAAAAAAAGAAAGTGATGGGTTGGGATTCTCGCCCAACCATGCTTCTAAAACCTGAACTATATCCAGTGTATGACCCCGTCTTGTAATCTGATTGTTAGGAAATGGGGTGGGGGGAGGGTAGGGTGGAAAGCCATGTAATTTGTGGTTTGGAATGGACTCAGGGTTTGCACCCCTGCTTAGTCACCTCATCACTAGTGTTAAAAGAAAACCTCAGACAAATGTAACAGGGTTTAATTGAGCAAAGAATGATGTATGAATCAGGCAGCCCTGGAGTCAGAACAGACTCAGAGAGACTGTGGCCTGCCTCATGGTCAAAGGAGATCTATGGACAGAAAAAGAAAAGTGACTTACAGAAATTGGAAATGAGGTAGAGAAACAGCTGGGTTGGCTAGAGCTCAGCGTTTGCCTTATTAGAACCTGGTTTGAACAGTGGGCTGCCTGTGACGGACCAAAACTGTGGCTGGCCCAAGAGTAGGTTGCAGTGTGTTTACATCTCCAGTTAGATTATAGTTCATTACATAGGGAGAAACCTTTAAGCCTTGCTTAAAATGTCTAAGGAGGCAGCTTTTGGCTAAACTTAATTTAACAATTGAGGCCGGGCCAGCGGCTCATGCCTGTAATCCCAGCACTTTGGGAGGGTGAGGTAGGTGAATCACGAGGTCAGAAGTTCAAGACCAGCCTGGCCAAGATGGTGAAACCCCATCTCTACTAAAAATACAAAAATTAGCCGGGCACAGTGGCAGGCACCTGTAATCCCAGCTACTCAGGAGGCTGAGGCAGGAGAATTGCTTGAACCTGCAAGGTGGCAGAGGTTGCAGTGAGCCGAGATCGCGTCTCTGCACTCCAGCCTAGGCGACAGAATGAAAAAAAAACTCAACAAAAAAAAAAAAAAAAAAAAAAAAAAAAAAAAAAAAAAAAAAAAAAAAAAAACCAAAGGAAAACAAAAAGCCCAATTGGATAGCAGTTCTGTTTAGTGGCAGGACCCCTTTATGTTCTTAAAACATTACGAAGGACTTTAAAGAGATTTTGTTTATGTGGGTTTTATCTCTTGATACCATATTAGATATAATCCAGAAATTTAAAACGTATTTATTGATTCATTTAAAAATAACAAGCTTATCATATTTAATGTAAAGAACATATTTTTAAATAAAAAGAACTATACATTCCAAACCAAGAAATAATTTAGGGGCAAAAATGACACTGTTTTACAGTTTTGCAAATCTCTTTGCTGTCTGGCTTCGGATACATTGTCTGGATTCTCATACCTGCGTCTGCATTTAAATCTGTTGTGATTATCTCATGTCACACAGTCTCAGAAAACCTGGCTGCACTTTGGTGAAAGAGTGGGAGAAGAAAGTGCAAGTAGCATCTTGGTGTTATTGTGAAAACAGGTTTGACCTTGTGTACCCCTGAAAGGATCTCGGGAGTCCCTAGGGGACCCCTGGACCCCACCTTGATAACTGCTGACCTAGTAAATTCTTTTTGTTTGTTTGTTTTTGAGATGGAATCTTGCTCTGTTGCCCAGGCTGGAGTGCAATGGTCAGGTCTTGGCTCACTGCAACCTCTGCCTTCCAGCTTCAAGCGATTCTCCTGCCTCAGCCTCCCGAGTAGCTGGGATCGCCTGGCTAATTTTTGTATTTTTAGTAGAGATGGGGTTTCACCATGTTTGCCAGGCTGGTCTCGAATTTCTGACCTCATGATCCACTTGCCCTGGCCTCCCAAAGTGCTGTGATTATAGGTGTGAGCCACCATGCCTGGCCGACCTAGTAAATTCTTTACCCACTCCGTGCCTCAGTTTCCAAATATGAAAGGCTGTATCAGCCTTTGTCTGAGGAGAGCTGTGCTTTTTGAAGGTGTCTTCAGGCCAGTTTGTGGCAGGGGGTGATGAGGTGGTCTCTGAAACTAGGTGGGCTAGAGGAGAGGTCAGCGGTGGAGAAGGAGGCGAGGTTTGCCTCAGCCTTTCCGGAACGCAGGAGGATCGGGGTAGAACCTGTGGAGGGCCCTCTGGCTGGGGAGCTCTGTAAGCCAGCAGCCCCCCATGACTGAGTGGATGGTGAGAGCCAGAGGTGCCTGGCCTAGGCTTCCCGCCTGCTCCTGCTGCCCTCCCCACCCACTGGTGTGCCTGACTGTGCCCAATTCCCACAGGAAAAGAGGGCACGCAGAGCCGTTTCTAAGCCATGGAGGGCATCACCTGGGAGGAGTGAGAGAAAGGGGCCTATGAGAACTTCGTGCCGGCAGGAACACTCATGGAAAGGTCTGAGGGCACGGGAGCAGGCAGAAAATAGACACCGACTCAAGGAGAGCTTGGTTGGGTTTGGATTACGATGGGGGCCATAACTACTTGCCGAGAGAAGCTAAGGCCACTGGCTGGGAACAACCTCTCAGAGGGCAGCTCTGCCTTTCCTGGGGAATCTGTTGGCAAGACTGGGCTGGAGTCTCAGTGCTCGGCTCAGCTGTAGTGACTCTGTTTCTCCTCCTGCCTGAGCTGATGCCATTGGCTTCACCTGGGGTGGCCTCCCTCCTGCCCTGCAAGCTAAGTCCTGCATTGCATCCAGGGCCTGGCGCGGCCTGCCTCCTGTTAGGCAGCCTTCCCTGGCGTCTCAGATGCAGGTTTCTTGCTGCTGCCATTGGCTGCACCACTGGGAAGACACCCCTCTGTGAGGACCAACTCTCCAGGCTGTTATGCAGAAATCCCCATAGAAACACCCGGTTCAGGTAGACCGAATGCCATTTAAGAGCTGGAGGGCATGACTTACTCCTGTCTGCGTTCATCACTCTTAGGTTTCATCCAGCATGTCCTTACTGCCTTCCATGTGTGCCCTGGGAATACAGCTTCTGTCTTTGAAAAGCTTGCAGAGAAATGGAGGCGCTGGCCCCAGAAATGGACAATTTCAGTACAAGCATAGAGGCCCCCAGGGGGCTGTGAGAACTGACTCGGCAGCGTGGGGAGAAGGACCTGTCTGAGAAGGCTTCCTGGAAAAGGAGGCTCTGGAACTGAGGTGTGGGGTGGGAGTTAGTGGGAGCCAAAGAAGGGGGAAATGCGGGAGGCAGAGGGGATGGGCAGAGGGGCAGGTTCCCCCGCTGAGGTTTATGAGGGCTGGGACCTGACCGCATGCTTTCTATTGCATTCCTTGAGCCTGGCACAGTGTATAGAGTGGGGAGCAGGGAGGGTGAGGCTGGAGAGCCAGGCCGGGGTCAGATCATGCAGGGTGAGCAACCTGACTTTGCTGCCTCCTAACGAGCTAGAGCTTTGCCTTGTCTGCCAGGGTGGGACATACATAGTTAGACTTGCATTTTATATGGGCTTGGACACCCTGCTGGAGACCCAGAGACAACACTGCTAATGCTTGCTGAGTGAATGATTTGGTGACCACCTGCCTGCCAGTGTCTCTGCCATGAATACAAGATGCCAACTCCTCCTCGGACCTATTTCTGTGCCCTGTCTCAGGACCTGGTCTGGCCTGGCAGGGCTACCTGTGGCAGAACAGGGAAGCTGGGAGCAGCGGAGGTAGCCACCTAAACATGCCGTGTGGTGTGGCTGCAGGTGAGGGTGGGTCCGGCCGCAGGGGCTGGGCAGGCCTCTGCAAGTCCTGCCCGGCTTTCACACTGTGACCACTCAGGTGGGCCAAGTTCAGGCCATCCCTGACCAGAGGAAGGCTGAAGGACAAATGGGAGGACAGACTTCATCTTTTGTTTCTGTTGAGAAAGAAACCTTAGGCAGATTTCAGAAGTTTTTACGGTGGAGGCCAAAGGAATTGTTCTAAGAAGGGAGGTGCCTGTTTCTGCAGAAATCCACTCCCATCCCGCAGGCAAGTCATCAGAAACACCCTTTTGCTGAGGCTTTCTATAAGCCATTTACTACCTCCAGGGACCTCCCAGGAAATGTGCTAGGGTGCTGTTCCCATTATGCCTCTGAGTGGGAAAGACTGATTTGGAAATGCTGGACATGGGCCATGCTGGGCTCTGTGAGGGGAGGGTGCCCACATCCTGGGTCTCCAATTTCCCTTGGTTGGTAGTGCACCCTGCCGGTGAGAATCCCTGGTTCCTGGTCCCTGTGCCTGCAGAAATAAGTCCTGTGGTGCTCTGAGCACCTGTCCTACAGCCCGGGTGATGACAGCAGTCATAGCAATGACCAGAAAAACCCCAGGGAGTGCCTTTTTAAGGTTTTCTCTAGTTTCAAATTGTGGGTGGGCAAGGGCTAGACGAGAGCCTGTGTGCATGGCCCTCTCTGGGACACCCTCATCTGCACCCTGAGTTCAGTGACCTAGCTCCCGAGTGGCATTTTTGATGGGGTGGGCAGCATGGCAGAATGGAAAGAAAGACACAGGAAATGGAAAGACACACACAATGGAAAGAGTTGGGGCTCAGGGAAGGAGGCCTCAGCCTCTGCACCTTAGGAAAGCAGCCACTGGCATGGGCTGCTGAACTGCAGAACTGCAGTGGGCAGGCTCACGGGGACGGCCATCAGCTGCTCTGCGTCTAGGGACCAGGAGCCCACGGCAGCCTCTCCATGGCCCCGCCTTGCCCAATCCCCTCCTGTCGGGGCCATACCCACTGTGTGGCTGTGGAAAGCCTAGGCCTAAGGCCCAGCTCTGCCACTTACTGGAGGTCTCAGCCTCCTTTCCTGAGCCCCAACTTGGCAATCAGGATGGAAGTTCTGCCTATTGCAAAGAAGAGAGGTTCCCTCCCTGCTACTAGGAAGAAGCTCACTTTGTTCTGGAGGAGTGTGAACTTCCCAAATAAAAGATGAACAAAAGCAGCCCCTGTGTTCCCTAAGGAGCACCCAAGATACTGGGAAGCCATAGTGTTGCCCTGGCAACCATTCATCTGAGTATAGCCCAGGGAGATGGAGATAAGGGGAAGAGGACAAAGGTGTCCTTCTGTTCTGCTGGGGACCTGCTCCCTATTCTAGTGGGTAAGCCTCGTGGCTGGAGGACAGCGAAAGGGATCTCTCTGGTAGCCAGGCGATGATGAGGAAGAAGAAGAAGAAGATGATGATGATGGGGTCATCATTTATTAAGGTAAGTCTTCTGCGTGCATATTCTGCTCAGTCTACGCTAGTCTTGTCACATGGGAGCTGTTATTATTCTCCCCGGTTTTGCAGAGGAGGAGGGGTTGAGTAAGCAGCCTGATCTTTCAAGCTAGCATGTGGAAGGCGCTGGGCTGGACCTGGGGCTGTGGAAGTCATGATGAGGCCAAGGCAGGCCTGCCCACCTCTGTCAGTCTTCCTGGTCATTGCTTTCAGAAGCCTCAGATTCCCCTTGTGTAAAATGCTCAGGGTGACCAGTGGAAGGCTGCATGTAACCACCTGAGACCTGAGTGGTCCTGGGACCCACAGCAGTGGCCTGCATTCATGGCTGACCTCTGTGGTGCTGGTATTGTGGCGTCTTCACACGGCCCCACCAGGTGGCCTGAGACTGTGGTCACTTCCACACGGTATTTTGAGTCCGGGACACACTTCTCCGACCAGGTCAGCCGATTTGCCTAGGTCCCCACGGCCAGTAAGTGGCAGAGCCTTAGGCCTAGGCTCTTCACAGCCACACAGTGGGTATGGCCCGACAGGAGGGAATTGGGCAAGGCGAGGCCGTGGAGAGGCTGCCGTGGGCTCCTGGTCCCTAGACGCAGAGCAGCTGATGGCTGTCCCCGTGAGCCTGCCCACTGCAGTTCTGCAGTTCAGCAGCCCATGCCAGTGGCTGCTTTCCTAAGGTGCAGAGGGAACCAGCCACTCCCAGCTCTGGGCCAGCTGGGGCCTGGACCTCCCTGCTGGGCACCCCAGGGCCTGCTGCGACCTGGGTGTGGCTGGGACATTTTGTTCTGCTTGCCTGGCTTTTTTTTTTTGTTTTTTTTTTTTGAGACAGAGTCTTGCTCTGTCGCCCAGGCTGGAGTGCAGTGGCACCATCTCAGCTCACTGCAACCTCCACCACTGCTCCCCCATGCCCCCCACCCCCTGGTTCAAGCAATTCTCCTGCTTCAGCCTCCCGAGTAGGTGGGATTCCAAGCATGTGCCACCACACCCGGCTAAGTTTTGTATTTTTAGTAGAGACAGGGTCTCGCCATGTTGCCCAGGCTGGTCTCAAACTCCTGACCTCAAGTGATCTTCCCGCCTCAGCCTCCCAAAGTGCTGGGATTACAGGTGTGAACCACTGCACCCAGCCTGCTTACCTGGCTTTGATGGTGGAATGTGTGCAAGCCTAGCAAGGGGCAGGGCCCTAGCAGCGGGCACTGGGGGTAGGACACTGATTTCCCTAGGACCGACATCCCTGTGCTGCCAGATTGGATTTCGAAGAGGGTGAGCAGATGGGGTCAGTTTTCTATTCCTCTGGGCTTTCTGTGGCCCTGCAAATCAGGAGACCCATGGGCCTGGCTCCTGGCCCCGGCTGCAGATTCACACAGGCTTGCTCTGGAGACCCTTTGTACAATTTGAGCTCATTGAATTTCCCTCTGCTCAAAACGGGTCCTTTCCTCTTTTTTACTATCCCCTTTCCAAACACCGATTGGCTCCAGTTTTACCCGTCAGGACTCAGTCCTTCCATTGAGATACTCCTGCACTTTTTTTCTTTTCGGCTGAAGATGAGTCCTTTCATGAACTGTCAGCTTTGTCACTAGGAGAGTATGCGTTATGCATCCAAGAAGTTATGCAAGAAAGAAATCATGGGGATTATATATATCCATAACTCTGTGTTGTGCCAAAGCTAAGAAAACATGGATTCTTTTTTTTTTTTTTTTTTTAATTTTTTTTGAGATGGAATCTTGCTGTGTCGCCCAGGCTGGAGTGCAGTGGTGCAATCTCAGCTGACTGCAACCTCCGCTTCCCGGGTTCAAGTGATTCTCCTGCCTCAGCCTCCCAAGTAGCTGGGACTACAGGGGCTCACCACCATGGCCAGCTAAATTTTGGTATTTTTTTTAGTAGACACAGGGTTTTGCTGTGCTAGCCAGGATGGTCTCAATTTCCTAACATCGTGATCCACTGCCTTGGCCTTCCAAAGTGCTGGGATTTACAGGCATGAGCCACTGTGCCCGGTGTTTTTTTTTTTTTTTAAGATGGAGTCTAGCTCTGTCACGTGGGCTGGAGTGCAGTGGGGCAATCTCAGCTCACTGCAGTCTCCACCTCCTGGGTTCAAGCAGGTCTCTGCCTCAGCCTCCTGAGTAGCTGGGATTATAGGCATCCACCACCACGCCCGGCTAATTTTTGTGCTTTTAGTAGAGAGGGGCTTTCACCTTCTTGGCCAGGCTGGTCTTGAACTCCTGACCTCAGGTGATCCACCCGCCTTAGCCTCCCAAAGTGCTGGGATTACAGGTGTGAGCCACCGTACCTGGCTGACATCATGGATTCTAAGACACACCATTGTTCTGTGCATCGCTCAGAAACAAAAGGCTACCAATTTAAATGTGATAGCCATCATAGGACGCACTCCAACTTCAGAGATGTGACACTATGGGAAAAGGGTGTATTTAGAATCATTAATACATAGAATGGAGAGATGTTTCTCGGTAAAACACGTAGGGTTGTTTACACTCGTGAGTGAGCAGAAGTAGGAAATGATGACAGTTCCAAAGCTGCCTGTGTTATCAGGTTGAGGGCATCAACAAAGTGGTAGAACCAGGAGTACCCTTGCCGGCTGCTGTGTGTCTGGGGCATTCCGCAGAATCCCTGCATGCTGTTGCTGACGGGAACTGGTCCAATCTGGCCTCAGCAATCACCCAGGGAGTGTTTCAAAAAAAACATCCTGCTGATCCCCATCCCCAGCCTACTGAATTCAGATCTTTTAGGGTAAGGGCCAGGAATCTCTATAAACCCCTTGTCCCACCCCCTCATTCATAGTGAGGAAGATCAAGGTCAGGGAGGGGAGCTGGCCAGGCTGGTGCAGAACCGATTCTGACAGCATTCCTGGACTCTGCAGCCACCCAGCCCAACCCCAAGGCTGGCGCTCTTTGTGCTTCTCTCCATCATCTTTCCATTCCTGGGACACTGCCTGCCACTGCAGTCCAGGGCCTTGGACTCTACATTTCCAGGACTCAGTCTCGGACGTCACCTTGGCCTTGGTCTGCTTCTCACTGCACGAGTCCAGCGTCTTTTCCTTGGTTGACGGGCTGGTGCACTGAACACAAGTTGCTGTGCATCTGCTTGGCGCCAGCCCGTCCCAGGGGCTGAGGGAGCTGCCTTGGTTGCCCTAGCAGGGCTAAGTCTCAGCACCACACTCAGGGAGATATGAAGGGAACCTACTGCTGAGGCGGCCCGTCTTCCTGCAGGGTCTGTGGGAGCAGTGCCAGCTTCTGAAGAGTACCTCGGTGTTTGCCCGCTGCCACCCTCTGGTGGACCCCGAGCCCTTCGTGGCCCTGTGTGAGAAGACTTTGTGCGAGTGTACGGAGGGGCTGCAGTGCGTGTGCCCTGCCTTCCTGGAGTACGCCCGGACCTGTGCCCAGGAGGGAATGGTGCTGTACGGCTGGACCAGCCACAGCGCGTGCAGTAAGTCGGCCGCCTGCCCCGTCCTGCCCTGCCCTTCCGGGGATGAATGATCTGTCCTGGGTGGTGTCCCTCAGGGTGCTTTGGGACAGTGTCACCTACCTTTACCACACCCATCCAGCCAGTCACTGCAAAGCCACGTGTCCCGCATGCATTTCCTGAATGGCTCCTGCCCTCTGTCAAAGGGCGTTCCCAAAGCCCTGTGTCCTGTCCCACCTCCACGCCTTCTTCGGTGCCCCATGATTCCCCTCAGGACATCCAACCCCTGCACCCATGCAGTGTTCTCTGCTTCCCACCAAGATCTCAGCAGTTGGGGTTTGGTTTTTGTCTCCACCATCTGCCCACCCAAATTGATGAGGAGCAGGGCGCTAGCCTGCCTGTCTGCGTTGTGATCTTTCAGAGAGCAGAACGCTTTGATTAAGTTCTCTTTTATTAAATCAGCCTTCTCTCCTCCAGGCTGACGACTGCTGTCCCTCCTCCCTCACTCGTGGTGCTGTGTGTTTCATCTTCCAGTCTCATTGGGTCCTGACTTATGCTCATTGTCCCTAAGTTACGATTAAGTAGGGACTTCTGTGGTCACTGGTCACCTTGCAAGAAGTCTCCTCTTTCCCCAGCCCTTCCAGTGATTAAAGGCCATGCAGATGGACAAGCAGTCTGCGGTGGTTCCATAAAGAGGCAGAGGAGCCGGCCACGTCTTTACACGCACATGTGTGTCTCGGTGTGTGGCAAATGGCTGCTGCATAAGAGCTTTCCACCTGTGCCGGGGTGTGGGAAGGAGGGTGCGGCAGCTGCCTTCTCCTCTGTAAAGCTGAGCACCTGTTTTTTTTCAGGTCTTTGAACATAGGCTAGGGGAGATACGTGATGTATCCTGGAGAAGGGTTGCAGGGCAATAGTTCGGTGTCAGAAAACATGTAAAAGAGTGGTTGTGTGTTCCCGTCTTTCAGTCGGCCTGAGCATCAGTCAGCTGCAGGGTAGACAGAGGAAGGAGGAGAGCCTGTCCCTGCCGTGAGGAGCTGGTTCCAGTGGGAAGAACAGAGAATGCTTAGGTGATATCTGTGAAGGCAGCCTTGCGGCAGAGTGGAAATAAACACGAAATGAGTGTCACCATGCAGGCAAATGTGCCCTGTGCTGGGCAGGGCATTTGATTGGGGCCAATTTCATGGGGAAAAGGAGCCTCGAGGAGGGATGGGATAGAGGGCACCATGACTCCTTGCTTGGTCCTAGGAAGCCACTCCTTTTGAGCCTAGAGGAATTTAGTGTCACTCTGAAAGGGTTTTAGGTGAAGGAGGGCAAAAGAATGCCAAGTTGTTCATGGTGAGCAGATGACCAAGGGGAAGGATGGTGATCCTGCTGCCCCGGTGGGTCTTAGTAAGGGCCTCACAGGATGGAAGATGTTCGTCTAAGGGAGGGGTAGCCTCAGAGGGGCACTGGGGGCCGAGATGGCCCAGGAAGCCTGAGACAGAGGGGAGCGATCAGAGTAGGCACAAGATGCTCAGGCTGCATGAGGCGGGTAAGACCATGGGCTGGTGGGACCTGCCCTGGGCAAACCCCTTTCTTTTCCTTTCAGGCCCAGTGTGCCCTGCTGGTATGCAGTATAAGCAGTGTGTGTCCCCTTGCACCGGGACCTGCCAGAGCCTGCACATCAATGAAGTGTGTCAGGAGCAGTGCGTGGATGGCTGCAGCTGCCCTGGTAATGAACTTCCCACTTTATTTACAAATCAGAGACCTCACCAGCACCCTTGGCTTTGGGAAGCGAGATGAAGGGCACTTGTGTTTACTCCCTGTTGCCGAAATCAGAAGCCTTTTATTGAGTTTTTAAATGTCTTTGTCCAGCGTGATCAGGATTGAGCTGGTCTTTATTTTTAATGTACGCTTTTCTGTTGTACTGTATCCATGAACGCACCTGTGTCTAGGGAAATTGGAGGCTGGTTTGGGCCCCAACAGTCACTTTGTTTGGGGAACTTGTGGCCCATCTGAGCCGCAGTTGTTTCTCAATTAGGTGTGTCAGGGAACGGATCTGGGGAAAAGATCTGGGCTTGCCATGTGAGCTCAGCTGAAAAAGGGCTCTGCACTGAAAGTCTTTCTCAGGAAAGCCTTGGTGGACTTTGGGGAAGATCACTGTTTAATCATTGAGAGCAAGGCTGGGTGCGGAGACTCATGCTTGTAATCCCAGCACTTTGGGAGGCCGAGGTGAGTGGATCTCTTGAATTCAGGAGTTCGAGACTAGCCTGGCCAATATCATCAAACCCGGTCTTCACTAAAAATACAAAAATTAGCTGAGTGTGGTGGTACAGGCCTGTAATCCCAGCTACTTGTGAAACTGAGGCAGGAGAATCACTTGAACCCAGGAGGCAGAAGTTGCAGTGAACCGAGATTGCACCACTGCACTCCAGCCTGCATGACAGAGTGAGACTGGGTCTCAAAAAAAAAATTATGAGAGTGAGTCCTGTGTGTTTCAACTCATGGCTTCTTTAGTGGAAGAACTTAAACAAAACTCTTGACTCTCTTCCTTCATCTGTGGAATGGTGACGAGTAATCTCTCTCTCACGTTGCGTTAATGTGTAAGGGAAGCAGCTCACACATTCTCGAGCTTCCTAGAAAAAGCCCCAATCTCGGACTTGTGCGTCCCCTACTGGATGACCTGGAACACAGTTCTTTTGCTCATTTCTTCATCTGTAGACTGGAGATGAGGAGTCTCGCTTCCTCATAGTGCATTATGTGTAAGAAAGATAAACACCACAGAACAAGTTCTTTGAGCTTCCTGGAAGAAGCCCCACCATGGCTCCTGGGGATTCTATAGTTGCGGGATGAGTGATGCAATGACAGTGTTGAGATTTTTGCCCTGATGCCCTTGACCCCAGAGGGACAGCTCCTGGATGAAGGCGTCTGCGTGGAGAGCACCGAGTGTCCCTGCGTGCATTCCGGAAAGCGCTACCCTCCTGGCACCTCCCTCTCCCAAGACTGCAACACCTGGTAATAGGCACGGCACAGCGTGCTCTGGGACGGCTGCCCAGGGGACTGGGGAGGGAAGCTGGGTCTGCAGGGGTGGTGGCCGGTGGAAAAGAACCTGGCCCATGCCAAGAAAGGAGAGACTGAGTTGGAGGCTACTGGCGGGGACTAGGGACAGGTGTGACAGGCTATGCTGGGGAGCAAAGAGATATTACAGGTAAATAAGCCTTGAAGAGAGGGAGGTCAGGAAGGGCAGGATTCTTCACAGGTGGACAACAACTCTAGCTGTCCGTCCAAACTGTGCCTTCATAAATGACCCTCTCCCCCTGGAGGAGGGCTGTGTCACTTAGCAGCACGTAGGTCCTTCTCTCCTTGAAATCTCTTGTCTGCTAGGCGGTCCTGAGTCCCTGCAGTGGCCAGACCCAGCCTGCCTTCTGTCATCTGAAGAAGCACTTCTGGATGTCGCCTCTGGATGGCTTGGCCAGTCCCCTGCACAGCAGGGACAACAACTCATTTCGCTCCCAGGCCTCCTCCCTTTGCTGTCTTTCCCCACATTGCAGCCTTCTGCATCCCCTGAGCCCCCAGGTTCTCAGCCGGCCAGCGCCCACCACACTTCTGGCTGGGAACTCCCCCTTTCCGTATCCCTCTCTTGCTGTCTGCCACTCACTGTGTGTGGGGTAGGAATTTGACTTCTTGGCACCTGAGTGGATTTTCAGGGGCATCAGGTAGTTTCTTTTTTCTTCTTCTTTTTCTCTGTTGGGGTTTCTTCCCCTGGGGAATATCCACAAAGGTAAGATTCCTTTGTGGCCAAATCCCTGTCCTGTACAATGTTAACCCTATGAAGATTCTGCTGGCACCGGCTCCTTTCTTCTCCCTCATCCCTTCGTCTGGGGACTGTGGTAACTACTGTGAGCTCTAAATCCATTTGCATACCCTTGTGTTTGCAGAACCACCAATGACCTGTGCTTCTTTCCCCAACAGCATTTGCCGAAACAGCCAGTGGATCTGCAGCAATGAAGAATGTCCAGGTAGGTAACCTGCTGCCTGTTCTCTTCCTCCTTCTCCGAATGAGGAGGCGTCTCCTCCTCTCTTACCAGACAGGGAGTGTCATACATCAAGGCAGCGAGAAGTTGTCCTGTCTGCACAGTTGGATGCAACCACCTGACCCCAGCTCTGGTTTAGGTATGAGCTATGCTGACCCATTCACAGGTCAGAGGTGGGGAGCCCGGCAACAGCTGAAAGGGGAGATTGCACCTGAGACCAGGTGTTACTGCCTGTCCTCATCACCTGTTTGCTGAAAGGATTAAGGTTGATGAGCTGTAAGGCCTGTATGGTCATGACTGATCGAACAAAGAGGATACAAATTCTTTGGAACATTAAGAGGTAGAAGGGCCTGGTAATTCTTTAGTCTTGAAGGGAGAGTGCTAATGGAATTTTCCAGAATGACTGATATGAAGACCATGGCACGGTCCAAGAGCTAGGAAAACCAGGTCACCAAGTGATTCCTCCCATCCTGTCCCTGCCCCGGAAAATCTGCTTAGGAAAAATTGTTGAGCAATCTCTGCCATTTGCTTTCTCCTCTGTTTGGCCCCAACTCTGTTCCGTTTACTGGAAACCTTGCCCATTCAAAGCTCCCTTCTGCCCCACCTTCTGAGGACCTCAGACCTTGCCCTCTGTGTCACTCACGTGGTGTTTTCTATGTGCTGGCCACTGCGCTAAACACTTTCCAGTTATAACCTATGAGGCAGGTGCAATTTATTCTCTTTTTATGAAAGCAGAAACAGACCTAGAGAGGTTAAATCACTTGCCCAAAGTCACACAGCTGCTATGAGGCAGAGCCATGACTTGAGCTCACAACGGCCTGACTTCTTGCTTTTTCTCCTCCCTTTCCTGACCTTTGGTGGCCTGAAGTGGATTGAGCTTGGACACCTGGGATTGAATTTAGTGTTTGTGAATTAAAGGCTTTAGGATCACTCAGGGCCTTATCCAGTGCCCTCTACACTGGGAAAATTCTGGAGCTAGATGTGGGCTAGATCAATTAGTCTAGCAAAGAGATGGCCACCCAGCCAGATTATTTTTTGTGCAACCCTTGAAGAAAGCATGAAGGAGAAAATACTGCTTTTGAAAGTGATATTTGTATTCCATTTAACATAATTACACCATGTGAAAGACTAAAGGAGCTCTTTGGAAGACACATGAGTTGCTGCAATTAACCTGGGAAAACACTTTTAATGTCTAAATAACAAGCATTCATTGTATGAGATCTGTGAGCCACAGTGGATGGAATTAGGAATTCAGTTTATTGTGTGTGTGTGTTTTTTAGACTTCTGTAACCACCAGATTGAGGAAGTCTTCCCCCAGTTAGGAGTCTTAACAACTACTTACTGTTGGATGGGTCTTCCATCCGTCATCCTTCCAACTGTCCGTTCATCCAAGTACTATTTGAACGGCCACTGTGTACGTGATGGACGGCTGTTTTCTGGGGCAGACAGTACAATCCCCTGATCTTCAATTCAAAATCTAGACGATGGCTTTGCTGAGGGTGTAAGATGTTCTCTTGATGCCTTGATGAAAAGATAAATGGTTTCAATTCTGTCCACTGAGTGGTTTGACATTTTGCCAACAAAACTGCTAAGCTCTTCCTGCATTCTCAAAGCCTTGGCTCTGATCGTCTTCTTCGAGCTTGGGAGTTTTGTTAATAATCGCCTTCTTATCCATTTGCACCCCTGCACATGAGCATATTTCCACACCCTGCCATGACTCAGCAGGCAGTGGGGCTGTCTGATGCTCCCAGTGTGATGACTGCAGATGGAGCTTCTGATGGAAAGAGTAGGTAGGAAGTTTCTGGAAGAGGATATGCTTGGCTTTGCTTGTAAAGTGAAGAGCAGACCAGAGCTTCTCTGCAGGCCCTGGAGGAGTGGACATTGTGCATCTTAGAAATAGACCTGGGTCACGTGTGGTGGCT
>NW_016107502.1:2605398-2624097 GCF_001604975.1 Cebus imitator
AAAAAAAAAAAAAAAAAACACCTGGGTTTTGATTTTCTGGCATAAGATGAAAGTGTGTTAGCTATCTATGCTGTGTAACAAATTATTCCCAAATGTAGCATCTTAAAACAACAAATGTTATCTCACAGCTTTTGTACCTCAGGAATCTGGGAATGGCTTTGCTGGGCACCTGTGGCCCATGATCTCTTATAAAGTTGCAGTCATGCCATTGACTGGGGCTGTGGTCTCATCTGAGGTCTTGATGGAGGTTGGGGGAAAAGGGGACAGCTTTGAAGCTCACTCACGTGCTGCTGGTGGCAGGCATTGCTTTCTCACCATGTGGACCCTCCCTGGGGCCTCCTCGTGACATGACACCTAGCTTCTGTGGGCAAGTTGTTTCAGAGTGAGCAACAGAGAGAGCAGTGGAGACAGAAGTCACAATCTTAAAAACCTAGTCTTTGAAGTGACATCCCTCACTGCTGCTGTATTATAGTCACTAGAAACAAGCCAACATATGCAGTCTACATTCAGGGAGGGGGAGTTACACAAAGACACGAATACAGGAAGAGATGGGTCCCTGGGGGCCATCGTGGAGGCTGTGCAGTGCAGTGCTGTGTAGAGGTAGTGGGAGAGGAAAGAAATGGCCTGGGAGAGCAGCCATCTGGACCGGAGAGGGGCTGGGCTTTGCAGGATGCTCCTAGACCTTCGTTGGTCTCTGCATATCCTTACTTACTGGTTAGGATTTAGGGCAGCCTCCAGCCAACCGTGGCTTCCCCATAGCCTGCAGGCTTCCCTTTCTGTAACCCTGAGCCTCCTTTCCCTTCCTCTGCAAAACGCACTGTGTGAGGAAGCTCTGCCAATTTAGTTCCCATTGAAAGGAGCATGCTTGTTCAAAATGGAAGCAACTCTTGTTGTAGGTTCTCAGTCTCCTAGTGGAAGTGTGTGGCATGGACTTTTCTCAAGCTGGGAAGCGGTAAGTGGAAGGCTTTTCATTTGTGTCCCAAGCCCCATGAGACTATAAATGTGGCCACGAATGGGAGCTGGGAGCACAGGCAACCTGATTGGAATTCTGATTCCATCTCTTAGGAGCTGGGTGACTTTTGCCAAGTTAATGATTTACAGCCTCAGTTTCCTAATCTGTAAAGTAAGGATCATGTCAGCAGCTTCATCCCGTAGCTCTTGTGAGACTGTTACTATTCAACACACAGCAAGCACTCAACACATGTGGGCTGTTATCATCTTCACAGAGCACACAGTCTCATTAAGCAGGGCCAGAGGAGGACGGAGACACAGGGGGACGCCCAAAGGAGCCTGGAACGCAGAGGGCTGGTGTGTGTTTTGTGGGATGGCTGGGCTAGTGGGGCACAAGGGAGGTCTGGCCTCCCTGAGGAGGCTGGTGGATCTTCCATGGTCGGTTGGAAGGGAGGCCTTGCAGTTACCTGTTACTCATTTGGTTCAAGATAATTTCTGATGAATTCTAACACAGCCTAATAATTTGACCTTGGGAATCAAGGTCAGTTTGTTCTGAAGCCTCCAGGAAGAAAGATACACCCCGCATCCCAGGCTAACAGAGACAGCGATGAGTTATCAGAGCAGAAGCCTCTGACACAGGAAGATGCGTTTTGAGGGGCCCGTGCTTGCCTGGGCTTTCTGACTCCTCGAGTTCACAGAAAGTCTCCAGCGGCCTGTTTGCTCCTGCGGGGGTTTCTAGAGTCCCGTCAGACCCCTTTCAGGCCTGGCCAGGGCATCATGTTTCATAGACAAGGCTTTCTTCCCCCTGGTCTCTATGTTCAGAGACCCAGTTGTCTCTATGCCCCTTGGGACATACCCGGGATTAGAATGACATTAGGCTTGGCCCTAAAGAAATCAGGCTTATGAGAAACTGCAGGAGCCAACCCATAAGGCCGTTTTAGGTGGTATCAAGGGCTTTGGGCTCTGTAGCCTGACAGAGTGCCCATATTCAGATCCCTGTTTGGCTTCTTTGGGAATTTGGACAAATTGAACTTCTCTATGCTTGAGTTTCCTCATCTGTAAACTGGGAATAATAATGAGCACCTCACAGGAGCAATCAATGAGATGGTTCCCACAGAGCACTTGGAAATGCATCTAACACCAGGCACTGTGGCTCACGCCTGTAATCCCAGCCTTTTGGGAGGCTGAGCGGACAGATTCCTTGAGCCCAGGAGCTGGATACCAGCCTGGGCAACATGGTGAAACCCCATGTCTACAAAACGTGGAAACATTAGCCAGGTGTAGTGGTGTGTGTCTGTAGTCCCAGGTACTTGGGAGGTTGAGATGGGAGGATCACTTGAGCCTGGGAGACTGAGGCTGCAATGAGCTGTGTTGGCACCATTGCGCTGCAGCCTGGGCGACAGAGTGAGACCTTGTTGCAAAACAAACAGAACAAGAAGAAGAAAAAGAAGAGGAGGAGGAAGAAAAAACCAAAATGCAACTTTGGCAGGTATGGCAGCCCGCACCGGTAATCCCAGCACTTTGGAAGGCCAAGGCAGGTGAATCATTTGAAGTCAGAAGTCTGAGACTAACCTGGCCAACATGGTGAAACTCTACCTATACTAACCACCCCCTCAAAAAAAAAAACCCACAAAAGTTAGCTGGGCCTGGTGGTGCACGCCTGCAATCTCAGCTACTCGGGAAGCTGAGGCAGGAGAATCGTGAGAGCCCGGAGGCAGAGGCTTCAGTGAGCCTAGATGGCACCACCACACTCCAGCCTGGGTGACAGAGTGAGACTCTGTCTCAGGAAAAAAGAAAAAAAAGAGAAGAAGAAAAAGGAAATACATCTTGCACATTTGGTAGAGATTATGTTGCAGGCTTTGGTGACAATTTGCGTCTGGTGGAAGTCTGAGTTGCTTTCCTAAAGGCCCGAGGGTTGGCATTTCTGCAGGGAAGGCTTTGGGAGGTGAAGGGTTGTAAGGCTGGGAAAGCGTGGCCCGGAGCAGAGCAGGGGCGTCTGGGGCTCACTACTGCAGACAAAAGGGTTTGTTTAGAAGAGGTAATGCACTTCCATCAGATGAGAGATTCCCTTTTGTTTCTTCATGAGGGAGGATCTTTATTTACATAGAAGTGGATCTGCGTTAACTTCCGGATGTTTTTTTTAATGCTATTTTAGGAATCACCTGCCTTTCATTTGTTCACCAAGCTTTTAGTGCCCGTCTCCGTGTAGTGGTGGGTTCGCTGTTCATCGGGGGCTGCCCGTTGCTGACTGATGGGGAATTTCCAAGTGCCCCATCCTGGGCGAAGGATGGGTGAGCCTGGCTGCGTGGCCCATGGTAGTGGCTGACATTCCAGCTCCCGAGGCTAACTCCTACCTGGCAGCTCACCCATCCGTTTTCCTGTGTTTGTGGCTCTGTTCCTCAATTGTACCGAGGAGATAAGCTAAATACAATATTTAGACTTCTGATTCCCGAAAAAGTTGGGAACACAAGTCAGTGAGGGTCAGTGAAGGAAATTAGATGAGAGGATTAGATGCTGGCCCTGAAGGTTTTCCTTTTGAATATTTGCACGTTTCTCATTGACCCTTCTTTTCCTGGGTATTGTTAAATACAACAGAAGTCAGTTTTCTTGCTTAGATAAGAGCCCTCTTGAGAAAACAGGGAAAGGTTGGGGGAAGAATTCCCACCCATTTTTACTGCACTGGGTCTAAGACATTTGACACAAATGACCATATTATGCTGTTTGTAGAATGATGATAATTTCTGAAAAATGGTCCGTTCAAGAAGGCTTTCCAGAGACCTCACTGGACTTGAAATTCCAGCACGTCCAAAATGGGCTGGGATGATCCTAGCCCCTATCTTGTGGCCCTTTCTGCTCTGACCTCCATGGACAGTCACCTCTCACAGTCACCCTTCTCCAGGGGGCAATGGTGAAGGTGGATCATGCTAACCGGAGTGATCTGGGGCCTCTCCACATTCTCCTAATTTCCTCTGGGCTAGATGTGCCTTCCTGGAAGGGGTACGCTGCCCCGGGGACCAGGCAGAGGGACATGTGCATCCCGGGGCACACATCCTTAATCCTGCCTTCACACACATCCCAAAGGCAGGCCCACACCTGGGTCCAAGCCCACGCAGTCTAGCCTGGCCCCTGGCCGGGCCTGTCAGGGCACACGCGGGTATGAAGTGCCAGGCAGTGGGGGCCTGTGGAGTGTGTTCTTGACAGACGGACAGCTTAAGTCTCTCCATGCCTTTTGGGGACCCCCTGGCTGTGTGACAGGGCCTGGCATCAGCCCGGGAGCTGGGCCCACATGCGACTGTCTGTAGGACCCTCTTACCTTTGTCTGTCTAGCATTGGTCTAGCATCTGTTCCCTGAAGGGGGAACTTCAGGTGGAGGCTGGGGTAGTGCCGTAGAGAGCCACGCCTCCGCTGCTGCGAGGTCCTGGGGGAGCCCCGTGCACTCTCAGCATCCTCATCTTTGCTTCAGTCCTTAGAGGAAGGAGCTCACACACGCCCCCTAGAGTGGCTGGGTGGGCAAAGCCTTCCTCCTTTACCAAGTGGCATTGGTTTCTATATATACATATTTCTTTTTCTGTAGAGTAGGTAGCAAAGTTGAGAGCAGGTGTAGGAAATATATAGGGGAGATTGGGAAGGGATCCAGATGCCCTTTTCAGCTTTCATGGGTCCCTGTTTGGCCCTAAAGATGGGATTGCCTCAAGCCAGGGCAGGTTGATGGAGAATCACTGCAGCCATTGGCAGAGGCCTCCCCCTGCCAGGACCCGTCCAGGCTCTGTGATCTCAGGTTGGAGGTGCATCGGGCCAGAAGTATGGGGCCTAGGCTAGGGCCTGGGGAGGCAGAGTAGGAATTAGGGTGGGGACAGTTGAGGGTTTTGAGTTGCAGGGTGATGAAGGGGAGTCCTAGTCCCCACCCACAGATGTGTCAGCCTGGGCTGGGAAGCTGGCCCTGTCGAGGTCAGCACTGCCTGGGCGGTGGTGAGATCATGGGCAGATGGCCTCCTGGTTCCCCATTGGTCCTGACTGGAGTCACAGCATGGGCTTGGCCCTCTGAGGACACAGAAAGCAATGGCCTCAGAGTTGTCCCCCCGCTGGGGAGGAGGATGGAGTCCCCATTTTCGCTGCTGAGCTCCACGACTGTCCCCCCTCACCCTCCCACCTCATCCTGTCTCTGGGCTGCCTACTCTGACCCTGGCCTGCAGGGACTCTCCAGGGGTGGCATTGTGTCCCAGAGTCCCTCCACACTCAGGTTCAGAGAACCCCGTGCTACTGGGCAGCCTCCCCCTGGCAGGGCACTCCACTGGCACCAGTCTGAGGCTGGTGTGGCACTGATGCTTGTGGGAAGCATGAAACCCAGGCCAGTGGGCTGTGAGGGAGGAGGGGAGGCTGCAGGGAGCCCAGAAGCGGACGCGTGGGTTCCCGCGTGGCTCCACCACTGACTGAGTGTGGCTCTGTCACCTTCCTTAGTTGCCCCATCTGTAAAATGAGGCCTTGACCTGCATGCCCCAGCTCTGCCATCTTGCAGTTTTAGGAGCAGGAGCTGAGTCCTCACGTAGAACTCATGTTTAGACTGGCGTGGTGAAAGGACATCCATGCAGTTTTGGGGAGAGGGTGCCCTGCTTGCATATGCATTCCACCTTGGCCACCCCAGGGGACGTCCCCTCACCTCCCATTCTTCTCCCTTCCTCTGTGTCTCTCCAGGGGAGTGCCTGGTCACAGGTCAATCCCACTTCAAGAGCTTTGACAACAGATACTTCACCTTCAGTGGGATCTGCCAGTACCTGCTGGCCCGGGATTGCCAGGACCACTCCTTCTCCATTGTCATTGAGACGGTGCAGGTGAGCTTTGCCAGGCCGGCGGCTGGTCGGGGGGCAGTTCGTGGTGCTGCGTAGCTGCTAGGCTGACAGGGCAGCCCCTGGAAGACATGGAACGTTGCTTTCTGTGCAGGCGGGAGGCCTCTTCTTCCAGACTTCAGTTAGAACCGCATTCATCCAGAAACCCAGCCCATCCCCCCTCCCCCTAGGTGCTGTGGGAAGGCATCCTGCCCTGCTAGTAATGCCTATTCAGGGTCGGCTCAGCTCCCCACCCAGGGGAAGCATCCTCTTTGGGTCTAGCCTGTTGCCTCCATAACTAACCCTCTGATGTTTGGAGCTGGGGGTGGCTGGGGTGAGAGCAGAGGGCCTGACTTCTGCTCTGAGCTCTATGGTGCATGTGTGGGTTCCTTTCTCTAGGGGTGGAAGCAAAGATGAGGACGAATAGAGTGCACAGGGCTTCCCCTGAAGGTCAAAGTCCCTGATTCCCTTTGAACGATAGGTCCAAGGAACACGATGAAGCAGAGGCCCATGGGTCTTTTTTAAAAAAGACCAGGCCAGGCTGGGAAAAGATGCAGGCACGGATGTGCTCAGCACCTTCCTGCTGCACAACTCTAGGGGGCCCCATTCATATGCAGTATTCCGGGAGAATCGGGTTGTAGGCTGTGAGAAGGCCAGAGGCTCTCTGGCGTCAGGGACTTTCTCTAATTAAAAGGGTACTGGACTGGGGTGCTGGACGGGCAGGGGGTGCAGCAAAGTCACCCTGTGTTCCCTCTTGGCAGTGTGCTGATGACCCTGATGCTGTGTGCACCCGCTTCGTCACCATCCGGCTGCCTGGCCTGCACAACAGCCTCGTGAAGCTGAAGCACGGGGGCGGAGTTGCCATGGATGGCCAGGACGTCCAGCTCCCCCTCCTGAAAGGTGTGCATCGTCCTGCTCCACCAGGCCTGGGGCTGGCCAGGCGCATCCCTTAGCACCCTCCTTCTCAGCCCTCACCACTGTCCCTAAGGACCTGCATGCCTCTTCTGTGGGAACGTGATGGGGAGTTATCTTTGGAGGGCAGGGTGGGGTGCTTGGCATGCATCCCTGCAAGAAAGGAAGGCTTCCTGGAGGAGGAAGACTAGAGAAGAAAGCCTATAGATGAAGATGTTCTAGGCCTGGGACAGAGTGTAGCTGGGAAAAGGGAACCAAGAGGGTTTTTATTTGGCTTGAACCAAAGGGGTGAGTTGAGTCTTGGGCAGGTGGTTCTGGTTTGCTCTGGGGTGGGAAAGGGGCAGAGGCTGATGCTGAGATCAGGGGTGACTGGTGATGCCACTTGGGGCAAGGCCAGGTGACCCTCTGGCCTGTCTAGAGGTAGCAAAAAACCTACCTGTCCAGTATCTTCACCCGGGTTGCCCTGTGCCTGTCAAAGCAAACCTGCTTTTGCATAGTAAAGCTCTGAAGCTTCACGCTCAAAATGGCTCCCAGACTCGTCCCTCTCCGTGACTGCTGGCCACTTTGTCGCCCACTATCCTAGCATCGCACACAGTGGGTGAACTTGGGCCAGTGGGTACCCAGCACGTCCATGGGTGTCAATGCTGTGTGTGTCTCATAATGAGATACGTTTGTTCCCCCAGGGCAAGGGGTATGCTCCCATCTCTCTCCACCTTCCCACAGAAGCAACAGTTGCTGTATTTGGTGTTGTACACAGCACTGTGCAGACAGGAGGTGGTGTGCAGTGGCAGAGTGTCCCAGGCATGTTCAGTGTTGTGGTGTCAATGCTGGACAGATCCCCTTTGCTCGAGGGCACCCACCTAAAGCGGAGGATGCAGGAGCCTCTGCCTCCCTCCTGTGGTAGTAGAGGGAATGGCAGGTCACAGGGCAGGTGCAGAGGCTTCTTCCTGGGAGACCCTAATTGCCCTCTGTCCACCTTGATCACACTTCTGCCTGACAGCCCCTTAAACCTCATGGCCACCCCATCTGCCCCTAAGTCATTGCTGTTCATTGCTACCATCCTTTTGAGACACCCCATTTCCCCCCAAATACATCTGCCTGCCTCTACCCTGTCCTCTCCTCTCCCCACCTCTGCCTGAATCCTGTCCTGCTGGGTCCCAGGTGACCTCCGCATCCAGCACACGGTGACGACCTCCGTGCACGTCAGCTACGGGGAAGACCTGCAGATGGACTGGGATGGCCGCGGGAGGCTGCTGGTGAAGGTAGGTCCCCTCACGGGGCATTGGCTCCCTGCAGCCCGACCCTTACAAAGTACCCCTTGTGCTCTGGGCAGAATGGCTTTGTGTGGTGGGAGAAGAATTCCTTTCTCCTCTTGGCCTACACCCCCAGAGCGAGAAACAGGCCTCTCTTGTTTATGAGGCTGGTGTTTGTTTTCTGGATGCGCCTTCTTGGCCCCGGGGGATCCTCCCTGCTGGGCTCCGCTATCCCAAGGGCCTCTAGACTGGGGTGGGCTCTTGTGAGGTTGCGGAGGGGGCAGGTTTGCTGTCCAATCTCCCGGCTGAAACAAGGCCTGGAAGCAGGGCTGTCTCCCCGGGTGCCCACTATGGGTAGTAAGGGAAGAGCCAGCTTGGCACTCCGACCTAAGAGAAAGCTGAGTTTCCCGTCTGCCTGGGAAAGATTGCACAGGAAACCAGCAGATTCCTCCCCTGAGCCCTGGACTCTGCATGCGTGTTCATTCTTGTTCTTGGTGGTCCTAGAATCACACTGGATAGCAATCCCTACTTTTCCTGGGGCCTCTATCTACAGTTTGCCTGGAAATGTCTCAGGCAGGTGGGCAGTGCAGATATTATTACTGACACTTTATAAATGAGGCAGTCAGGGCACAGGGAAGTTGAGGGATGATCCGGCACTCCAGACTCATTGGATTTCCCACCCTGACCCCCCTGCCCTCCTGAATGACCCAGGATGCACAAGGATTAGCTCTCTGCCTTGTGCCTTTCCCATCGGAACAAAAAGTGGCTCTCAGTTTTTGGCCTCGAATGCCTTTACACTCTTCAGAATTATTGAGAACCCCAAGATCTTGTAGGAGGATTATATCTATTGATATTTACCAGATTAGAAATTAAATTAGAGACATTTAAAATATGTATTTATTAACTCATTCAAAAATTGTAATAATAAGCCCACTACAAATTAATACAAACATCACTGTTTTGGGAAAAAATAACTGTTTGCCAGAACGAAAATAAGCAACAAGAATAATACCACTGTTGTACATTTCTGCAAATTTCTTTAATGGCCGGCTTAATAGGAGACAGCTGGCTTCTCGCATTTGCTTCTGCATTCAATCTTTTGCAATATTGTATGTCATGTGGCCACTGGAAAATTCCACTGTATACTTGTAAGGGAATGAGGAGGGAAAGGGCAAATAATGTGTTCATAGTATTAAAGTAGTTTTGGTTTCGCAGACCCCTTGAAAAGGTCTCAGGGACCCCCCCTGGGTCTCAAGATTACACTTTGAGAACCACTGTGCTAGATTATGCCTCGGATCCCTGGAGAGCCTCCTCCTGCCTCCTGGGGTCCGGTGCTCCACAGGGTCCTTGCTGTAGTCCTGGTGGGGGGCTGTCAGGCATCGCCCAGGAGAACCTGGCATCCTCCCTCCTCCTGTGGCCATGTTCATTTTCTTGTCTTAGAGCTCCTGAGGGAATTTCAAACTGACTCCTTTTTTTTCCCTTTTCATTAAAAATAAACCTGCAACCATAGACCATGCGAAGGAAGGTCTGGGAGATCCTCTTGTCAACCTCCCACTTCTAGTAGGAAATAAAGAGCCACTATTTCCAGAGCAGGAGTAACTTGCCCTGGGTCTCATGGTCCTTTGGTTACAGGGTGAGGACCAGAACTCAGGCTCCTGGCTCTTGTCTAATCGTGCCTCCTGCAAGCTGGTCTTCAAGGAGTTGCTTCACTTTAAGCAGTCCACTTCCCTTCCTCCCTCCCTTCCCTCCCTTCCTCCCTTCCCCTCCCTTCCTCCCTTCCCCTCCCTTCCTTCCTTCCTTCCTTCCTTCTCTCCCCTCCCCCCCCTCCTTTTGTCTCACTCTGTCCCCCAGATTGGAGTGCAGTGGCACAATCTCGGCTCACCAAAATCTCTGCCTCCCAGGCTCAAGTGATTCTCCTGCCTCAGCCTCCCGAGTAGCTGGGATTACAGGTGCCTGCCACCATGCCCGGCTAATTTTTGTATTTTTTGTAGAGATGGGGTTTCACCATGTTGGCCAGTCTGGTTCTCAAACTCCTGACCTCAAATGATCCACCTGCCTTAGCCTCCCAGAGTGCTGGGATTACAGGCGTGAGTAATCGCACCTGGCCAGCCAATCCACTTTCTCAGCATCCTCCCGCCTCACAGAGAGGGTGCTCTCCACCCACGTGCTTTCTCCCTTCAATTAGCAGGGCTGTAACGTCTGATCCTGGGCAGCTGCCCTTCTTCCCCTCAGGTTTCTCTGGTCTTTGTCTCTCCCTGAGGAAATGAGAAGCCAACTTCTTTCTTTGGGGATGAGTTTGTGTCAGTTTAGCTAACAAGAAGCGATTTCCTTGGCCAAGATTCACGACAGGGTCAGATGACCCCATGGCGTATAGAACTGTCTTTTTGTATATTTTTTCTTTTTCCTTATGCAGGTTCCTGGTGCTCATGGAAAGGGTCTGTCTTGTGGGTTTTATTATGAAGCAGGAAAGGGGGTGTTTGAGATGGGGCAGGAGGTGGGGAGCCTCAGAATGCTGACCCCAGGGTTTTGGGGACTGCAGTCTGGAGGCAAGAGCTGGAGGGAGGCTGGCTGGGGCAGAGGCGGTGCCAGAGGAGGTGCTGCCAGGGTTCCTCTGGTCTCCTCCCCCGGGCGTGGTGTGCACGCTGTCCCTGTGGGGCTGGCGGTCCAGGCAGCAAGCCTCTGGCCAGCAGAAATCACACCCTCTGTGTGCTGTTTCCCTGCCCTGCTGGCTGCCCTGCAGGGCCCGGGTGTGCATTAGGCACAGTGGTGTGGAAAAGACCCTTGCACAGTCTTCATTTTCTCAGAACTGTCACTAAGCAGAGGCTTATTTCAAATAGCCAGTGTCTTAAGTGTCCCACCCCTGGGTGCACCCACTCCCCTAACCCTGGCCAAGCCAACCTTTGAGACAAGCCAAGGAGATGGGAGAAGACCTGGTTTTAGAGTGAGGCATGGGAGTGATAGATGGCCTGGTGGGGGTGAATGAAAGCACTTTTGGGGAGCATCAAAATTCGAGAAAGGAGAGAGAAAAGATGCCAAGAGATGGGGAGGGAGTGGAGGCGCGCCACCAGTTATGCCGCCTTACCCAGGGAGCCCTGACTGTGGGCACTGCATTCCAGCCCATCAGGAGGAGAACCCAGTTATTCACTTACTTATTCATTCATTTGTTCAATGATTCATTCATTCAACAAACACTTATTGAGTGTCTGCTGGCATGCTGTGGACTGAATGTCCATGTCCTCCCCAAATTTCTGTGTTGAAATCCTAACCTCCAAGGCGATGGTATTTGGAGGTGGGGCCTTTGGGAGGTGATGACGAATGAGGTGTGTCTTATAAAAGACCTCAGAGAGCTAGCTAGCCTCTTCCACCATGTGAGGACGCAGCTAGAAGGCGCCACCTGTGAACCAGAAAGCAGGGCCCTCACCAGACACCAAATCTGCCAGCGCCTTGATCTTGGACTTCCCAGATTCCAGAATTGTGGGCAATCAGTATCACTTGTCTGTAAGCCACCCAGTCTGTGATACTTTGTTATAGCAGCCTGAAAGGGCTAAGACAGGCACCATTCTAGATGCTGTGATTACAGCAGTGAGACAAAACAGACAAAAATCCTTGCCTCATTTAGCTTCAGCTCTAATGGAGACAGACAGACAATAAACAAAACAAGCAAATAAATTATATTATAGATCGGAAAGTGATAGATCCTGGGGAAATACAGCAGAGAAAGGGGCAGGATGTGCCAGGTTGCGGGGATTTAAATTTTAAATAGGGAGGTGGGAGAAGGCCTAATGTGACAACATTTGATATTTGTCAAGCAAACAAGGAAACATTACTCTGTCCCCTTTCTTAACAATGATGTTTACCTGGGTTCGATTTCTGTGGGCCTAGGACCTTCCACTGGATTGTTAATCCTGCATCTTGTTAGGCTGGAGCTGGAAGCTGAAAAGGGGCTCTGAGAGCTGACCCTGGCCCCTGAGGATTCAGAATGCAGGGAGGTCGTCCTGCCTTGGTAATGACACGAGGAGAGGGAGTCAGGACTCCTGGGTCCCAGCCCCCACTCCATCTTTGAATCAGGGTCCTCACCGTAGAAACCAGCAGATACCCCCAGCTGTGTGGGGGAAAGGCAGGTTCCACTCTCCTGGTTGTCCCCCAATGTGCACTTTGGGCTCAGAACTTTGTTCAGTTCTGAGAATGGACACTAAACCACATTCTGATGGCCTGGAGTTTGAATCCTGGACCTCTCCTGGTCACACTGAGTGACCAATTCGAGGTCTCCCTATATAGAGGGATCTTGAGTTTGTATGTGACTCTGGAGGTGTCAGGCCCACTGGTGTGGATGGCATGGAGGGCAGAGCACTTTGGGCTGGGCTCAACCTGCCTGCTCACTCACCCGGGCTCTGCCACTACCTCCCTGACTGGGGGCAGGTCATGTTCCCTCTTCGGGCCTCTGCTTCTCCACCCTTAAATGATCTGATAATTTTTTTTTTTTTTTTTGAGACAGAGCCTTGCTCTGTCCCTCAGGTTGGAGTGCAGTGGCACTATCTGACTCATTGCAACCTCCGCCTCCCAGGTTCAAGCGATTCTCCTGCCTCAGCCTCCCCAGTAGCTGGGATTACAGGTGCACACCACCATGCCTGGCGAATTTTTGTATTTTTTAGTAGAGACAGGGTTTTACCATGTTGATCAGGGTGGTCTCGAACTCCTGACCTCATGATCCACACACCTCGGCCTCCCAAAGTGCTGGAATTACAGGCATGAGCCTCCGCGCTGGGCTGATCTGATAATTTCTAAAATCCCTTGTGGCAGGACAGGGCTCTGATGATTTGGGAACAGGGATGGAGCCGGTAAGCTTACACTGCAGTTCACTCCCCCGAACCCCTTTTGCAGCCCAGGGCTTAGCTGCTTTTTATTAAATTCATATTTATTTTTCACCCGGGGAACTTTTTTGATTAAAACCATCTCATTAGCGAAACAACTCTGCGCTGCTTTGGCGGCAGTGGCGCCAGGGTGGGCGGCCTGTTCTCTCCCGCAGCTGTCCCCCGTCTACTCCGGGAAGACCTGCGGCCTGTGTGGGAATTACAACGGCAACCAGGGCGACGACTTCCTTACCCCCTCCGGGCTGGCGGAGCCCCGGGTGGAGGACTTCGGGAACGCCTGGAAGCTGCACGGGGACTGCCAAGACCTGCAGAAGCAGCACAGCGATCCCTGCGCCCTCAACCCGCGCATGAGTACGTGAGCCTGGGAGCAAGGCAGGGACCCCGCAGAGCCTCGAGGTCCCCACATCCAGTGCAGTGGGTTCGCGGGGCAAGTGCGCCCACCGCGCGGAGGCGGGGGCGGGGGCGGGGAGCGAGGAAAGGGGTGGGGCATTATTTTTAGCGTCAGCATTCGATCAAATGAACTGGGTCATTTGCTCTTCAAAGTCCCTTTATTGGGCCCCGGGAAAGAAAAAAAAAAAAAAAGTCCACGGAAGCAGGAGGATCGCTTGAGGCGAGGAGTTCGAGACCAGTCTGGGCAACGTAGGGAGTCCCCATTTCTATTAAAATGATAATTTTAAAAATTAGCCGGGCGTGGTGGGGTGCGCTTGGAATCTCAGCTACTCAGGAGGCTGAGGCGGGACGGTCGCAGGAACCCCTGAGGTCAGGGCTGCAGTGAGCCGAGATCGCATCTCTGCACTCCAGCCTGGGCGACAGAGCAAGACCGTGTCTCTCTAAAAATAAAATAAAGACCATAGTCCACAGTCCCTGCCCTCGGTGTTCCCAGTCTACGGCGGCAGCAGCTCAGGCACTCAGCGTTAAACGATAGTAAGATAAGTGGACTGGGGGGTGGGGTGGAATTTGCAGATTTCTCTGCGCGACCTTGCGGCCCTCTATCGGCAGCAGCGCTGGGCTATTTCCCGGGGGGTTGGCCTGGGGGGCGTGGCACCCCCCACTCCCGCCCCATCCCGGCTCGCTCGTCTCGCCCCCACAGCCAGGTTCTCCGAGGAGGCGTGCGCGGTCCTGGCGTCCCCGGCGTTCGAGGCCTGCCATCGCGCCGTCAGCCCGCTGCCCTACCTGCGGAACTGCCGCTACGACGTGTGCTCCTGCTCCGACGGCCGCGAGTGCCTGTGCGGCGCCCTGGCCAGCTACGCCGCGGCCTGCGCGGGGAGAGGCGTGCGCATCGCCTGGCGCGAGCCGGGACGCTGCGGTGCGTGCCCGCCTGCCCACCCCCCCGCATCCGTCCACGCGTCCCTTTTGAAGCCCTTTCTCTGCATTATTTCCTGTGGAAAAAGGGCCTGGGGCATTGTGACAAGCACGGGTTGCGGGGACGGCTCACTGGCATCCACCCCTCCCTTCCACCTCCCAGCAGGACGCGCGGTGGGGACCTCCTGGGGCCTGTCCCAGGACAAGTTGGCTCCCTGTACCTGGAGGCCTAGAACTTGGGGATCCTTGTAGAGCAGGGGTTTCCAGTGGCTGCTGCCACCTGGTGTTCGTTCGGCACCCGTAAGGTCAGGCTGTGGAGCCAGTGGGTCCCAGATCCCGCTGGGTCCACGCACCCCCGAGAGTCCGATGAAGGCAAGGGGAAATTCGCATTCAAACCCTTTGCTTATAACTCCAGGCAAACCACCCATAGGCAAAATCTCTGGCACTGTACAGAATTATATGAAGGTGAATTACATCACTGTGCCCAGTTGGCTTTAGATTCTCACTCCGCGCTGCTGGAAACTGGGGACCAGAATTGGTATCTGCTCGCACTCTGGTCCCTGGGTGCCTGGATTGGGTTTTTTGTTTTTGTTATTGCTAAGGGGACATTTGCTGCATGCCCAGTGGGGTCGGGCAAGAGTGATGATATACAACTCCAAATTTACTGTTAGAGTCAGAGATGGAAACTGCAGCCCTACTAGATACCTGTCACGCTAAGTAAAAGGATGAGTAGATTCAGGGCAGGGAAAACCAAGGAAGGCTTTTTGGAGGACGTGTACTTGGCTATGGTTTTAAAAATCCCTCTGCACTTCAGTTTCTTCCTTAGCGTTTGCTATTTAGAAATTGGGGAAAGTAATGAGGAGTGAATGAGATGCCGCTTATGAATACTGTTTGCTTGTCCACCAATGTTAGAAATGATGCATTATCAATACGCTGCAGCATCGGCAGGATTTCCTAGTTTAGGACGTTCTCTCAGAACACTAAGGGTCCACTGAAATATTCTTTAATCTCTCACGAACAACCATTCTTAACATCCACTGAATAGAACAGGGGAAATGGGCTGAGGCTCCTGTAGTGGGAATAAGGTTCAGTTAAAGAATGTCCCGACTCCTGAGGCTTTATGATAGAGCAGAAAGGGTGATGGGAAGAAGCTTTCCCTGGTGACTTTTAAGCACAAGAGGGATCTGCCTCCAGGGGCTTTTGTGACAAGAGACTAGGCTGGCCAGATGGTCTTAGGCTGTCTCTTTGCACCCAAGGCAGTTGGGCAAGACTCCTGGGTTCTTGCCCCCCATCCTTTCTTGACTTGGAGAAGAGCTGAGGCTCAGCTGTGCCCTCCACACATACATCATTTACTCTTCCAGGGAAATGAATGGAGCTCCCTAAACGAGTGAATCTATTCCTAAGAAGAGGTCATACCAACTGGGGACATTGAGGGAGCACAGACTTACCATGTAGCTACTTTGTGGGATGCTGTGAGGAGATTCAGGAGAAGCACACACTTTTTTTGTCCTCTTGCAAATTGGTTGTGTTTCCTTTGGGGAGACAGGACCACAGGCTTTCTGAAGGCAAGGACCAGGTCGGACCATCTCTGCTTCCCTGGGCCTAGCATGGCTCCTGGCAGGCAGTGGATACACAAGCCGGGTCTGCTAAACTGAGATGCGCATTGTTTCTTTGGGGAAGAAGGCTAAAGGAGAAATGTAATAAGGCTCTAGCCGGCGCTAGAGATAGCCTATCAGAACCAAGCAAGCTCTCGAGCCTAGCTGCTCTTTAATAGGTAAAATGTGCCCTTGTCTTCGTAGGCTCAGGGGATTGAAAGACATCTTCATCTTTATTGTCTAACACATCCCATCTTCACCTACGCTCCCTCAATAATCATCCAATGACCCAACCTTTCCTTTCTTGCTGAGAAAAATCAATGTCTAAAAGGATTAAAGAGCCCCACCCTTCCCAGCAACCTTCAAACACCAGGTGCAGGGGGGTGGCAGCAGCGGGAAACTGCAGGGTCTCTCCAAAGGCCCCCGCTCCACTGCTCAGGCTCATGGCCAGGGCTAACTTTTATGGCTTCTGTGAAATGCTCTGCCAGTGGGTTTCTGCTGGAGCAATGAATTCTAACAGAGCGGGGAAGGATTCTCATTGTCTCAGAAGAAGCATGCCCAGGGTGAGGTTCTCATTTCTTGGGCAGCAGCTGGTCCGAGAAAGGGAAGGTATTTTGAAAGGGCAAAATGCTCCCCATACACCTTCCCTGTCCGCCCTACCCTGCCCATAAGGATGTTGCTATTCCATCCACTGAGGATACTGCCCAAGGTCACATAGCCAACTAGTGGTGGGTGTATTTGGAATATGGAGCCTGTTCCCTTAGCTGTGTTACTGCCTTGCTACACTTCTTCCTAGCTCGTCTTTCTGTATTTCTCTGTGGGAGGCTAGGGAGGGTGAGGGCTGCGGGCGGATGGGTGCTACCTGTTTCGCTGGGGTAGGTATGAGTGTCCCTGCTCTTTGGGACCTGCATGTCCCCAAAGGGACTGTTTTCTTTCAAGAGAATGATGGTTATGAGCATGGGCCGAAGAGAGCTAGGTTCAAATCCTGCCTCTGCTTCCTTTGTGAGGTATACCCTTGACAAGTCACTCAGCCTGAGCTTCCTGAAAGGAGGCGATGAGCGCTAACTCAGCGTGAGCCCATGTAAGAGCAAGGTATTCAGTAGGTGCACCGTAAATGATACCCAGTATTGTCATTATCATCACAGAGATGCCCTACCCTGTCACGCCCAGTTCTTCTTGATATTCACAGCTTCAAAACCTGCCAGGATTTCTCCTACCTCCTAGGCTTTGAGAATTCGGAAATGACTAATGCACATTCCCTCTGGTTGAGGAGAGGAGAAAATGTGTGCCCCCATCATTATCATGCACATTTTCAGGCTGAAAAATACAGTTTTGCTCATAGTGGGAAAGGAAGCTGGTAACCCTACAGATGTAATTGTGTGTGTGGGGTCACAGCTGCAAGGGGTGGTAAGTCCTAGAACACAATCCTTGCTTTGCAACATTCTCCTCTCTCCTCTAGAGCTGAACTGCCCGAAAGGCCAGGTGTACCTGCAATGCGGGACCCCCTGCAACCTGACCTGCCACTCTCTCTCTTACCCGGATGAGGAATGCAGTGAGGACTGCCTTGAGGGCTGCTTCTGTCCCCCAGGGCTCTACATGGATGAGAGGGGGGACTGTGTGCCTAAGGCTCAGTGCCCCTGTTACTACGATGGTGAGATCTTCCAGCCTGAAGACGTCTTCTCAGACCATCACACCATGTGGTAAGTGCAGGCAGCAGGGTCAGGGAACTCCGAAACAGCAGAGCTGGATATGTAAACGGGCCCCCAAGACCTTCACTTCATGGATGGGTAAACTGAGGCCCAAGAAAAGAAGTGACTTGTCCAGAGTTGTACAGCAAGTCAGAAGCAGAGCTGGGATTTGGTCCAGGTGTTCTGGCTTCCTTACTACACAGGGAACTAGGATTCCTGGCTGGCAGTAGGAATTCTTGAGTTTTATTGCCAACTATCGTGGGTTAGGCCCCATTTCTGGGCTCTAGGTCTCAGTTTCCCTCTTCTGGAGCAGGAAAAGGGAGATCGCCCTGTCACACTCCTTACCCGCCTCCTTGCAGTATCCTCAGGCGGAAGTCTTTGAGCGGAAAGAACATGGACCACAGCAGCACTGCCTCTGTGGGGTTTGCTACCCTGACCTGCTTCATGCACTTCCCCAAAACGCTCCAAATCATGCTTGCTTCCTGCAGCTCTTTGCCTAGGCCTTTTGTGATGATCAATTTCAACAGAGTTGCCATGAGTGTAGAAGAAATTTACAACAGGACATTTGTTGGACAAACACTTACTGTCATCTGTTCTGTCTTAGTTCTGCCTAAGAATTAATGATCTAAAGATGAACCAGGCTGGAGCAGTGGCTCACATCTGTAATCCCAGCACTTTGGGAGGTGGAGGCAGGAGTTTGAGAGCAGCCTGGGCAACATAGGGGGGGCCCTGTCTCTACATGCAATGAAAGAAAGTAGTTGGCCGTGGTGGTGCATACCTGCAGACCTAACTACTTGCAATACTGAGGTGGGAAGATGGCTTGAGCCCAGGAAGTCAAAGCTGCATTGAGCTGTGATTGTGCCACTGCATTCTAGCCTGGGCGACAGAGGGAAATCGTGTCACTTAAAAAAAAAAAAAAAAGAAAGAAACAGATACAATACCTGATAGTCTATTAGGGGACACCAGTTAAAAATGTCCTGATTATGGAAAGTTTCAGACAGACTTAAAAGTAGAATAGTATAAGGAGCCCCAACGCATGCATCCCCAGCTGCGGTGATTATCAGCATTTTGCCATTTTTATTTTGTCTACTGACTCCTCCCCTGTGTGGCTGGAATAGTTTAAAAAAACCTGTGAATGTTATATCATTTCACCTACAAATACTTCAGTACGTATTTCAACAAATAAGCACTTAAAAAAGTAAACATCGGCCGGGCGCGGTGGCTCACGCCTGTAATCCCAGTACTTTGGGAGGCCGAGGCAGGTGGATCACGAGGTCAAGAGATCGAGACCATCCTGGTCAACA
>NW_016107502.1:2624334-2628257 GCF_001604975.1 Cebus imitator
ATCATAATACCATCATTAACCTGAACATGAACAATAATTCCTTAATAACATCTAACATTCAATCCATGTTCGTTTCTTTTTGATTTTCTCAAAATGTCTTTTATAATTGGTTTGTTTCCATCAAGACCGGAACAGAATCTACACATTACATCTGATATAAAACTCTTCCTCATCACTCCAGTGAGATTAATTTGAAGCCCCTCCCAAGTTGTTTACCCAAAGTAGGTTGTTTGCCCTTCCATTGAAACACTCATCACTGTTGGACTTGGCTGTCAGTCAGCCGTGTTGTGTCTGCCCTCTAGACTGTGGCCACCCCTGGAATAGAGACCACATCTTAGGTCCCGATCCCCAGCCCCTAACACAGTCCTGGCATAAAGTAGGTACCCAAAACATGTTTTTTGAGATGAAATAACTGTAACATTTTGTAGATGTGTCGTATCAGAGACATAAAAATCCCTACTCATTCAGAAAAAGGGAGGATCATTTCCATGTGGGAGGAATTAGGGAAAACTCCGTGCCGGAGGTGGTTTTGAGCTTGGAGAGGATTCCAGCAGCAGAGGTGGGCTGGCAGGATGGAGGAGGGTTGTTTTGAGGTAGAGCAGAGGTCTCGGGCCTAAATGCACAAGGAGTACTCCACAATCCCCAAGGTAAGTCCTCTGGCGCGAACACGTGTTGTATGAAGAACGACTAAGACTGGAGGGAAGTTGGGATGAGGTCCAGGGGTCTTCAAAAGGAGGGGGGAGCACTAATGCTGGAGCAGTGGGAATAGGCCCCTGGAAGGCTCTCAGCAGGGAGCAAATAGGATCCAAGAGTAGCTTCAGGGAGTGGGTTTTGGGAGCTGCATGAGGTGTGATGGTGGAGAGAGCATCTGCAAAAAAACGTTGGCATAGACTGATAAGAAGGTAGCGAGGCCCTGGAACATAGCAGTGGAAATGGAGGGTGAAAGCCAGAAGCCAGAGACGCTGGGAAAGCAGATGGACTGGTGGGACATTTGAGAGGAGGAGGGGCTGTTGCAGATGGCCCTGTGGTTTCTGAACTGGAATGCCTGTGAGGACAGTGATGGCAAGAACAGCAAGAGGGCCCTCTGGAGGTAGAGGGCAAGTGACGACCTTGGTTTTGGCCTTAGTGACTTTGAGTTACCATCTTGGTGAACAAATGGAATCAACAGCTTGAAACGAGTGTGGAAGGTGAGTGAGAGATTGGGGCTGGAGAGAAAGGTTTGCGTGGAGGTGATGGTCACGGCCACAGGAGTAGTGAGGATCCCTAAGGGGAGGGGCCAAAGGGCAGAAAAGAGCACTGAGTCAGAACTCGGGGGAATGCTCGGAGGGCAGGAGGAAGACAAAGAGGATTGCATGTGAGAGGCCAAAGAGCAAAGGCCAGTAAAAAGGGCAGAACCAGAGCAGCGCGTATCATGGAAATTACGGGCAGAAGGGAGTAAGGACACGCTCTGTGGGTTCCGTCATTTGGCCTTAGCCCAGTGCTGTTTTGCTATAGTTGTCTGGCTATAATTTTCAAGGAGTTTCTCTCTGGGGCCTCAAAATAACGCTGTTGGGCAGGCAGGGCTTGCTATTTTAGTAAAGCATTTGAGGCATAGGGAGATGATCACTTTCCTAAATCAGCCAACAAGTGACTAGAACCTAGGAGTTCTTGAACTCTCCCTGTAACCCTGAGAATAGGCGGATGAATCGTGATGAGGCCATGGGGCCCCCCGTGTTTCAGTGGTGAGGGTAGAGCCTAGGCTATAGGAAGCTGGCAGGGGCAGCAACTGTTGCTGGCTGTTTCACTAAATCAGGGCAGGTGTGAGATGGAGTGCACTGGCCTCTGGGTGAGCAGGGCTGGGGAGTGACCCTAGCTTTGGGCAAAGGGTTTGACATCCGTGACCTCTTCGTGCCTACATCCGCTTCCTTGTCTCTTTCGGGCACCAGGGCTGAAAGCGATTGAGCATCTTGTCTTTCCACTTCATTTAGAAAATTGGGTTTCACGGAGAAGGTGTGTCAGAAGGACCTCAGGGCCTGTGTGCAGCTGTTTATTTTTATTCTTTAGACAACACACGGGAGAATGAGCCTCACTGAGCAGGTGCTAGCTGTGGCCGTGAAAAGGTGACAGGAAGGTGGAACACAGTGGCCTGGAAGTTCTGTGGACCACGTGCTCGGTCATCCCAGCAGCCATCACAGCGGAGGGTTTATTCTTCTGCAGACCAGGCTTAGGGCTGGAAGTTGATTTTAAACCTGTCTTTGAGGCTTTTTAGAAAATTAAGCTTTTGGGTCATGTCCAAATGACAGATAGAACATGACGTTTATGGGGACAGGGGGAATTTGCTCTTTTAAAACTTGGTATTAGTTAAGAACCAGAAGGCGGTACAGGTGCTACATGTGCTCAGAAAGGGAAGGGCTGATTCCCTTGTTCATTCAACAAATATTTATTGAACAGCAGGTGGATTAAAAATGTTCAAAATTATTACAGCCAGCCGGACAAGGTGGCTCACGCCTGTAATCCCAGCCCTTTGGGATGCCAAGGTGGGAAGATCACTTGAGGTGAGGAGTTCAAGACCAGCCTGTCCAACATGGTGAAACCCTGTCTCCACTAAACATACAAAAATCAGCTGGGCATGGTGATGTGCGCCCGTGATCCCAGCTACTTGGGAGGCTGAGGGAGGAGAATCTCTTGAACCCGGGAGACGGCGGTTGCAGTGAGCCGAGATTGCACTGGTGCACTCTAGCCTGGGCGACAGAGCAAGACTCTGTCTCAAAAAACCCAAAACAGGCCGGGCACAGTGGCTGACGCCTGTAATTCCAGCACTTTGGGAGGCTGAGGCAGGCAGATCATGAAGTCAGGAGATCGAGACCATCCTGGCCAACATGGTAAAAACCCATCTCTACTAAAAATACAAAAATTAGCTGGGCATGGTGGTGCGTGCCTGTAATCCCAGCTCCTCAGAAGGCTGAAGCAGGAGAATCATTTGAGCAAGGGAGTCAGAGGTTGCAGTGAGCTGAAATCGGGCCACTGCACACCAGCCTGGTGACAGAGGAAGACTCCGTCTCAAAAAAACCCAAAAACCAAAAACAAAACAAACCTAAAACAACAAACAAAACAACAATAAAAATCATTGCAGTCAGAGAAATGCAAATTAAAGCAATGAGTATGACTTCATGCTAGACTGGAAAAATTGGATGTCTGGATAATGCCAAGTATTGGCAGAGCTGAGGGGCATGGAGGCCCTCGTCTGCTACTGTAGGGCGTAGACTGGCTCAGCCACCTAGGAGAGCATTTGGCACAGCACATGCCGGTCAGGTATTCACACCTACTGACCCTGCACTTCTGCTCTGTGCAGATAGACTAAAGAAATCCTCACACATGTTCATTAGGACACGGGTCTGCAGATGCTCAGCACAGCTTTGTTTGTGGTGGTGAGGAGCAGGTGACAACCTGTGTCCATCACTGGGACACGGAATAGGTAAAAGGTGTATTGTGTAACAGAAGCCACAGACAAGTGGTGCATGTCTTAACAGGGGTGAATCTTACACAAGGTACTCAATAGGAAAAGCAAAACACAGTGTGCTATGTGATGTCATTTATGTAAATTAAGCATACATGCATACAAAGCAACCACACACATTTTATAAAAACACAGTCGGCCGGGCGCGGTGGCTCAAGCCTGTAATCCCAGCACTTTGGGAGGCCGAGGCGGGTGGATCATGAGGCCAAGAGATTGAGACCATCCTGGTCAACATGGTGAAACCCCGTCTCTACTAAAAATACAAAAAATTAGCTGGGCATGGTGGCGCGTGCCTGTAATCCCAGCTACTCAGGAGGCTGAGGCAGGAGAATTGCCTGAACCCGGGAGGCGGAGGTTGCAGTGAGCCGAGATCGCGCCATTGCACTCCAGCCTGGGTAACAAGAGCGAAACTCCATCTCAAAAAAAA
>NW_016107502.1:2628267-2645473 GCF_001604975.1 Cebus imitator
CTACTAAAAATACAAAAAATTAGCTGGGCATGGTGGCGCGTGCCTGTAATCCCAGCTACTCAGGAGGCTGAGGCAGGAGAATTGCCTGAACCCAGGAGGCGGAGGTTGCGGTGAGCCGAGATCGCGCCATTGTACTCCAGCCTGGGTAACATGAGTGAAACTCTGTCTCAAAAAAAAAAACAAAAAAAAAACATAGTCAGCCAGGAGTCTTTTGCATAGGCCAGGCGAGAGATGCTAGTGTCTTGTCTCATGACAGTGGAGATGAAGTGGATATGAATTTCAGTGACATACAGGACACCAAGTCCAAGGGTGTGGTGGTGGATCAGATACAGAGGGTGAGGGAGAATACAGTGGCAGGGGTGACCCTGGGCTTCCGGTTGTGGGGCTAGTTGGATGGCGTCACCACCATTCAGTGAATCCGCCCTGGAAGAGGATCGGCTTTGGTGGGGGATTGTGTTTAGTGTTGGATGTACCGAGTTTGAAATGTTTTTGAGACTTACTGCGTTAGTGAGACCATGTAGGCATTTGAGTATGTGCGTCTGGGGTTCAAAGGCGCAGTCCGAGCTGCTGGTGGAGGTTTGTGAGTCACGTCTGTGATTAGAGCTGGGGGTGTGGAAGGCAGCAGAACGTGAGAAGAGGAGTGAGCCTAGGACGGAGCCTGGGGAAGGCCGATATTTCAAGGCCAAGCAGTGGGGGCGCGTGAAAGCTGAGGCCGAGAAGGAGGAAGCAGGGAAGTGGGAGGGAAGCCTGCAGAGATAAACATTTCTTTTTCTAGAAGACTGGCGTGTTCAACAGTGATGAATAATGTTGAATGGGATCAATGAAAAAAATCACTGAACAAAATCCCATGCGGTTTAGTGACATGGGGATCACTCACTGGTGATGTTAGCGAGCTGCGCTTCAGGAGGGGTTCTGGGACTGGGACCTGGTTGGAAGGGGCAGGGAGCAGGAGGTGAGGATGTGGCAGCGGCGAGTGTAGACCAGTCTCGTGAAGCTGGGCTGTGATTTTCCTCTCTGCAGCTACTGTGAGGATGGCTTCATGCACTGTACCATGAGTGAAGTCCCTGGAAGCCTGCTGCCCGACGCTGTCCTCAGCAGTCCCCTGACTCACCGCAGTGAGTACTGTGCCCCTGGAGGGTCCTTTGGACTCCATCCTGCCCACATACCTCACATGTGGAATGGGGGAGAGCTGGGTGGCACCATCTGATGTGTGTGTGCATTCAGGCACGGCTCTGGCTCCGACCAGGATCACTGCAATTTCTGGGTTTGTGTGAGGGACCTTCCGGCCAAGACGTGTCTTTGCATATGTAAATCCAAATCATTGAGGCAAGAAGCATTTTGTTTTGTGTAGGGGGAAAGACTTCTGTGTAAGCAGATGGATCCTGTGAGACCTCTAGTTTGCCCATGGTGACCTTAACCCAGTGAATAGCTGTGAGTGAGCTGGTCGCCTTGACTGTCATGACAGTCACCCTTCTTTTATGGCCTCTTGTTTCCTGTGGACTTGCTGATGAAGACAGCTTTTTCCTTAGAAAGCTCTTGGATGGATTTGAAAGAGAAAAAGAGAAGGGTTGGGTCTGTTGCTTTCCATTCGAAGGTCCTGGTGGCTGCTGTACTGCCTTTTTTTTTTTTTTTCCCAAGAGTCTCGCTCTGTCACCCAGGCTGGAGTGGAGTGGTGCTGTCTTGGTTCACTGCAACCCTCCTGGGTTCAAGCGATTCTCGTGTTTCAGCCTCCCAAGTAGCTGGAATTACAGGCACATGTCACCACACCTGGATAATTTTTTTATTTTTTTATTTTTACTAGAGACAGGGTTTGGCCATGTTGGCCAGGCTGGTCTCCAACTCCTGACCTCAAGTGACCTGCGTGCCTCAGCCTCCCAAAGTGCTAGGATTACAGGCATGAACCACCACGTCTGGACCTGCTGTACTGTTTAAGGACCAGGCACAGCAGGGAGAAGGTGCTGACCTGGTACTGGGGATTTCACGTTCACATTTGTGGATCACATGGGCCTTATTTGCTTCCAGAAGGCTCATCCTTGCTTAGAAAGGACTCTTCCAGTGGGAGAGAGATAAATGTCTGTCTTCAACCTCCAGCCTGGCTGCTTCTCTCTCTGCCTCTCACGTTCCATAAGGTTCCTTCTGTTCAAGGGACCCAGTTCTGTGCCATGCTGCTTGCTTGCCCCGTGTGAGAGGTCAGGCTCCTGGCATGACTGACTGGGGAGCCTCGATTTGGGCAAGATCCTGAGGGTGTGGGTGGCTCAAAAGTTGAGACCAGAACTTGTGACCTCGAGGTCACTCCATCCTTCTGCGTCTCCCTTTCTCTCCCTCTCAGAGCATTTCCCCCCGACCCTCTCTCTCTGTTGCGTTCTGCCTCTCAGACCTCCCTTCAGTGCTGCTCAGAATCTTCTACTCTGGTCACTGGAAAATGTAGTATTTTTCAAAGTCAGGAAACTCCCTGAGATTCTGTGCAGATTGGGAGAGGCCATTTAGCCTCTTGGAGTTTCAGTTTCCTAACAAAAGTTTCTGTACAAAAATAAGTCTAGAAATTTTGACTTTTTGCCCGCAGGAGCTAGTAGGGTTTACAAATGCTATTAAGTGCACCTGGGCTTTTAAAAGGAAGGTGCTGTATCGGTCATCAGCTGTCAGCATTACCCAGTCAGCCATTGATACCTGCTAATTTCCAGGAAACAGGATGTCAATGAGCAAAGCAGGCAGAAATCCCTGGCTCCATGGAGCGCATGTTCTAGTAGGCCCAGTGGCTTGGGGAGGACCGTGAACAAGTGAGATGTGCAGTGTATCAGATGGTGAGAAGAGCATATACAAGGCGTCAGAGGGAGGGGAGACCGGAGTGTCGGCATGGAGTGTTGCAAGTGTCGCAAATTCAAATGAAGTGGCAGGGCAGGGGCTGACGCTTCACTGGATATGGGCTCTGGGGTACATGTGCACGTCCTGCATCCTGCAGGATTGTTGCATAGGTACATGCATACCACAGTGGTTTGCTGGCTCCTTCCCCCACCCCGTTGCCTACATCAGGCATTTCTCCTGGTGTTATCCCTCCCCATCCTCCCTGCCCGCCCCACTGTTCCTCCCCTCTCCTCCCCTCCACCCCCCCCCCACTTACTCCCGTGAGTGTTGTTCCCTTCCCTGTGCCCAGGTATTCTCATTGTTCATCACCCACCTATGAGTGAAAACCTGCGGTGTTTGGTTTTCTGTTCTTGTGTCAGTTTATTGAGAATGATGGTTTCTAGGTTCATCCATGTCCCTACAAAGGACACAAACTCATTTTTTATGGCTGCATAGTATTCCGTGGTGTGTACGTGCCGCATTTACTTTGAAGTAAAGACCTCTTTTAAAGATTGTGGTCAAATGCCCTTTTCTCCCCACATTAGTTGTAACCATCTGGGAATGATTCTGTTGGGAAGCATTAAAACTCCTTTTTAGCCCCAAACTCAGGTCTTTTCAAGCCTGAGTCTGGAAATTTCTGCAATGCATCCTGATTTAATGTAACCTGCTACAGTGGGGTCAAGGGTGACGACAAGTGTGGGACATCAGATGAGAGCTGGGGTCAGAATAGGTGCCACCAGTGTGAGCCCGAGGTCAGAAGCCCAGGTGAGCAGATGAAGCTGCCCTCCCAGTCCCACATAGGGACTCCGGCTCAGGCAGCAGCAGGTCCCAGCGAGTGGGCGATTCTGAGTCTCCTGAATTAAGTGACAGCATCCAGGGGACCAAAGGACAGGGTGGAAGGTAGGTCCATTCTCTCCTTCACTAATCACCTCTTTGCTTTTCCTACCTTCAAGGCAAAAGGAGCCTATCCTGTCGGCCCCCCATGGTCAAGTTGGTGTGTCCCGCTGACAACCCGCGGGCTGAAGGGCTCGAGTGTGCCAAGACGTGCCAGAACTATGACCTGGAGTGCATGAGCACGGGCTGTGTCTCCGGCTGCCTCTGCCCCCCCGGCATGGTGAGTCACTAGGCACAGAGCTGGCGCCTGCCCTTCAGTTTCCTGTAGGCAGGGATGAGTGAGGGGCCTGTGGAGCCGGAGAGAGGAAGAAAGAGGGGCTAAAGAAGGATGGTAATGGAGGTGGTGCTGGTAATGGGGGCATGGAGGAGGGAGGCTCTTCTGTGGCAGAGTCCGCTGCCAAAGCCAGGGAGGGGGTGTTAGGAAAATGCCTGGGGCTGAGCCTCATGGGATCTGACAAAAACAGAATTCAGCTTACAGGAGTCATAGGAAGCAAAGAATATCCAGAAAATACCTGCAAGTAAAAACAAGCATTTCCACTCTGATTTTCCCAGGGGCTGCCTTCCATGCTGTGAAAATGGAGGGACACACATATATTTGCATATGATTGACATATATGTTTATAACTTTCTATTTCAAGAAAAGACATTGAGGTACCTGCTGTGTCACTAACAGGCCATGGGCCCAACAAGTCTCTTCCCCATCGAGAGCCTTGTTTTCCTCACCTGTAACATGAGTCGTGAGGTCTTTGCCAGCTCTTGACATTCCGTGACTCCGGTGCTGTGACTGAAAACAGGCATGGAGGCCACGCATCCAAGGCTATGCCGGTTTTCGACTCCGTGGGTCCCGCGTGGATCTGCTGCTGGTGGCGATGATCTGAGCATGCCTGCTCCTCCTACCCTCCCTCCCCAGTCTAATCTGAGGCCAGGATTGTATTACACAGATTATGCATACGTTATTCTTGTCACTCCGAAGGATGCAACTTCTGGATGTTTCTCTTTCAAATGCATCCTGTCTTCTTGTTTTCCCTGACCCCAATTCCTTATACCCAAAGTCAATGGTGAGGGGTTGGGGCAGGCCAGAATGGGAGAGGGTGGCTCTTGTGGAGGAGACTTACTGATGCCCAGGGCTCCGCTTGAGGGGCAGGGTCCTGGACTATGGGACCTGTCATATTCTGTAGAGGGAACGTGGACTAGTTACCAGTGTCTCTCAGGAAGGCTGGGATTGCAGCGTGTGAAGGACAGATGCTTTCTTTTCTATTTCCCCTTCAACTCTTCCTTCTCCCAAACAGAGAGACCAACACTCAGTAATTCTTCCCTCTTCTGCCTTAGCCTCTGAGGGCTTTGGAACTGTCTTTTCTGATGAGGAGAGCTAGGGGTTGGCCAGTGAGCACCTTTGAACCAGAAGGGTTGTTTGGTGCCTTTGCCCAAGGTGAGTATCACGAAGGGTCTCTAAGGTAGGGAAACTCAGACCTGGGTAGGAACAAAAAATAGGAGAGGGCAGGGGAATCTCCTCATTGCTCTTCTTATCCCTGGGGCCTCTTACGCAGTGTCTTAGAGCTTTGGTGTGGTGGAGGCATAGATCATTGTTTACCATACTCAGCAAAAAAAGGAACATCACTCAGAGGACTGTGTCAGCATTGGACATGCTTTGAAATGAACTTTTTTGTCATGAAGGAAAAAATACAGATAGCCTTAAATATTAATAACCACAATAATTGCATTACGATTCCAAATCCCAAGAGGAGAGTGAGACCTCAAATGCAGGGTGTGGCTGCCCCGTTAGGTGCTCTGTTGGCATTCCTGATGCATTGGGCATGCGTTCTGAGGACAGCACTTGGATACCTGTCACATGACGAGGTGCCTCGCACTCCCGCCACAGGGGATCATCAGCTCGCAAGTTCATATTGTAAGAGATTGGGTTATTTTCACAACTGCTTCATTAGGATGCCGGCGAATGTGCAAATTACTGAGGCCAGATTTGACAGAGCAGAGAAGTCCGTGAAATTTATTAAGTGTGCGCAGCATGCTGGCTGCAGCACGGGACATGTGTTCTTGGCTGTAACACAAAGAAAATGGGGCTGGGCCTGGAAACGCCCTGTTTGGGCCCATCTGATGGTGCCGACGTTACCCCCAGGGCGTTTCTCTGTCCAGCCTGTCCCATGTGAAGTGGCAGGGTTGTGGAATGTCACTAAGGGTTTGGGGAGGAGGCCATGGGCTCTGCATTCTTCTGAGGATTGGAAAGGGGAGGAGGGAAGTGTCTTTTTTCCTGGGGGCAGATCTGTGGAGAGCAGAAAGAGCACCGAGCAGGAATGGGGTGCAGAGGGCAGACCTGTCAGGCCAGGCTTCCCTGCTCTCCCACTCTGCGCTCTTGCACAGTCCTTCAGTCTTTACCGGACGCCCCGTTACCTCTTGTGTTATGTAGACACTTAATTCCTGTTCCACCTCTGTGATACATGGCTGTGAGCCCCAAGATGTGTGTGAAAGCACTTGAAAGCCAGAGAGTGCTACAGAATTGTAGGAATAGCTCGAATTGTTTTTGTAACTATCCAGGGCTGTCTCAGAGGCTGCACCCATTGGTTCTTCCTGCTGTCCATCCAAAAGACCCGTGAAGGATGCTTTTTCTTAGATTTCCAATCGGCTGTGGACCCATGCTTTTGTAAATACAATAAAAATGAAACAGAAAGCAATGACAAAAAATAATATGATCCCACCCAATTAAAAAATATTTTCTTCTTTTAAAATATTTTTTTTTGAGACGGAGTTTAGCTCTGTCACACAGGCTGAAGTGCAGCAGCTCCATCTTGGCTCACTGCAACCTCTGCTCCCCGGTTCAAGCCGTTCTCCTGCGTCAGCCTCCTGCGTAGGAACTACAGGGGTGCGCCACCATGCCCAGAAAATTTTTGTATTTTTAGTAGAGATGGGGTTTCACCATGTTGGCCAGGCTGATCTTGAACTCCTGACCTCAGGTGATCCACCTGCCTCAGCCTCCCAAAGTGCTGGGATTACAGGCATGAGCCACAGTGCTCAACCGTGAGTGGTAGTTTAATGATCACTATTACAGTAATTTCATGGTGGAAAACTGTGAATCCTGCTATGAACAGAGGTGCTGCTGGGAATTAGCACACACCGGAGCAACTTTTTTTTTCCCCCTTCATGTTTATTTGTACAAATAGCACAGGAGGACCCCAGCCCCATGCAGATGGCAGCCCCGGGGGGTCGCACCAGTCCTTCTGTCCTCACATTGGCAGACAGAGATATCTACTCTGAAGCCTTTGTAGGGGCCTGGGCACCTTTGGGAGCCTGAGCTGGAACTGAAGCTGGAGGTGCAGCCTGGGCCTTGTTTTGATCCTTGGACTTGGCCCTGACTTTTGGCCGGCAGAGCCTGAGCCCCTTGGCAATGCGTGCACGAGCACGCTCCCCAAGCTTGGGGTGGGCCATGTAGGCAAGTCGATCGAGCTTGCGGCTGACACCCTCTTTGGGATCTTGGGCTTAACCTCCTTGGGCTTTACGAGAGCCTTGATGGCCTTGGCACGTGCACTCATGGCCTTGGCATTGTTGGCCTGCATCTTCTTTAGGCCCTTCTTGTTGTGCTTCTTGGCAAAGCGCATGTTCCTCAGGAACTTGGGGTCCACCCCCTCAAGAGATTCGTATCTTTGTGATCGGGGTTTCTCGATACCATTTCTGTGCCATTTTCGGGACTGGTTGTGTGTTGTGTGGTTCTTGGACTTGGCCATGTCTGCACCTAAGCCGCGGTTCTGGAGCAACTTTTTAGATCCCAGTGTTCACTTTCTGAGACCCACTGGGTCGATAAAATGAGGAGGTTGTGCTAGAAGAACTTCCAAGCAGTTTAGAAATTCCTGGAGTGATGCTTGCCTGAAGCGTCTGTCCCTTTAAGTTAGAATAGTACCTGCTCCCACCACTAGGTGACAGCAAAGCACAACCCACTGCCCTGCTGCCCCTTCCAGAGTCCGACCACAGTGGTAATTCCAGGACCATCACAGCGGGCGGAGGAGAAACCCTGAGCTGGGTCAAGGCTTCATAGTTGTATAGCGGAAATTCTGGTCTCCTGATCAGGGCTCCTCCAGCCTGAAACACTGAAGGCTCTGGTGGAAATGTCCCACTGTCGGGGAGATGCTAACTTACCCGTTGAAACCTAGCCGTTACGTCTCCCAGACTGGCACCCGGGTCTGCCAGTATTAGGGGCCTCTTGGCAGTGAGAAGTGTGTTTATGTTCCTGATCCCAGGATGTCCAGTTTCCTCACTGGCCCCATATGAAGACGAAACAGTTGGGCACCACTTTTTTCTTTTTGAGATGGAGTCTTGCTCTGTCACCCAGGCTGGAGTGCAGTGCCATGGTAACTCCAGGACCATCACAGAGGGCCGAGGAGAAGAAACCGTTAGGCCCAATTGCAACCTCCGCCTTCTGGGTTCAAGCAATTCTCCTGCCTCAGCCTTCTGAGCAGCTGGGACTATAGGCACGTGCCACTATGCCCAGCTAATTTTTGTATTTTTACTAGAGACAGGGCTTCACCATGTTGGTTGAACCAGGCTGGTCTCGAACTCCTGACCTCGTGATCCACCAGCCTCAGCCTCCCAAAGTCCTGGGATTACAGGCATGAGCCACCACACCCTACCAGGCACCGCTTCTTAAAGTTCAGAGCTTGGGTTCAGCGGTACACCCAGAGGTGCCTCACATGGGGGCAGTGCACATTTTAAAAGGTCCAAGGAAGAGCTTGTGTCAGAAATATCTCCTACGTGCTCCACAATTTGTCACTCAGTCAGGCTTACTGAAATATAATAAGCAAAAAATTCATTTTGGTTAACAAGCGAGAGGCTTAAAAAAAGCGGAACTTTATAAGTCCTCCTAGGAAGAGTCCCCGCGCTGAGCACGAGTTCTTTCCTCAGATTGCTCTCCTCCTAGCAGACTTCTGGCTGAATTCAGCTGTTTTGGCCTGAAAGTACTCATGCGGTAGGAGAATCAGTGAGTGGCAGTTGGAAGGTAAAAAAGATTTTGGGGAGCGGGTCACGATGGTGTTTATGTGTGGGGAGTTCAGGGACAATGGAGCCTTTTCAGAAAAGGTAACAAAAACCATTTTTTTCCTACTTTATAATTTTTCTTGGACTGACCAGCATGTAGGACCATGTTCTCAGCTCAAGCCCCTTCTGACTGAAGATGTCATGAGGTGATGAATGATGTGATGAGTATTTCTGCCATGCTTTCTTCTGAAGTTTTCAAGGGACATTCATAGACTTTATCTTAGTAGCCTTCTGATGCCCCAAAGGGATTAACACTAAGCAGAGATGGTCCTCTTCATGTTAATTGTGAGGTTTGAGTGACTTGCCACAAAATTCGGTCAGGGACTGCTGCACTGGCCTGCCCCGCTTCTCTGCACAGCTCCTCTCTGGGTTCCTTCCATCCCCCGAATCACCCCTTTATTTCTACGCCTTTCTACCTCGATGAATTTCCACCTCCCTGAATGTCTGTAAGGCTTTGGGATTCTCTGGGTGTTTTTAGCTGGACTGTTGTCACCTGCTGTTCTCGCCCAAGTCAGGAGCCTCACGCTGTGGCCCGAAACCCCTTTCCTCTCCTTTAAGGCTGTGTTTGGCTCCTCTCCAGCTCTCTTATGGACCTAACTCACACCACTGTGGCTTTCATAGCAGGTCTCATTTAATATCAAGGTCCTATTTTGATATTGCTGTCCATGAATTAATAATCTCGTCTTGCTAACATGAGTCAGGGTAGAGAGCAGCCAGGTGGTTTGCAGTGGGTGCTCAGAAGGAGGAGGAGGTGGCCGGCCGCGGTGGCTCATGCCTGTAATCCCAGCACTTTGGGAGACCGAGGTGGGCAGATTATGAGGTCAAGGGATCGAGACCAACCTGGCCAACATGATGAAACTCCATCTCTGCTAAAAATACAAAAATTAGCTGGGTGCAGTGGCGTGTGCCTGTAGTACCTACTCGGGAGGCTGAGGCAGGAGAATCACTTGAATTTGGAGGTGGAGATTGCAGTGAGCCGAGATTGTTCCACTGCACTCTAGCCTGGTGACAGAGTGAGACTCTGTATCAAAAAAAAAAAAAAAAAAAAAGATGGGGAGGAGGTGGCGGCTGCAGTCATGAGTCATGGCGTTGTTATCTCACGGCCGAGCTGGGACTTGAGTGTTCTGTCTGCTGGAGTTGGGCTGGGCTTCTACAGACCCACACCTGGGTGAGAGGAGGGACTCCCTGGGCCGTGGATGCATGGTGGGTTGGCCCATGGGTTGAATAGCATGGCGATAGGTAAAACCATGCAGCATGCAGACCGAGAGGCCTGGGAGCCCCCAACCCGCCTGCCCGAGGGTGAGGGGCAACACATGTGCTGCTGAGGTGAGGTGAGCCTGGCTCTGTTCGCTGGAGTCCATCCCTGCATCCCTTCTGCCCCACATGATGTTTGCTGCAAGGAGGCTTATCTGGTTTCCGTGGACTCTAAGATCCCATGCCTCAGTCATTCTTATAGCAGCCACTAGGTGGCAGGCCTCAGGCTTAAGTCAGAGCGAACACAGGTGGGGGTGATGTGGAAATGCACCCTAATTGTGACAGAGGCTTTGAAGGCTCTGCCAGAGAGAGGCTTTTCAGCCCCTTCCAGCTCCTACCAAGGTACCATCTTTCCTCCTGGGTGCCTAAGGTCATTCTCTCCCAAGAACAGTGGTTCTGGGAGGGACGAGCTACCAAGAGTGGATCCACCTGCTGCTGCTTCTCTGCACTGTCATTCTGCCCCATCAGCTGGGCTTCCGCGGATGCAGGAACACCTCCTGAGGTTTGGTGAAGGCGGCCTTAAGTAGTGGAGTATTCTTCCTACTCCCCCTACACCTCCACCCCCCACACACAATGCTCACACACTCTCACATATGATTCTAGCCTGGGTCGTTGAAAGCCCTTTGTTCAGCTGAAGATTGCTCAGTTCCTAGGGACTTGTCTAGTTCCAGGCCTGGGAGCTCAGGCTTGTCTGGGGAGTGACTGGGTCTTGTGGAGCTGGAGCTGTCCAGACCAGGAGCTTCTCGCCCTGCAGGTAGCTCTGGGGCCAAGGTGCCACAGTCCTTCACTTGGGGGTGACCCAGGCCTTTTGAGAGCCCCCAAGCCTAGGCCACGCCAGGGCAGGCATCCACGGCTGCCCCCTGCAGTCGGGACAGAAGCATGTCTGCATGTGGAGCTCAGAGTGGGTTTGGCTGGCTCTTCCTGAGCCCACTGGTGTCGGTGGTTCTTAGTTCTTTTTTTCCCCAGCCGCAATAGACCTGAGGAGTACAGCAGGCTCACATAAGTAGTTTCCCAAGGGGTGAGGACAGGGAAGTAGAGTTTAGCCCGTGGAGAGTGAATCAGAATCCTGGAGACTGGGCCGGAGGGGGCCTGTGGCTTGGACCAGCCCCCAGACTCTAATTTTGATTTGTTCCTACCTATGCCCAGCATTCAGCCCTCACCTCCAGAGTATTAAGTACATATTAATTTTATTCAATATAGCATACATTTTCTTTAATTATAAACATAATACATGCTCATTGAAGAACATTTGGAAAAAAATTTTAAAACTGAAAAAGAAAATAAAATCCTCCCACTGCCCTATCCCAGCTCACCACCTGGAGGTAAATTCTATATTTCCTTCTAGTCTTTTGTGAAATATATATAAATTTGGAACCATATGTACATACAGTTTTTCTTCCTACTCTAAAAATTAACAGCATAAGTATTTCTCATTTAAGATTCTTAAACCATTTAAGATTCTTCCAAAGGGCCATTGTCATAGTGCCACAGGATACTAGGGCCTGGTAATTCCTTAATGGATTTGGTCATTTTTCTATTAATTGTTTCCAATGTTTTTACAATGATAAATAATTCTCCAGTAATCTTTGTCCATAATTCTGTTTCCCCTGGAGAAATCCATTACTTGGGATGTCTGGGTGGAAGAATATGTGCATTTCAAGGCCTCTGGACGTGATGTTTTGGAGTACCATGGCGGAAGTGTCCAGGCTACAGTGCCCCAGCAGGGCACGAGAGGGCAGAGGGCCATCATTAGTTGATGGGCAGGAGCCATGTAGATGGGAACCCATGTTTGCCAAGCCCCAGCCTGGGCATGCGCTCCCTGGCGTGGCCTGTGGTGGAAACTGTCCCCCGGCTCAGCCCTGGTCCCAGTGCCGGTCCCATTGCTGGGCTTACCCGTAGGCTCAAGTCTCAGACAACCCTTCCTGGAGAGGGCTGGAGGAGGGCTTTAGATTGGTCATGGTGGCCTAAAGACTTTTGGATTCATTTCCCTTAGGTTCGGCATGAAAACAGATGTGTGGCCCTGGAAAGGTGTCCCTGCTTCCATCAGGGCAAGGAGTACGCCCCCGGAGAAACAGTGAAGATTGACTGCAACACCTGGTGAGGCTCTGTGAGGGCTGCCCGGGGACCCAGGCCCTGTGGGGGAATCGAGGGCACATGCGGCCACAGGACCTTCTGCACTTGCCTCCAGCCCCCTGTGGGAACTTGGTTACTCTCGGCCTTTCCCCTGTGCCTGTGTTTCTCCATCTGTAAAATAGGGAGAATCTTTCTCATCACCTGCGCCCATCCTGCACAGACACTGTTCAACAGGTTAGAACAGTATCCCTTAGCAGAAATACTTGGGGCCAGCATTGTTTTGGATTTTGGATTATTTTGGATTTTGAAATATTTGCATATACATAATGAGGTGTCTTGGGGATGGGACCCGAGTCTGAACATGACATTTATTTATGGTTCATAAATACCTTATGCACATAGCCTGAGGGCAATTTTATACAATTTTTTTTTGAGATGGACTCTGGCTCTGTTACCCAGGCTGGAGTACAGTGGAGTGATCTCAGCTCACTGCAACCTCGACGTCCCTGGTTCAAGCAATTCCCCTGCCTCAGCCTCCCGAGTAGCTGGAATTATAGGCATGTGCCACCATGTCCGGCTAATTTTTTTGTATTTTTTTAGTATAGACAAGGTTTCACCATGTTGGCCAGACTGGTCTCGAACTCATGACCTCAGGTAATCCACCTGTCTTGGCCTCCCAAAGTGCTGGGATTATAGGTGTGAGCCACCGTGCCCGACCTACACAATATTTTTAATATTTGTGCATGAAACCAAGTTTGTGTACAACCATCAGTAAGTAAAGGTGTCACCCTCTCAGCCACCCATGTGGTGTCATGTTGGTGCTCAAAACTTAGGGTTTCAGAACATGTTGGACTTCAGATTTTTGGATTAGGAGTGCTAAACTTGTTCTTCTGTTCAGGGAGATGGGCCCCGGGGAAGACAGGAACCTTGCCATTTGTGGCCAGGCTGCCAGTGGGCACGGGGTCTGGAGGGTCCTTTCCATGCAGGCCTTACACTGCCCATGAGCACATTGTGAGTGTGCCTGCAATGGTGTGCTTTGAGGCCAGGGTGGCTGGTTGCCTTCTCCCTTCTCCTTGGCCGTCCTACATGTAACCCCTCGCCCTGTTCACTCACCCTGCCTTTGGCTTTGTGGCTGTGCACAGCCTTGGAAAGAGGCCCACTGGACAGAGGCAGAGAGGGCTGTCCCTTGTGCTTGAGGTCTGAGCTTACCACCTCTGATGCACAAGGGGGCTTCTTGATGTCAGCTCTGGTTCCAGGTGGTAGCAGGGTGGGACACGGAGCAATGGGCAGATCACCCTAGATTTTAGCATGTAGCTATGAACATGTTTCCATGTAGTTGTGCACATAGTACTGCTCCTGGCAGAAGTGCATGCTTCATCACTCTTTTCCAGACTCTGGGCGTTCCTGCTGTTTTGTCTGGTTTTTCCCATTAGCCTCAAGATTTCCACCTCAGTGTGTCTGTTTTACGGAGACCTGTGGCCAATCTCAGGTAGATGTGGCTTCCAGGGTGAGGCTGAGCGAATTTATATAGAAGGCCTAAAGAGCATCTAAGCCTTCTCCCTGGCTGCCTGGCTCACTGTGGACAACCCCTTCCCTTCTTTGCCTCAGTATCCCCCCTGTAGGGAGAGCAGGTAGGCTACCCTCTCTCCTTGCTGTGCCCCGTGCTGGCCACTCCAGGCTGCAGATCCTCAAGATCCTGGGGCTTCCTGGAGGGTTGGGAGGCACCCGGAGTGTTCTGTGTTACTTTATTGTCTCCGTTGCCTAGATGGGCCCCTCAAACCCAAGGTGCCCAACTTGTCATATCTGCCATGACTGCTCCTAGCGTCTGTCGGGACCGGAAGTGGAACTGCACAGGCCACGTGTGTGATGCCACATGCTCCACGATTGGCATGGCCCACTACCTCACCTTCGACGGGCTCAAATACATGTTCCCTGGGGAGTGCCAGTACGTTCTGGTGCAGGTGAGAGGTGGGGACATGGGGAGAGGGTGTGTCTCTCTCTAGGAGGGGCGGGAGGTGTGGCTTTCCACCTCCTCCTTGTGGGTCTGTCTGCAGAAAGAACTCTGGGGTCTGGGCTCTATTGGACTATTTTCCAGTCCTTCACAGAAGTCCTGAAGTGATATGGGACTTGAAACTCAAAATCGTCCATTTTCCTTCTGCTCACCTGGAGACTTATAAAACAAGACAGATACTTGCTTGTTGATGAGGCTTGGAGTGGGGGAAGGGCTACCGGCAGGTGACATCGGCGTGGATGTGGAATTAGAAAAAGGTGTCTGTTCCTTCTGCAGACACAGACTCAGTCTGGGTGCATAGCTCAGGGAGTGGGTTGGGCTGGGATCTCAGTCCCAGTCCCCTCCCTGCCAGCACCCTCTGCAGTGCACAGTCTGCAGGTGGCAGGTGTTGTGCGGTGGCCCTGGACAGGGGTTGGTTAAAATGTCCCCTGGAGTTTGCATCCCACAGTATGGCTCTGTGGGATTCTCTGCCATTTTAATTTCTAACCTGGTACAATTCAGAATGGGAGGAGTGGGAGGATGGGACACAGGAAAGTCATCCTGCCCAGCAGATGAGACACATCCCAGGAATCCTCAGCCACCGGTGAGTGCAGCAGCAACCCCACCGCCTCCCACTCCCCACTGTGTGGATTCTTGTAAGTTTCTCTTGCTGATTGACATCAAATATGTAGGCAAGGAAGTAAGAGTGCTTTTCTCACCAGAGCCGAGGCACTGATTTTGTGAAGCTTTAAACAAACATGGTCCCTCTGTCTCCATTCCCAGGAGGAGGGGGTGGGTGGGGGCTTGGCATGGTCTGAATGGAAGACCACAAACCCATAGGAGCCCCAGCCCCAGAGGCTGAGTTGCAGGAGCTGGTGAGTCAGGTAGCATGGGTGACTGTGGACCCATGTAGAGCGTTCTGGGGATGGGGCGGAGCCAGCAGCAGCCTCTGCAGTCCCCACCTCACACCCAGGCTGGCCCAGAGAGGCAGGCAGTGTGCTGGGGACACGGGGCATGCAGACCAGGCAAGGGACCTGTGAGCTGGTGGTATGCACCTGCCAGAGCTTTCCCACAGATTCCATGTGGAAGTCTCCCAGCCTCAGCTGCAAATGATGAGGCAGCGTCAGCTTTGCAGAACAACTACCCAGCCAATTTCAAATCTGAACATCCAGGAAAAAACAATTAATTCAGTGCAATGAGGACCAGCCGGTCAGCATCTATCACTCCCAGCCCTCCCCGGCCCAGGCTAGCTTTCCCAAGTGGACCAGTTTGAAAGACTCCCCTCCAAACGGTGCCCTGTGTGCGCGGCTTCCTTCCTTTCCCCCAGCTGGTTCTGTTGTCTTCTGATGTGGTGTTCTGGGGCCCCTCCTGCTTCTGCCATCCTCCTTTGGGGAGTATCAGGACCTAAGTCCCTCTCTTTCAGAAATCTCAGTTGATGATAAGAGCAGATAAAGCACTCACACCCTTGTTCCCTCTTTTAACATTCGCCATCCATCAACCTAACACAAAGCCGTTTAACCTAACAATCTTGTTAAGTTGAATGGAATCTTACAGAGGTGCAGATTGTGTGTGTTGTATGGACATATGTATGTATGTGTGTGTGCGTGTGTGTATGCATGAGCATGTGTGTGAGTGTATGTGTGTATGAGTACATGGGTGTATGTGTGTGTGTATGTGTATATGGGTGTATGTATGTGCATGTGTGAGTGTATGTGTCGTGAGTATGGGTGTGTGTGTGTGTGTGTGCATATGTGAGTGTGTTGTGAGTATGGGTGTGTGTGTGTGTGCATATGTGAGTGTATGTGTGTATGACTACATGGGTGTGTGTGTTTGTGTGTATGAGTGTATGTATGTGTATGTGTGTGAGTGTGTGTGCACATATAGGTGTGTGTGTATGTGTGTGCGTGTCCGAAAGGTAAGTGGTTTGTTTAGCGTTACCAATAGGTGGCAGAATCAAGATTCATACCTGTTTTTCTAAGTTGAACATTTTATCTTTCTTCCCATCATACCACAATAATAACCACCACGAAGGTGTTTGCTAGGAGGTATTTGCCAGGACCGTGTCCCCTTTTGCTTAATTTTCTGTGCAATTGACCAACAAGGACCAGCGCTCCCTTACCCTCTCTGCTCATCTCAAGCTGGTAGCTCAGGACCCGTGGAGCTGTGTCAAACCATCTTTGGTTCCATTTCTGGGCCCGCGGTTCAGAGGGATTCAACCAGAATTTAAAGCCACAAAATGCCTTGTGGTCAAACTGTCCCAGTTACCTGGGTGGGACTCTAGGCATGGGCTCCAGTGGGACGCAAATGGGCTCTAGGCAGGGCCTTTAAGCCTGATGCATCCATTAAAGCAGGCCACATGTCACCTCCCTCCCTCCCCCTCCTTCCCCACCCCCACCCCACTCGCTGCAGGCACCTGGCTCATCTGTCGTGAGTGAGGTTGACACACCTGGTCATTCACCTGGGCATATCCCCCGCCCCCCCGGGCACAGACAGAGTCACATACACACACCCACGGACATGGCAACATCCTGCAACACATATTCAGAGGCCTGCCATGAAGAGATGCCAATCTTCTGGTCTGGTGAGGGCCAGTGGGGATAATGGTCCTCTCCTGGCACACCTCTTTCCCCAGGATTACTGCGGCAGCAACCCTGGGACCTTTCGGATCCTGGTGGGGAACGAGGGATGCAGCCACCCCTCGGTGAAATGCAAGAAACGGGTCACCATCCTGGTGGAGGGGGGAGAGATCGAGCTGTTCGACGGGGAGGTAAGTGCAGCCTCCTCTACTCCACCCTCACCTCCCGCCTTGTGCATCTGTCACTTTCTAGAAACATTTTCCAGGCGTTCCTTTAAAACTTGCGTGAATGGAATAATGCAAAGCCACGAAAGAGGATGAGGTAGAGCTATTGCATCTGACTGTGACGTATTATTTTATGAGAAAAACAAGTGGCAGAACAATAGTGATGACACAACCCCATTTTAGCGACAGTGAAGAGTGTGTGAGAAGGATGTGTGTGTGTGTCTGCACAAACATGGGAAGAACCAATGCTCACCTCTGGAGTGGGGTGGGAACGGGCGGGTAGCGTGTGCGTGTGTGTGTGTGTGTGCGTGTGTGTG
>NW_016107502.1:2645628-2662252 GCF_001604975.1 Cebus imitator
TGCAACCTCCACCTCCAGGGTTCAAGCGATTCTCCTGCCTCAGCCTCCCCAGCAGCTGGGACTACAGGTGCACGCCACCACGCTGAGCTAATTTTTTGTATTTTTAGTAGAGATGGGGTTTTGCCATGTTGGCCAGGCTGGTCTCGAACTCTTGACCCCAGGTGATCTGCCCACCTCAGCCTCCCAAAGTGCTGGGATTACAGCATGTGTGAACCACCACGCCCGATCAGATAAACATTTTTAAAGGAGCTCAAAGGAGGAGTAAACAGATTCGGTCCCCTGTGTACTAAGAGCTTAAGAAGTAGTTCTCAGGGGTATGAACAAGACTCCCTTAGGAGATCTTACTTAAAACGTGGATCCTGGAGTTCCATCCTGAGATTCTGACTCAGTAGGTCTGGGTGAGGCCCAGGAACCTGCAGTTAAAGTTGCATGTCATCCCTACGCCACAGTTTTGGTTCAGCTCCTCTGACTACATGTGGTGGTAGGAAGACCCAGGCTCTGGGCTCAAACCTGTCCTGGTGTCTTCATTTTCTCCCATGGCCTCAGCCTGCATCTCTGACTTCTTCCAAATACCCACCACTGACATCAGGGGATGGGAGGTGAGTTCTTCACCATTATCGAAGAAAGCTGTTTAGCAAGCATGATGTATTAACTGTGGGTCAGCAGTGTCAACTCCATTTCAAAGAACAGCTCTATTAAAGGCAGAGGGACAGTGATGACGTTGAACAGGGTGTGCAGGCACGTGAGGGATAGATTTGCGCGTGTGATTAGCTCTGCATGTGATATGTTACTAACGAGAGGACCTCTGCAAGGGAGTGATGGCGGTTCTCAGCCTCGGCCTCAGTCTGATGAATTGTGGAGTCCGCCACGCATGCTGAAATGGGCTTCGAGGGTGCAGCACTGGCGGGGACTGGGCCAAGTCAGGGGCTCAGGTCAGAGCCCTTCTTGAGCCTGTAATATGTAATTCCTGGCACTAGCACTGAGCTCCTCAGTTTCCTGTCCCTTCAGCTCTGCCTTCTGATGACAGTGGCTCTGGGGAGGGGGAGGTAGTGGGATACAGGAATGGTGAGAGTCTACTGCTTATTTTTATTTATTTATTTATTTATTTATTTATTTATTTATTTAGAGACAGAGTATCACTCTGTCACCAGGCGCCAGGCTGGAGTGCAGTGGCACAATTTCGGCTCGCTGCAACCTCCGCCTCCCGGGTTCAAGCAATTCACCTGCCTCAGCCTCCCAAGTAGCTGGGACTACAGGCACACACCGCTAATTTTTGTATTTTTAGTAAAGACGGGGTTTCACCATGTTGGCCAGAATGGTCTTGATCTCTTGACCTCGTGATCCGCCCGCCTTGGCCTCCCAAAGTGCTGGGATTACAGGCTTGAGCCACTGCGCCCGGCCTGCTTATTTTTATAGAGGAATAGAGTTTTAAAAAATCGACTAGAGATGCTTAAAATCATTGCTGTGTTGAAAACCTATCTAGGAGACCACTGTTTACTTAATGACCCATCGTCGATAAAACACCTTTTGTGGAGTGATGTGTGGTTTCTTCGGCTTATTGGTTTTATAGTACTTTAATTTCATAGTCGTGATTTTGCTGCTACCTCTATTACCGTCTCTTGGTCACGGATGCCTGGAGAGTGGTGAGGAGATGGCCACGGACATGTCCTGGCATGGGGCTGGTCCTGTGGAGATGCAGTGGCACGAGTGGTCCTGGAGGGGTGGCGGTGCCTGTGCTCACGGACACAGGAGACAAGTGGGCAGGCGTGGAGTGGAGGGAGGATCTGACTGTCCAGTCTGCCCTTCATCCTCCGGATTTCTTGTTTTATCTTCCTCCAGGTGAATGTGAAGAGGCCCATGAAGGATGAGACTCACTTTGAGGTGGTAGAGTCTGGCCGGTACATCATCCTGCTGCTGGGCAAAGCCCTCTCCGTGGTCTGGGACCGCCACCTGAGCATCTCTGTGGTCCTGAAGCAGACATACCAGGTCAGTGGCTTTCTTGCTTCATCTTGTTGGGAACTTGGCCTTTGGAGCTTTTTCTGCTCCCTGAGTAGCAACCCATTGTCCCTGTCTGCTGTCTTGGGGGAAGGCGGCCCTCTAGGCTAGCTGCCTTCCCCACGCAAATGGGGCTATGGATACAAAGCCTTAGAGTTAGTCTTTTACTGACGCTAGCTGCAAGCGGGAAGGATTGAGTGTGGCTCCCCACCCCAAACAACGTCTTGACTGGCCTTGCTAGGCATGCAGTTTATGTCCGCAAAAGAAGAAGATTAGACAATACAAACTTTTCTTAAGGTTTCTTACCCTAAAGAGGCAAACCAGTGATGTTCAATATTATTATAACGCTGCAGACTATTCTAGGGTGTTGGCTTACCATTGAGCTATGGGCCAGCACGTTTTTGAGAGCTATTTGTAAAATTGCTAATAACCAACTTTTGAGAACGATTCCACCATTCAGGGTCCAACAGTTGTTGGAACTTGAATGATTTCTCTACGTGGCATGCATATGACAAGTGGCTCTGTCTACTCTGGTGGCTGATTTAGTCAGGCAGGAATGGCCTCCACAACCTCCCTGATAAGATCATCCGTTTTCAGCTTGTACAAGCCAGTGAGGCTGCACTGCCCTCACTTCTCTGAGGCAGCCCATCTCATTCCCAGAAAGCATTAACAAATCACTCATTCATTTATTCAGGAAATACTAAGCTCCTGTGTGTGTCAAATACCATCCTAGGCACTGTGGATATAGCAGGGGAAAAATCAGGTGTGTGTGTGTGTGAGTGTGTGTGTGTGTGTGTGTGTATGTGTTTTCCTTGTGTTTGTTTTTTAATTGCTGCTACAAGAAATCACCAAAAACTTGCTAGCTTAAAACAACACCACAAATTTATTATCTCATGGTTCTGGAGGTCGGAAAGCTAAAATTGGTGGGAAGGGCTGCATTCCTTCTGGAGGCTCTGAGAGAGATCCCTTTCCTTGCCTTTTCTGCATTCTGGAGGCTGCCTGCATTCTTGGCTTGTGGCCCCATCCTCCATATTCAAAGTTAGCAGGGTAGCATCTCCCACTCTCCATCTCTCTCTGCTTCTGTCTGTCACAGCACCTTTCGCACTCTGACATGCCTTCCTCTGATTGGACCCGGTGATGACATTCATCCCACATGGATAATCCAGGATAATCTCCTCATCTCAGGGGAGCTGCTGTTTTGCCTTCCATAACCCTAGTGAGGATCATATTCTAGTGGGAATGTTACTTTAGATAGTTTGGGCTGATGGTCCCTGTGAAGAGGGAACGTAAGAGCAGAATCTCTGGGAAAAGGAGGAGTCGTGCTGGTATCTGGGGAAGAGAGTTTAGGCAGATGGAGCAGCGTGTGCCAAGGCCCTAAGGTGATAGAGGTTGGGAGCGATCGTACGAGGAGGCCGGTGTGGCTGCAGAGGAGGGACTTGGGGGGAATGAGGGTTAACGAGGGCAGGGAGGGGCAGTAGTCACACCATGGGGGCTTCTAGGCCACGTGAAGATCGTTGGCCTTTTGCCCAACAGTGAGAACATTCTTCTTTTATGTTTCTCGGTAACTTACACCCCTTGTACCAAGCCAAATTCTGCTTATTGAAGCAAAATAGCATACATTTTTTTCTCTTTGTCTCAAGGCCAGGGCTGTAAATATGTTGTAAATGTATAGCACCTTTTCTTTCCAGACAAATATTTCCAGTTCTTTCTGTAGTTTTTCTGTTTTACTATTATTTTTAGTTGGCACATAACTGTATGTCTTTACTGGTGACAGTGTGATATTTCAATACATGTTTAATGATCAAATTAGGGTAATTAGTATATCTAAGTGTAATTATCAAATCGCCGTAACTAGTATATCTCCGCAAACATTTACCATTTCTTTGCGTTGGAAACATTCAAAATCTGCTCTTCCAGCTACATGAAAATAGGCAGAAAATTGTTGATGATTATAGTCACCCTGCGGTGCCACAGAACACTAGAACTTATCCCTCCTTTTTCTGTAGTTTGCATTCATTAGTAACTGCTTTTTCAGAGCTTGTTGTTATGTTGCACACCATGATGGCTGAGCATGGAGACAGGTGAGATGTATCTTCCTGGTTACATTTATGCTGTAGCAGAATTTGCCCACCCTGCCCTGAACAGGCTGTAGTTCTCCAGGCGAGGGGACTCACCTACCCAGAGTAAGGCAGTTCTGTAACATTCTGTCCGCAGACCCCTCGACCTCCACTGGTGGGGCAGTGGGACTGGCCCCTGTCTCTGATTCTACGCTGGTTGGGGAGGGTGATGGTTCCCACCAGTGATCCCAGGGCCAAGGCTGCCTGATTCCCACCCCTGCCCTTGACTGACTGTGTGACATGGGCAAGTTGCCTCTCTTTGTTTCTGTGGCTTTAAATAAAATGGGGTCGGCAAGGAAGCTCAGGAATAGGTCTTGGCAAGGGCAGGGCCTTGCTGCTCACCTTGGGCCTCCTCTGAGTCTCTGTCCTGCTCCTTGGCTCCTCCTCTTCTTCCTCAAATGCCCTCTGCCTCCATTGTTGCCAGGAACGTTCCTTTTCCCCCTGAGCCAGAGAGCATGCCCCTGGGGTTGACCGTGCTCATCCCCTCAACCTGTCTCTCAAGGAGCAAGTGTGCGGCCTGTGTGGGAATTTTGATGGCGTCCAGAACAATGACCTCACCAGCAGCAACCTCCAAGTGGAGGTAGACTCCGTGGACTTTGGGAACTCCTGGAAAGTGAGCTCGCAGTGTGCTGACACCAGAAAAGTACGTCTGGGATCTGTGTGGACAGAGCCCAAGAGCCTGCTTCCTGGAATGTCCCCCGTTCGCATTCTCAAGAGGGCTGGAAGGGGGGTTGTGGATGGTATGACCTTCAAGTGGCTGCAGGGCAGGGAGGAGGGTCCTTGGCTCTTTCTGGGCTGAGTCACCCCAGTTTGATCAGCCGATGACTGGCCTTTCTCTTGCCTGGTTCCCAGGTGCCTCTGGACTCATCCCCGGCCACCTGTCGCAACAACATCATGAAGCAGACGATGGTGGACTCCTCCTGTAGAATCCTCACCAGTGACGTCTTCCAGGACTGCAACAAGCTGGTGAGGACCTTGAGGGTAGTGGGAAGCAGATGGTCCCAAGACTTGGCCCAGCGGTACGGACATGGAGTGTGACCTTCTGACGTGCATGCCACCCTGGTGTCTTGGCATGCTCTGCACCAAGATACCACTTCAGTCTTTTCTTGGCTTTCAATCTGGGAAATGAAAAGTAAAATCAACAGTTTCTCAGGGAAGCAATGCCTGGAAACATTTCCTTCTGCGTGAGAAGTCACTCTCCTTGGCGTGTGCCAGCGCCTCTCTTTCAGCCCCAGTCTCACGATTTGTTCCCTGATTTCAGTATCTTGTTCTCAACCCCAGAGCCAGAGACTTCCTTTTCCTGTCGCTGCTGCATTTGTCCAGACCAAAAGACCTTCCTCTCTCACCCCTCAAAAACCCTTTGGTGCCCATTTCTTGTCCCACAGAAATCTTTTCTGGCCTTAATTTTGGTAATTTTGAGTCCTTGTTTTATGACTTATTTTTGTGTCTTGATCTCTAGTGCTAAGGAGGAATTCCTCAAAGTTAAGTGCAGTTGTCTCTCGCTCTGTCTGTCTCTCTCTCTCTCTCTTTTGAGATGGAGTCTTGCTCTGTTGCCCAGGCTGGAATGCAATGGCATGATCTCAGCTCAGTGCAACCCCTGCCTCTCGGATTCAAGCGATTCTCCTGCCTCAGCCTCCTGAGTAGCTGGGATTATAGGCATTTGCCACCACGCCCAGCTAATTTTTGTATTTTTATTAGAGACGGGGTTTCTCCATGTTGTTCAGGCTGGTCTCAAACTCCTGACCTCTATGATCTACCTGCCTCGGCCTCCCAAAGTACTGGAATTACAGGTGTGAGCCAACATGCCTGGCCATAGTACAGTTGTCTCTTATCTGCTGCATGTATGTGTGTACACACACGGACATGCGTGTGTATGTCGGTGTATGGAATACGTGAATCTATGTACACACACAGCCATGCACACATACATGCTGCTATGTAGCATCACCAGTGTGGGAGAGACTGGTTGAAAACATGGATCTCAGTTCTCTTTCTATCTATCCAATGAGTTTCAGTCTCTGAGGACTCCAAAGGAAACTTACATTCCCTGGTTTGGTGGAAATCATGGGCATCTGAGTTGGAAGAGTGAGGACAGGGGAGGAGTTTGGGACGTTGAGACTGTTGGAACGTCTTGTAAACAATGTTCCACTCAGTGTCTAAATTCATTTTCTATCACAACTGTCCTGAAAACGTCCAGTGTGTGTAGGGGCGTATTTTGGGGATAAGGAAAGGTGGGAACTGGTTAAACTGGATTTGGGGTCAGAGTCTAGCTAGGCCCTGTTGTCCGGCATACCTGCCCCATAGCACTGCAGTGAGGCAGCTGCATGGCCTGGTGTATTTCCCCATTCTCTTTGCTGAATTGGGGCAGAGAAAGACAGTGACTAACATGTGTGTGTGTTTGTGTTTTTGTAAAAACACCCAAATGCCCATGAGGCTAGGAGTGGGCTGTGAGGACAGACAGGTGGCCGAGCAGGGAGGTAAGCAGAGGGACAGAGGGAAAGTTCTTCTGGAAAATCCTCTGGTTCATCGTGTTCTGTTAAAGGCTAGCAAAACTGCTTTATTCAACTTTTCTTGCTGGAATTCAGATTAGAAACTAAGAATCTTGCCTTCCCACTCATTCCCTCTTTGAGACCATTGAGCTACCTATCTCCTTCTACCTGGACCCGCCTCATCCTTAAATTGACCATCAGAGCATTTGCACCCAGACCAAGAGCCAGAGTTCCTAACACCTGGCCATAGGCCTGGGCCACCTGAGGCTGCCTTTGCAGGTGGACCCCGAGCCATACCTGGATGCCTGCATTTATGACACCTGCTCCTGTGAGTCCATCGGGGACTGCACCTGTTTCTGCGACACCCTTGCTGCCTATGCCCACATGTGTGCCCAGCACGGCAAGGTGGTGACCTGGAGGACGACCACATTGTGCCGTGAGTCCTGATGCCCTCATGTTCTCAGATGCTCTCCCTTCTTCCCATGTGTCTATGCTTTAAGACTTCGCAAGTGCAGGGGGGATACTGTCATGGGAGAGAGAAGACAGAGCGCTAGCGTGGGACTGGGAGGCTCAGTTAAGGCATTGGCTGAGTAAGAAGTTCATATTATGGGTGAGGTGGGAAATGGATTCAAGGCATGAGTACGTGGAGACGTTTCTTCTGGAGAGATTCTGGCAGAGTCTGATGAATACCGATGAAAAGAAGGAAGTCAATTTATGTCTTTAATTAGGCAGTATTAGATTTGCCAATATGAGTGATCAACTCATACATTCATGTCTATGGAGTCTTCCTTCCTTGGACATGAGCAAATTAATGCTTTTATGTAGAAAACCGGGCCAGGCACAGTGGCTCACACCTGTCATTCCAGCGTTTTGGGAGGCTAAGGCCAGAGGATCCCTTGAACCCAGGAGTTCAAGACCAGCCTGGGCAACATAGCAAGAACCCATCTCTACAAAAATAAAAAAAGAAATGAATTCTGATCCAATAGATCCTGGTTTCGGTGCTTCAACAATCCAGAAATTTCTAATATTGGTGATTCCTGTCATCCCTTATGTCCCCAACATTATCTCCAGATTCCCCCAGGCCATCACCACATAGGTCTGCCGTCCTGGGGCGTTTGTGGTCACAGCCTTGTCTCCTGTCTACACAGCTCAGAGCTGCGAGGAGAGGAATCTCCGGGAGAGTGGGTATGAGTGTGAATGGCGCTATAACAGCTGTGCGCCTGCCTGTCGTGTCACGTGCCAGCACCCCGAGCCGCTGGCCTGCCCTGTGCAGTGCGTGGAGGGCTGCCACGCCCACTGCCCTCCAGGTGAGGCCTCTATCCCTGGGGGCTGGGCTGCTGGGATCGGATAGGGATGGACGGAAAGTGCATCTCAGTTTTGCCTCATCTCAGCCTCCATCTGCCGCGCCCTGTCTGACCTCTAGGCCTGCACCAGGTTCTGTCTTCATGGGTCATTTCATCAGAGCCAGGCCAGCCGTGACTTTTGTCAAGTCGAGCTCCTCCAAAATGCTTTTCTGTGCCTATTTATGGGGTTATCATCTAGAGCGGCCCCGCTGATAGAACTTTCTGCGGTGGGGGAATGTTCTATTGAAGGTCACTGTGGCGAGTGTGTCTGGGCAACTGAAGTTTTGAATTTTATTGAATTTTACTTAGTTTAACTGAAATAACCACATGCAGCTTGTGACTGTCATATGGTATGGCACAGCTCTAGAGTTACAGAAGGTGTTATTCAGAAGGGTGGAAAGAGCCCTGTAGATAAGATTTCATTTGTCCTGAGGCCTGGGGAGGTGAGGTAGGGTGAAGGAATCCCTCCCAGTTTGGCAGAGGGATCAGTCAAGGCACAAGGAGGAAAGATGCTTCCTGAGTGGCGGGGGGTGAACCCTGGGTGCGGGCGGGAGGAGTTGGCTTCCAGGGCAGGCCCTTTTAGTTAAAAGCGAGGCTTCCTTGTGGGAAAGGGGAGCATTTTGGTTCCTAATGGCAGCTTTCTTGTGCAGGGAAAATCCTGGATGAGCTTTTGCAGACCTGCATCAATCCTGAAGACTGCCCGGTGTGTGAGGTGGCTGGCCGGCGTTTAGCCTCAGGAAAGAAAGTCACCTTGAATCCCAGTGACCCTGAGTACTGCCAGATTTGGTAAAACAGATTCCTGGGTTGTTTGAAGTGATGGGTCTTACTGCCTCCTCTGGGGGCCAGCTCAGAGACTAGGTTTTGGGTAAAAAGCCCTCTCTACATGAGTTGAGAGATTGAGTTTCTTGTATTTGTTTATTTATTTAATTCATTATTTAGTATAGTTTATTGCTTTGTTTGTTCCTGGAGTTTGCTACTTTTTCTTTAGGGATGGACTAGACTGCTTCCTCCACATGTATTTCCTACTAGGTTTTTAAGTCCTAAGAGGTTTTTGCTTTTCTCACTGAAGGTGAAGTATGGTCACTTATTGTCCTTGTAGGTTATGGCTAGTCTGAGTACAGGTGGCTATAAAAATCAGATTTCTTTTTTGAGATGGAGTCTTGCTCTGTCTTCCAGGCTGGAGTGCAGTGGCGCGATCTTGGCTCACTGCAACCTCTGGTTCCCGGGTTCAAGTGATTCTCCTGCCTCAGCCTCCCGGTGCCCCCATACCCGGCTAATTTTTTGTATTATCAGTGGAGACAGAGTTTCACTGTGTTAGTCAAGATGGTCTCAATCTCCTTTCCTTGTGATCTGCTCGCCTCAGCCTCCCAAAGTGCTGGAATTACAGGCATCAGCCACCCCCCTGGCCAAAAAATTAGATTTCTCTTTTACTCGCGGTGGGGACTCAGGAGAGGAAAGTGAGATGGAACCTAGGGCCCTCAGGGTAACAGGAACATCGTCGGGGCCACAGTCAGGTCGCAGGGTGTGGCTTTCATAATGGGGAGGGAAGGTGCTTGTTGCTGTCACCCTGAGTTCTCACTGGACTTGCCTATGGGAAACTGGCCTTTTGGGAGGTGAGGAGGCCTCAGGGTGAGCTCTGAGCCCTCTGACGTCCTGCCCACAAGTAGGGAACATTTATTAAAGTCCTGATCTGTTCAGCACCACTCCCTGACACTGTTCAAGCCTTCTGGGAACTTAAACTTGAGAACGTAAATTCGCTGTGGAGGGGCTATGGCCACAGCTGCCAGAGTCAGATCCTGCCTCCACCATCTGTACAAACAAGAGTGAACACTGCCTGGGGTGAGTTTTCTAGCAAACACAGGAAACTAGAAAGTATGTCACTCACGCACCGTTAACCTGGGATTGAAGCAATAAATCTCACGGATCACAGGAAGGAGGAATTAACTTCCTAGTAAGATTCTGCCTGCGCTCCATCTCTGTGCTGAAATAGGGACTGGAGGGAGCAAAGGATGGGGTGATTCTGATGCTGGCTTGGGGTTCTGTGCCAAAAGGGCATGAGAGCTGCGAGCCCTCTCCCCACCTCCTTCGCTGGCACACGGGCAGAAGCAGCCGCCACGGTGCATACTGAAGCTGCAGGCAGTGTGTGGGTAGTAGTCCCACAGAGCAGGCTGGGGGCATGGCCTGGCGTCAAGCCACGGGGGGACACTTCCCAGGCTCAGGGCACTGCCGCCTTGTCAGCTTTACTGGGGGTCCTGAAGGCCAGGTTCCTCCAAGGCTGAGGGTACACAGAGGAGATGCTCTTGGCGCACATTGGTCTCCACCCCAGGGCCACTTGACTTTGCCTGCGGTCTGGCAGGCCTTGCCACGTTCCAGGACACTGGCAAAAAGGTGATGTTACCAGCAGAGCCTGGAACTTTGGCCTGGTAGCATAGGAATTTGTGTGTGGGGCCACTGCTCTGCTACAGGCTTGTGGTGTGTGCTTGAGGCTGGGCACAGAGCCTGGCCAGTAACTGCACGTGAGAGGTGCTCACCCCACGTCTGCTGGAGGAACGAGTGAATGTCTTTTCCTAGGCCTAACACCTTGGGGACCCCTGTCTGCTACTCCCAAATAATTTATTCTGCCAGATGAAGCGGAGGTTTTGAATCTTTATTCATCTTTCCACAGTGTTTTTGCTCCAGTGTTTTCTCTTTCTTAGGGCCCAACATTTTAAACATGTTTTAAAACTCATGCAAGTTACGTTCTGTTAGAATATGTACTGTAAAGCATTTATCTTCAACGGAACATCGACAAGCACAGCTTAGCGTCCACATTTCCGTAGCAGTTCTTCTTGGAGACACTTGTAAGAAGACTTGGATTATAATTAAGTATTCATGTTGCTAAAGATGTAGGTTGAAAAGAAATCAGCTTTGAGTGGCTGTGTACATGGTCTAGAATAACATTTGTCTTTTTCATGTCTTAGAATGGGCTAAAGCTTTGGTTTCCAGAATTGAAGGAAGTCTGCTCTGTGTGTGTTTTGGAGGGTGGCATGCTATTTGGGGACTGATGTTAAATAGTGACATCTCACTTGGATGTGGAATGGTCCATGGGCTCTCAAGTTCACATGGAAAAGGAAGGAGATTCTATGGGAATGTGGAAGTGGCCCTACACTGCAGGGCTCAGAAGTGTCCATAGGTTCTTCCTGAACCATTTCAATTTCTTTGCTCTTTGCCGCAGCCACTGTGATGGCGTCAACCTCACCTGTGAAGCCTGCCAGGAGCCGGGAGGCCTGGTGATGCCTCCCACAGATGCCCCGGTGAGCCCCACCACTCCGTACATGGAGGACGTCTCGGAAGCGCCCTTGCATGACTTCTACTGCAGCAAGCTACTGGACCTGGTCTTCCTGCTGGATGGCTCCTCCAGGCTGACTGAGGCTGAGTTTGAAGTGCTGAAGGCCTTCGTGGTGGACATGATGGAGCGGCTGCGCATCTCCCAGAAGTGGGTCCGCGTGGCCGTGGTGGAGTACCACGATGGCTCCCACGCCTACATCGGGCTCAAGGACCGGAAGCGACCGTCAGAGCTGCGGCGCATTGCCAGCCAGGTGAAGTATGTGGGCAGCCAGGTGGCCTCCACTAGTGAGGTCTTGAAATACACACTGTTCCAAATCTTCGGCAAGATCGACCGCCCTGAAGCCTCCCGTATCATCCTGCTCCTCATGGCCAGCCAGGAGCCCCAGCGGATGTCCCGGAACTTTGCCCGCTACGTCCAGGGCCTGAAGAATAAGAAGGTCACCGTGATCCCGGTGGGCATTGGGCCCCATGCCAACCTCAAGCAGATCCGCCTCATTGAGAAACAGGGCCCTGAGAACAAGGCCTTCGTGCTGAGTGGTGTGGATGAGCTGGAGCAGCAAAGGGACGAGATTGTTAGCTACCTTTGCGACCTTGCCCCTGAAGCCCATCCCCCCACCGTGCCCCCCCACATGGCACAAGTCACCGTGGGCCCCGGGCTCTTGGGGGTTTCACCCTCGGGACACAAGAGGAAATCCATGGTTCTGGATGTGGCGTTTGTCCTGGAAGGATCAGACAAAATTGGCGAAGCTGACTTCAACAGGACCAAGGAGTTCATGGAGGAGGTGATTCAGCGGATGGATGTGGGCCAGGACGGCATCCATGTCACGGTGCTGCAGTACTCCTACATGGTGACCGTGGAGTACCCCTTCAGTGAGGCACAGTCCAAAGGGGACATCTTGCAGCGGGTGCGAGAGATCCGCTACCAGGGTGGCAACAGGACCAACACCGGGCTGGCCCTGCAGCACCTCTCCGAGCACAGCTTCTTGGTCAGCCAGGGCGACCGGGAGCAGGCGCCCAACCTGGTCTACATGGTCACTGGAAATCCTGCCTCTGATGAGATCAAGAGATTGCCTGGAGACATCCAGGTGGTGCCCATTGGAGTGGGCCCTCATGCCAACGTGCAGGAGCTGGAGAGGATCGGCTGGCCCAATGCCCCCATCCTCATCCAGGACTTTGAGACACTCCCCCGAGAGGCTCCTGACCTGGTGCTGCAGAGGTGCTGCTCCGGAGACGGGCTGCAGATCCCCACCCTTTCCCCTGCCCCTGGTACGCTGGCGCCTTGTGTGCAGGTGGGAGGGCTGGGCGAGGGCTGGCGTGGCCTTGGGGCTACATGCATCTGCCGAGATATGACTAGGGTTCTAATCCTGGCTTCCCTGCTCTGTGCCCTTGGTTGAACCTTGCCTTCACAGGGCTTGTGTTTCTCCACCTCCCTGGCAGGGAGGTGCAACGTGATCCTCTCTTGGGGGAAGATCTTTTCTTATTGTGTATGGTTATATACATTCAGAGGTAATGCAAGCCTATTGTTAACATTTAAGTAATACCAGTAAGGAGTAAAAAAACAAATGCAAGTTTTACTTTATCACACAGCCTCTTTCCCACCCGATTCCACCTTCTGCCTCCAAGGTAATCTCTGTTAAAGCTGGTGACGATAAGCTCCCTTTTGACCACACTGGGTAGATGGAATTATTCTGAGTAGCTGACATTCTTCAGGGCGAGACCAGGAGGTCAGGTGCCAATAGGAGGCGCAGTCTTCAGATTCTGGAGGCAGACTGCCATAGTTTGAATCTTGTCTCTGCCACTTGCTAGCTGGGTAATTTTGGGCAAGTACTTAACCTCTTTGCATATCAGTTTCCTCAACTATAAAATGGGGATAATAATAGTACCTACGTGCTTAAAACAGTATCTGGCACATGACAAGTGCTCAAAAAAAAAAAAAAATTCGTGCTCCCACTGCTGTTATTATGACCTTTTACTGACACTGGCATCTAATCCCTTCCTAGATCCTGAACATCTTTATTTGGTGTGTTTGAGGTCATCCCAGAATCGAATCACTGGCGGTTTTTTTGATTTTTGAGATGGAATTTCACTCTTGCTGCCCAGGCTAGAGTACAATGACATGATCTCAGCTTACCACAACCTCTGCTTCTCAGGATCAAGCAAGTCTCCTGCCTCGGCCTCCTGAGTAGCTGGGATTACAGGCATGCGCCACCGCGCCTGGCTAATTTTGTATTTTCAGTAGAGACAGGGTTTCTCCATGTTGGTCAGGCTGGTCTCGAACTCCCAATCTCAGATGATCCACCTGCTTTGGCTTCCCAAAGTGCTGGGATTACAGGCATGAGCCACTGTACCTGGCCTATAACTAACCTTTTAGTATCTCTTGAGTCTCATACTTGTCAGTGCTTTTGTTTCTTTGTTTTTGTTTTTAATCAGAACCATAGATTTATTTAAATTCTTATAATATTTCTGCTGAGGAAAACAACAATTACATCATTGTATCAAATCTCAGATGTGCTCAGACACTAACAGGAGCACTAGGCATTTACATCTGGAGTAGTCACAGTACATTCACCTGCCCTGCAAGACCTGAGGACGCAGCGGCTCATTGTCCAGGCAGAGGCTGCCATTCCATTTCCTTTTGCAGTTTCCCTATATTGCCAGGCCAGTGTTTTACTCAATTCTCGAAGAGCGGCAGCCCCCTGTTACCAAGAAATCCATGCCTTTTATTCGTAGGCATTTAAACTTCCTTTGGGTAGAATTGGAGTCTTCCCAATGTCTCCAAAGCTGAGATAGTCAGGCCCCAGGAACTCCATCTCCCCCACCCCTCCTCCCTGGCCTACGTTGTCCTTGCATTCATGAAGGCACCCTCCCCTTGGTGTGCCACATGGTCAGCATGCCCTGCAGATCCTATTGGATGTAAGGCTGTAGGCCTGGCGGCCACTGTCCCCACATACACCTGCGTGCTCACCCTCCTGGTTGTTTTGTAGATTGCAGCCAGCCCCTGGACGTGGTCCTTCTCCTGGATGGCTCCTCCAGCTCTCCAGCATCTTATTTTGATGAAATGAAGAGTTTTGCCAAGGCTTTCATTTCAAAAGCCAAGTTAGGTGAGTGAGGGAGGCACCTGAAGCTGCAGGTGACCAAGAGGATCTTTTGGGGGCTCCACTTGATTCAAAATAATCCCCATTTTCTCTTTCCGTTTAGGGCCTCATCTCACTCGGGTGTCAGTGCTCCAGTATGGAAGCATCACCACCATTGATGTGCCATGGAATGTGGCCACGGAGAAAGCCCAATTGCTGAGCCTCGTGGACGTCATGCAGCGGGAGGGAGGCCCCAGCCAAATCGGTAATGTTGGTGCCACGGGCTGCAGGCAGGACCTGCGTTCTGGTCTTAATTTTTGGCATAAGTGACTGTGTGACCACGGCCAGTCACTTTGCCCCTTGGCCTTCGTTTCTTCTCCTGGAAAGTGAGAGGCCAGATGCTCTTCCAGGTCTCTTCTAGACCTCAACTGGGTGTTCCTCAGAGTCTGTGAGTCATTCAGCTTTTGAGTGACTTAAGGATCCACCATGAGATAGGGTGTCCAGCGGCAGTCAGTGCTTACTTGGCGTGATCTCTTCTCCGTCCTCAGGGAGTGGTTTGGACTTTGCTGTGCGGTACTTGACTTCGGAAGTGCACGGTGCCAGGCCGGGAGCCTCGAAGGCGGTGGTCCTCCTCGTCACGGATGTCTCTGTGGATTCAGTGGGTGCAGCAGCTGATGCCGCCAGGGCCAACAGTAAGAATCTGGTGTACAGTCCTCAATTCAGGACAGCAAGACTTCAGAAATGATAAAGGATTACAAGTGGGCTGGGGTTACTTTTGGATGTATATTAAATATGGCTGATATTAAATATGCTCAGTACCCACCTCTGGCCTGGTTTCAAACAACAGGAAATTATTCCAAATCACTATGTGATTTGGAAACCAAGCAAGAGTAAGTGTATGTTGATCCTATATCTTTATAACCTTTAATTTCTCCACATTTTCCCTTTGTGTCCATGGGTGATCATACCTCTATGCCCTTTCTTTCTAAAGTAGGATTCATGGTCTCTTACTAAAATGTCACGTTTTAGGCCAGAGTGATTCACTGTGGGGCCTTGAGAACCAGTGGGGACCTTCATGTGTTCAGAGTTCTTTCCCGGTACCAAGCTAATGGGCTTGGCAGGGTTGAATGGATAAGAGGCAAAGAATCATGCTGTAGGAAAGGGAAGGATCCAGATGTCCAGCCTTGTGCTCCATAAGAACATGTGCTTATCATATTCTTAATATCAGCAGGATGTGAGCTGGGACAGGTGGTAGAGTCTAAGGGACCACCTTCCAGCTGAGGAAGGTCTGGGTGAGTAGAGTGACATTGACTCCCCTCGTGGGCTCCTGGAAAACTTATATTTATCTCCTGGGAGCTCTGTCAGAACCCTGTATTTTCTCTGCTGTCTTCCTGATGTTCTTCCTGAGAAAGTTATTTACTCCGTTCTCTGTGCCACATATGAGCTACTCGAAATGTGCAAAGCATATTGTGTTGTATTTGTAACATATCTGTTCCTTGCAAAAAACTAAGAGTTCTTTGAAGGCAAGGGAAGATCTTGCTTATTTTTTTATCATCTGTGTATGATGCACAAAATAGATGACCATTTAACCTTTGTTGAATGAATGAATGTGACATGTTTATGAAATCTATTTTTTTTTTTTTGAGATAGAGTTTTGCTCTTGTTGCCCAGGCAATGGCACGATCTTGGCTCACTGCAACCTCTGCCTCCCGGGTTCAAGCGATTCTCTGACCTCAGCCTCATGAGTAGCCAGGATTACAGGCATGCATCACCATGCCTGGCTAATTTTTTGTATTTTTAGTAGAGGCAGGGTTTCTCCATGTTGGTCAGGCTGGTCTTGAACTCCCAACCTCAGGTGATCTGCCTGTCTGGGACCCCCAAAGTGCTGGGATGACAGATGTGAGCTACCCTGCCCGGCCTTGAGGGTAAAGGACACTAAAAGGGAAAGGATATATATTTGGATAATATGACGAACTTACAAGAGCTGAACAATTGCTAGTGGAAAATACTGTCCGACATGAAGCACATTGCAAATACTTAGAACTTTCTAGAGAACTGAATTGAGGAATTTCAGGATGGAGATTTTTCTCCTTTAGTATCAAGAAAGAAAGATTTTCATCCGGAAAGGAGGCAGTTGTGGTCTGGAGGAAGCCAGCATGATCCAGAGCAACTCATTTAACTGTCCACAGCCTCAGTTTCTCCTGTGTAAATGAGCATGTGCATTCTCCAGGCTCAGCCCTGTGATATTTTCTCTTCTCTTCTTTTTTTTTTTTTTTTTT